>NW_026585895.1:44652183-44688665 GCF_907164565.1 Psammomys obesus | reverse complement strand
TGTGTGTGTGTGTGTGTGTGTGTGTGTGTGTGTGTGTGTGTGTGTGTCTGTGTGTGTCTGTGTGTGCGCGCGCAAGTCTGCAGCCTTGGCTGTAACTGATTGAATGTGCATGAGTACATGTCTGTGTTTCCTGAGGAAATTCTTTATACAAACAATAAACTTTCAAAACATAATTCCTTAATTGCAAAGTTTACTTTTAATTGGTAGGTTCTCTTAAAATTTATTTCTAAAATTCCATGCTTCTAAAAAGCCTGCATGAGCTTTTTCTTTGGGAAATGGCTAAAAGACTTGTGAGAATCAGCAACAGACATGAAGACATAGTACAAGGAAGAACTAACAAGATTAGAAAGCAAAGAATGCAGGATGGTAGATGGGAATGGAAATGAGAGGTTGAAAGAGAGTGTGGACATTAAAGGAACATTAAAGGAACAAAAGGACTTTTAGTAGCAGAGGTCAGGAGGACAAGGATATGCTCATCAAAACATTATATTATAATTTCAAAAAAATTTCAAAGAAATAAAAATTTGCAAAACTATACAAAACTTCAGTTAAATAGTAGAAACAGGTTCAAGGAGTTTGCTATACAACATAGTGACTAAATTAATAATGATGTTTTACAGTAGTAAAAATAATTTAAAGTGTATTTTGTGTTCCTTCCAGAAAAATAAGCATTTGAAATGATACTTATATTAATTCACTTGATTAAAGCATTTCACAGTGTTTGTAAACATCATGTTAAAAATGAGAAATACATACAAATTTTCTTTTTCAATTAAAAAATTTAGTAAGTAAAACAGTATTTTAAAATAAAGAGAGGATTTTAAAATAAAGAGAGGCAGAAGCAGAATTAAAGCTGAAATTTTAAAGGAAAAGACTAGGGCAAAACTATTAATGTTAATTTCGAGGGAACAAGGAAGACATGTAGACATTAATTCACAGAATAGAAATGTGACAGGAGAGAAGGGGAAAGTAAAGGAGGGAGGGCTTGTAGAAGGGTGTGGATGGAGGGAAGTGAAAGCAAGAATGATAAATGGGACAAGACTGATACAAAAATGAGGTAAAGGTGACAGAGAGAGAGAGAAGGGGAGGAGAAGGAATGGACATGAGATCATAAAAGAGAGAAGACGGTGTTAAGCGTGGATGGATATAGGGTGACTGAGGTGGGAGCTGGTTGGAGGAATTATGATGAAGAACAAAGGTTACCTCTCCCGTGGCGCATTAACGCGATAAGGCATTTCTCTCTGGGCTCTGAGCACTAAGTTACAGGTTTGCCGTTGTGATCTGTCCATGGTGCTGAAGGCAGATCTATGTTAGGTCAAGGCTACTGAGACTGGCTTAGATTTAGTGGTTGTGTGGCCCAAGGGATCTTCTCCCTAGTGCTATTAAAGGATGGTACGGTGCTTGCCAGCCCTTCAGTTAAGATGGACATGATCTCAGGGGAGGGCTAAAAGAAGTCCTAATGACACTACGTCACTGACTCTGATAGGATAGAGGGGACTATTCAATCATGTATAATTACCATGCATAATAAATAATAAATAACACAATTATCACTTTTTGTCTTCTTGTGACATAAATGTAAGAGCCCAAAAAGGAGTTTTGGATCTAACCAAAATTGAATATCATTCTGGGATATGGCACCCATAGCTCTGTTAAGTTGATGATTAATTAACATATCAACTCTAGCCTTTTATTTTATTTTTTTATAATTTTTATTTTTTTGATATTAATCACAGGTTATTTAGTTTGTATCCCAGCCATAGCCCTCTCCATCATTCCCTCCCATTCCCACCCTCCCTCCCTTATCTCCTCCTTGTCCCTTTCCAAGTCCACTGATAGGGGAGGACCTCCTCCCCTTCCATCTGACCCTAGCTTATCAGGTATCTTCAGGACTTGGAACTCATTGGCACAAGAGACAGCTTCCTCAACAGAACACCAACAGCACAGGCTCTTAGAGCAACAATTGATAAATAGGACCTCATGAAACTGAAAAGCTTCTGTAAAACAAAAGACACTGTCATCAGAACAAAACGACAGCCTACAGACTGGGAAAGGATCTTCACCAACCCTATATCTGACAGAGGGCTGATATCCAGAATATATAAAGAACTAAAGACATTAAAAAGCAATAAACCAAGCAATCCAATTAAAAAATGGGGTATGAAGCTAAACAGAGAATTCTCTGTAGAAGAATATAGAATGGCAGAGAAACACCTAAAGAGATGCTCAACTCTAGCTTTTTATAAAGTGTAAATAAAATCTAATTTTTATGCATATGCTGTGACAACTAAACTATTATATACTGAGCGTGTATGTAGAGGCTGCCACATAGTGAAGGGCTCGAACAATAAGAGGCCATGGTGTCTCCACTGCTGCTGATACAGTTGTCAGAAATATCATCCAACCACAATAAATGCAGAATCTTGAGGTGTGGTTAAGGCGCACTGTGTATGGCTTGGTTTCCATGTTGGGCTGTGCTTCTAGATAGAAGTGTCAGTGATGAATTCACCTCTGTAGCCTGTGTTGAGACCGATTCCTAGCACAAAACAATCCCTCAAGGGTAGGTAGCTAAATGGCCAGTAAGGAATAATCCTCCATTAACCATAATGTCCTGACTTAAGGAAATACCCCTTCTTTCTAACCATTCTCCAACAGTGATTACCGAGAACAAATATTTAAGATTAATGTCATTTTAATCTTTATTTCCTTTGCTTTCTTCCATATCTATGCTAGGCTGAAATGAATATCCTCAATTTCTTTAAAAAGAAACATATTTATCATAAATACAATTGATAATATTAAAATGGATCTCTACATATTTATAAGGGGCTTTCCAAGAATTAGGAGTAGGATAGAATAAACACTGTATTCCAGCAATTAAAACATGGAGGCAGGCACTCAGACACAGATGCTGTCTCCCTTGACAGCAAAAACTGTGTTTATGGCTCTAGTAACAGCTGTTCAGAAATCCATCTAATGAAAATACAACATAAGTATTCATCTATTTTATTTACCATGGCAACTGAAACAAAGAAACATAAAAATGAGTTCACCTAATGTTAAAGTCAGGGAACGCTAAATACCATTAAAATCATTTTACCCGAAGCAAACATAAAATAATTAACCAACACCCTTAATAATATGACTGGTGAACACTTTAGGTTTGGAACTTCATTTCCAGAATTGAAATTTTGATAATATAGCTTTGAAATAATGATAATAAATGATTTAGTGCTGCGACTTAACTAATTACTTTTGTTTTTCTAAACCACTCACTTATTAGTAAAGAAAAATATGTTGGCCCACCCACGGCCCTGCAGCCCCTGTAGTCCCTCATGGCTGGAAAAGAGACCCCCAAGCTCCTTCCCCACAGCCCTGAGGTCCCTGAGAAGCTAGAGGAAAGACACCCAAGCACCCACCCTGTGACCCCATGGCCCTGGGGTGGCCAGAAGAATGACACCCAAGAACCCTTTCTGGCCTCACAGCAGGTGCCACTACAAGGAGCAACTATGAGATGGAGAAAAGGGAAAGATGGAGTATGCGGTGGAGAGACGAGAAATAAAAGCCGAGTGGTTCGTGCATCCTGGGGAGAGATGGGACTGGTAACTCTACATCGCTGAGGAGCAGGCGGATATGAGGAGCCTGGGCAACCACCTGAGGCCATGCTGATATCTGAACCAGAGTGCCACCAAGGACCATGTCAGAGTCTATGGCTCTACCCCAGCCGGGGTCTGTACTCATGTCTGTGGCCCATGTTGTCACGGAGGGCCATCTGATGTCAGTGGTCGGAGGTGCTGCCTGAGACCATGCTGATGGCAGGAGGCCATACTAACGTGGAGGCAGGGGTGGGAGGAGTGGCCTGTGCTGCCACCTGAGACCATGGTGACGGCTGGGCCCATGAAGCCTGGGGCCATGTCTGGGTTTTATGGTCCTATTGCAGTCAGGGTCTGTGTTGATGTCTGAGGCCTGAGTTATCGCCAAAGGCTATGCAGACATTCCTGATGTGGGTGGTAGCCTAAGGCCATGTTGATCTCTGAGTACTGTGCTGAGTTGGCCCCGCCCCTCACTAGACACCACACTCTGGAGAGCTAGTCCAAATCCTGGAAAGCATGGGAGAGCTGGCTCTGCTGGCATGGATTCAGGAGAGCTAACACCCTACCTTTTTTCCAGAGCTCGACTGCAGTGTTGAACAGTTCTTGAGTCAGGAGTGAGGATTGAAAGAAAATTAATAAACCAACACACCACACATGGGATCTGTTCAAGAGGGCTCCAGTAGAAACTAGTTACACCAGTTTAATCCAATAATCCCTTTTCATAGTCCGAGCAAAGCACCTCAGGACAATAAAGGAGTTCATGAAGAAGTCAAACTTGTTTTCCTTGACCACCTGTCTGTGTGATACTCGCACAAACAAAAGGAAGCAAAACATCCTGATTATCCCTAACTCCAGGTGAAGGCCTGGATGAAAACTTGTTTTTCCGCTGACAGCTCAATAACAAAGCAGCCTGACAAACCAGCCGACTCTCCATACCTTGCCAGCTGTGGCATTCAGGGGAGTAGCCCACAGCATTCCTGAGCACCACAGTAGAGTTGGCCCTAGTGGAACAGGCACAGGAGTGCTGGTGTGCTGACTAACCTAACCCAGGCCCAGATTCAAGGTTCTAGGTTGGCCCACCCCAACATCCACCCCAACTATGAACTTTTGGAGTACGTGAGTGGCCCAGTCCTGCAGATCCAGGGTAACAACAGGATATTGTAGAGAGGTCTAGGTGAGGAAAAAGTATGGATAGTGCAGCAGAGGCCAGAAGCCTTGAACAAGACCAAAGACTCACTGCAGTGAATGTTTGCAAGTGGAGTTGTTTGGGAAAAGGGGTGTGTTGTGTGCTACCATGGCACACCACAGCTTCCATGGTGATTTGGTTTATTTGTTCTTGTTTTCTTTGGGGGGAAAGATTGCAGGGTGGAGGGCAGATAGGAAGGGATGGGAAGATGAGTAGAATTGGGTGCATGATAGGAAATGTACAAAGAATAAATAAAAAGTTTTTTTTTAAAAAAAGAAAAAAGTGTTTCTTTGCTTGTGCAGCTCAATGAAATGAAATAGAAGTGAATTATTAAAACTTTTACTTGTTGTGAGTTTATTTTTATTAATTACAAAGTACAGATTATTTTGATTGTATTACCATACCTTCCCCCAAATCCCTCCTAGATCCACCCCCTCCTTACCCTTTCAACTCTGTGTTTTCATTTTAAAAAACTACAAGTCCAACATGTGTTGCCTATATATTCTTGGGTATGTAACCATTCACCAGAATGGGGTTGCTCTACCAAAGACCAAAACCTTAAATGAAACTGACTCTTACTCTCCCAGCAACTCCCAGCTGCTAATGGCTCCCCAGATAGAGGTGGAACTTTATGCTCCCCAATACTGGAGTTTTAACATTAAAATATGATTGCATAATTTCCCCCTTTCCTTTTCTCCCTCCAGACCTTTCCACATATTCCCCACCCCCACTTAGCACTCTTTCTTGTCATCCCTCAAATTACACACACAAGTATATGGACTGAGGATGCTTTGTTTATAGATTTAGGAGTGTTTGTGTACAACAGCAAGTCGTGAAAAAGAGACCGTGCTGTCACTATGAGTTCATATGTGCAGTTGCTCTGTTGTGTCCCTGTGGTTGTCCACCACCTCTAGCTCTTACAATCTTTCTTCCTCCTCTTCCACAAATATTCCAGGACCTTTCGTGGAGGGAGTGTGATACAGATGTCCCATTAAAGACTGAGAATTTCACAATCTCTTATTCTCTGCACCTTGACTACTTGTGGGTCTCTGTGGGGCCAGGGAGCTTGGGTCTGGGGGAAGCCAGCTTGGATTAAGAGTGGGGCTGAGCTGTGTCCAAACCTCAGAAATCTTGTCCTGAGATATGTAGGAATAGGGCTTCTCCCCTCCCCCACCTTGCCCTGCCCCCTCACCTTTGCTTCCCAGAGGAGGTCAGGCAGCCTAATAGCAAGATTAAACTTCCTTTCCCTTTATAAGGTCATGTCCAGAATCATCTGGAACTCCTTTTTATGCAAATGAGGTATCCCCAGTGCCCTGGCCCTGACCAATGGTGTACACTCACCCCCAAAGCCCTTACCCATCCCTCAAATGTTTAAGCAGCCTTTGTTCCTCCCAGTTAAACAGCTGAAGCCTGTCTTTTGAGAGTCTATTCTTCCCACACTCACTGCTGCCGCCTGAGGTCTCTTTCACCCCCTGCCCCCCCCCCACGCCCACCTGCCCACCTGACCCCAGCCATTCTGTCCTGACTCCCCTCTCAGGATCTATAACTGGCAGGAGCCTAACGGCAGGCCGCTGTATTAATCACCAGGTACAGCAGAAAAGAAGCTTCTCCGGTGAGGGTCGAGAGATGCACTAATCTATGAGCATGACAATAAATCCTTTAAGTCAGTTTAACGCTGTGTCCGTCCAGCAGAACAGGAGCAGTAGGTTCCCCCATAGAGCCTGCCACGTTGTCTAACCGCAGGTTTTTAGCCCTGATAATGGTACCAGGTAGCGGTTGGTTACTCCTTTGTGTTGATGGCAGCACTGCCCCAGTGGGCATGTCTTGCAGACCATCATTATTGTAACTCAGTCTTCACGGCAGTGGGAAACTGATGATTACTTTTCTTCAGTATCATGTAGAGCAACTTCCAGCACTACGAAAACTACCCAGTAAGGACAAAGCTTCCAGGGCAATACCAGCTTGATTTCTCTATATTCTTTTTTTTAGAATAACTTTTATTTTTTATATTAATCACAGGTTATTTACTTTGTATCCCAGCCGTAGCCCCATCCCTCATGCCCTCCCAATCCTACCATCCCTCCTTAGAGATGGCACTTTCCAAGGCATCCATCCCTCCCTGCCCCTTTCCAAGTCCACTGATAGGGGAGGACCTCCTCCCATCTGACCCTAGCTTATCAAGCCTCTTCAGGACTGGCTTCAACATCCTCTTCTGTGGCCTGGCAAGGCTGCTTCTCCCTTGGGGAAGAGGGGGTCAAAGAGCCAGCCATTGAGTTTATGTTAGAAATAGTTCCTGTTCCCCTTACTAGGGTACCCACTTGGATACTGAGCTACCATGGGCTATATCCCAGCAGAGGTTCTAGGTTATTTCCATACATGGTCCTTGGTTGGAAAAACAGTCTCCTAAAAGACCCCTGTGCCCTGATATATTTGGTCCTTGTGGAGCTCCTGTCCTCTCCAGGTCTTACTAACTCCCTCTTATTTCATATGATTCCCTGCCAAAGGTTTGGTTATGAGTCTTAATAATCTGCTTTGATACACTGCTAGGTAGAGTCTTTCAGAGGCCCTCTGTGGGAGGCTCCTAATTTCTCTATATTCTGTGATTTGAGTGTGTGGTGTCTTCAGCTGTAGGTCTTATGTTCAAGTTCTGCGGGGCAGCCAGGTGCATTGGCAATAACCTATACTGTCAGAGCATTCTATTGAACCTCACTAGACCATGATTTAAAACAGGGAAGTGGCTGGCACTGGGGTCTTCGTTACTTATCCTGTAGTGTCTTCTATGGGCACTGTCGCCCCAT
This sequence comes from Psammomys obesus, assembly GCF_907164565.1. Classification (NCBI taxonomy): domain Eukaryota; kingdom Metazoa; phylum Chordata; class Mammalia; order Rodentia; family Muridae; genus Psammomys; species Psammomys obesus. Next base: position 44,681,088 of record NW_026585895.1, on the reverse strand, counting down.
TACAGGGTTAACTTATTTTTGCAGCCATCATTTCCAACATTCTGTTCAATTAAAAAACTGGATGGCAAATTCTGTGTTGAAATTAGAAGCGTTTCTTGGCATGTGTCTTGGAGATAAATTGAAATAAAGCTTTCTCATTAGTGAAATAAATGCCTTCCACAGGCAAAAAATAATTGCTAAAATGGATTGTCTTCTTCAGTTGATTTGAAGTGAAGGGAATAGAAGAGAGTGGCTCATTTGTATATTTGAGCTGTAAATTCTACAAATACACAAACTTTACATTTTGGTTTTAAAATTAATTTGAAAGTCTGTGTTATCTCGGGAGGAGCGCTATATTGTATATGCTACAATGTATATGTATATGCTAATCATGTGTTAGATTTACAAGCATCCTGTATCTACTTTCTCAGTCCACAGCTTTTCTCTTAGACTTTTGTTTTGTTTTGCTTTTGTCTTTGTTTTTTCTGGGAACACTCTTTTGTAAGTGGTATACAGGAGTTCTCTATAAGCTCTTATTCAAGTATTTTGTCAAATATGTTTTCTAAATGTTTTACTTTTTATGAATTGGGTTTAAATGTGTTATTATATTAGCTGTTATTCATAAAGCCTCAATAAAAGTTTATTGGTCCACAAAAAAAATTTATTTTACATCAATGGTAATATTTTAGACTTTTTGTCTCACCTGGTTAGGGGAGAGCATTTTTGTCTTATTGGTTGTTTGCTTTCATATTTTGCTTTCTGTTTTGTGGACTTTGGGAGGCCATTTCTCACTTGTTTCTGTTTGTTTGGTTTTTGTTTTGTTTATTTTTTAAAGGTAGAGAGAGAAAGAGCATAGAGTTGTGTGGATAAGGAGGTGGGGAGGACATGGGAGGAGTTGGGGAAGGAAAAAGAGTGACCAGTGTATACTGTATTGATTTTTTTTTTCAGTTAAAAGGACGTATTTTGCATGGCAAATTACTAGAAAAGTTTAGGATAAACAGCAGTTCTTATTACCTGAAACCTACAACAGAAGTTTAGATTCAATATACGTTGCTTACATTTGTAGTACTGACAAAGTTAAACATGAAAAAGTTAAGTTTAGAACTATTACTAGGTTTAAAATCCCCATTACATTCAAAGAATAAAAATAAACTATTAACAAATTAAAAATAAAACAAAATTTTATTAGTAGTACCAGCCACATTGATTGTTTTATTTAACATCATCCATTACATAAATCATGTTCTTATTTTGAAATATACTTATAACATTTTGCTTTGATTCAATTTTTATCACTACTGTAGAATTTAGGTCCTTGTGTTTTCAAAGAAAGCTCTTTTAGTACTGCATTTTTATTAGAAAATGTTCTCACTATACACACATATACACACACACAAAGCAATAAGCATGTCTGATAATGAATATGCCACTTAATTGAAAATATCTAATCAATTAGTAACCATTTCATAGTATACACTTATATTAAATCAAATTATCATACTTCACTTAACATAAAAATTTTACTCATCAATTTTTTTCTCAATAAAGTTAGAGAAATATAAACTAGAAGGAGAAGAGAGTGGTTGAATTAAACGATATAATCAGAAATTATTAAGTAAAGTAGATACTGTGTGTCAGGATGTGATATTGGGCCTGATACATGCATTCCGTGTGCTTACAATCTGGCTCTCCCCTAGAGGTGGTAGTGAGGAATCCACGTCAAATATCTAAGCAGCAGACTTGGAGATCTCGGAGGGAATAGTATCAAAGGTTAGATGGGAAACTCTTCATACTGCATTTTTTTTTTTTTTTACAAAATAAAGTCATAAAGTCATAGCTGCTAAACTAGTGGCTGTATCTAAGATGACCAACATCTTTTCTATGTCTATTCACCTTTAAAATGCCTGTTGAGAATGTGGAAAGCATAATTAGCCCAGCAAAAGCTTGATTTTCTAAGTGTTTCTAAACCAGCTGTTTTTAACTTTGAGGGGGTGGGTTGGAGTGACTGTCCATTTGGTAAATGTAGTACTAAAAAGAGACCAAACTGACATTTTGAAGGTTCACAAGGGAAACTGGATCCAGACATTGATGATTGGTACTCTGTCCTCAGTTACACTTGGCATAATTCTCAGGCAAACATTCTGAAAGTTTGTAAGAGCTAGAAATAGAAGTTTATGAGCATGGATGCCTACACCAAGCTGCTCAGGTATCATACTACACAAGGTATTCCAAAGAGATGGGAGTGGGGCTGTTTGGAGAGGAAAATCATTTATGGTCCTTCATGCCCCTGAGACATTTGGCACATGGTTAATTTGTGTCCTCAACCTCTCCCCCGCACATGTGAGAGACAGAGTAGTGCAGGTACAGAAGACACAGCCATGAGGGGAGCAGGCTGTGAGTGGTGATATGAACGCAGGGAAGGAAGCACTCAGATCCAAGAAGAATTAGAAGATTTTCTAAAATTAGGTGGAGTTTTTTTGTATGTTGTTTCTCGACACAGATTTACCTGACTTGATTATCTTAAGGAACAGAAATGAAAAGAGTACAATGAACACATGAAACAGGACATTAGTGTATTCTCAAGGTAAGAAATCCTCTTTGAGGGGCTGGAGAGATGTTTCAGCAGTTAAGAGCATGGGCTGCTTTTCCACAGGACTGTGCTTCCGTTCCCAGGAACCACAGAGCTCACAACTGTCTGTAACACCAGTTCTAGGGGATCAAACACCTTCTTCTGGCCTCCATGGGCACCAGGCACACACATGCTACATACACATATGTACAGAAAAATATACATACTTATAAAATAGAAAAAACAGTTCTTTTTTTTTTAAGAAAATGAACTTTGAGAATGTCTGGTGAGGCAATTTGACCTCAGAGACTTGATCAGTAATCAATGGACAAAAATAATGATACAATATATATAATAATATATATTATATATTATAATATATATTATATATAATTATATATAGAGAGAGACATTGAATCTTCTTTTGCTCCTTTGCTACATTTCCTTGACCTCAAGATACAAGCTTTCAGCTAAAGGGTAGAAAAGTGAATAAGATTTTCTCATGTAAGTTTACTTTCTTCCTTCACCTTTTCTTCCCTCATCCTCTCCCTATTGCTGTATAGTTGGTTCCCTGTGGCTTTACAGTGACAATGACTTCCATGAAAACAATATAGAAGAAACAGCTTGATTTAAAAGAATGGCTATTTATCTGTAGTGAGACATCATCAGTAATAGAACACTTACCTAACACGTGATTTTAAAGGTTTGATTCCTAAGCACCTCATAATGGAAGAAAGAAGGAAGGGAGGAAGGGACACATGGATGGACAAATGGATGGATGGATAGATGGGGAGAGGAAAGAAAGAAAAAGAAAGAAGGAAAGAAGGAAGGAAAGAAAAAAGAAAAATGGAGAAAGGGAGGGAGAAAGGAAGGAAGGAAGGAAGGAAGGAAGGAAGGAAGGAAGGAAGGAAGGAAGGAAGGAAGGAAGGAATCTGGTAAATTGACTCACCCTTTGTATATGATATGTAATCCTTCAATTTTCTTGTATTTTTAAGTCTATGCTGAAATGATCCTTCTCTTTCACCCTCATCAATGAAAGTTTAGCCATTAGAGAAGGGACAGCATTTGTGATGGCTCCATTCATCTCTCAGTCATCTCATACCTGAGGATTTTCATCAATGTTCTCAAGATTCCCTCAGCTACTGGGAAGCATAAAGCCTTCTCTACCTGTAGCTCTCACCTCACTGCGGTCACTTTGGTTTATGGCAGTATTATCTATGTCTATTTCCACCCTTTGTTCAGCTATACTGTCAAGAATCAAATAGCAACCATCAGCTACACAGTATTGACATCAAAGCTGAACCTATTTATCAACAGATTAAGAAACAAACACAAAACCAGGCTTAGAGGAACTGATGGAGCTGATATATTTACTTCTACAGTGATTGGTGAAATCCATGGACCTTGATAGTAAAGCAGCACACTTGTGCACAAGCGCATACACACACAAGCATGCATATGTACATTTCTACATAGAGATGCACAAAAATTCTCCGGTAATTCTAATAACCCAATCAGGCTGAATTATAGAGAAAAACATGAGGCTCCAAAGAAATATGAAGTGAGCCAATGGAATTAGTTTTTCTAGAATGCAATGATACTATGGAGTGATTTTATAACTCTGCATAGGTAACAAGACATTATAAGTGTTCAATCTCCTGCTGACAGAGGCCATAGGGTGAAGAACTACAAGGCATATCCAAAACTAAATGAGAGACCATTCTTTCAGTTACACACACACACACACACACACACACACACACACACCATTCTATTTTATCTGTTACAGGATATTTGATCCCATTGTGACTCCTGAGATTGGAAAAATACATTTCTTGTTGCAGTGTGCCTCAACCATAACACACACCTTTAACCCAAGAGTTTTCTGTTTATTGTAAACAAGTAAATGTGGTGTGGCTCAGCCCTAGCACACACCTTTAACCCAAAAGCTAAATAAACCATAGGTCAAAGGGCAGAGCAAGTAACCAGCTGACAGAAAGAGAACATGGGGGTAAAACCCCACAGAGGGTGAGAGGAAGTCCAGAAGATACACAGGAAGTAGAAAGGAGGAACATTCAATTTGAAAAGTGTAAGGAAAGTGTGAAGAAGCAGAAGGGATGTTTTCCTTCTGGGATGTAGGCTGAGTAGGAAGGTCAGCTGGGTGCTTTCTCTGCCTCTGAGCTAGTGGGCTTTCACCCCAGCATCATGCTCCTGGGTCTTTATTGGTAAAATCTAATGATTAAGATTTTGTTTAAAAATAGTAGCTATCAGAACCTTTTGCAGGTGTGTGTGTGTGTGTGTGTGTGTGTGTGTGTGTGTGTGACCTCCCTGTCCAATTAAAGGTTTCCCAGGTTCAGAATTTGTATTTCATGGTCAGGACATGATAAATCCCTAATCTGTAGGCTAAATTTTCATGTGAGCTGTGTGTCCCGGGGTTCCAGGAAACCGTTTCTCAACACCTGACGCCAGTCTTCTAGCTAACTGCCATAAGACCCCTCTATGTGTGTCTCTGGTCTTCTTGCCCTTCTGTATTAGGCAGGGTTTTCTAGAGGCACAGAATCTGATTGTGTATACATATTCAAAAGTGGGTTTGCTGAACTAGCTTATACAGGAGGGCTAGAGGATCAAACAGTAGTCATCTGCATGCTAGAGATGCAGAGACTCAAGCTCCTTGTCCATGAGGCAGGACCCCTCTACAGTTCCAAATCCAGCAGTGAAAGCCTGGGAACTCCCTGACAGTCACTAGTACTGACTCCACTCTGGAAAAGCAAAGAGGCTGGAGTCTGGTGATGTCAGTGGGTGGAGGCAGCAAGAGACATGGTTACTCAGTAAAGAGAGAGCTTGCCAACACTGTGATGCCTAATGAGGGCAGATCTCCCCACTCTGAGTCTCTGTCCATTGTCAGTCTCTGGAGATGCCCTCATGCATGCAAAAGCATTTCAGCAGTCCTGGGAAGCTCTTAACCCAATCAGGTTTGACAGCCAAGATCAACCATCTCACCTTCCCGTACTCCAGGTGCATTAATCCTGAGTCCTTCTGGATTCAAAGCCCACCCAATGCCATGTGCCATGTGGGCAGGTAGAAGATGCCAGAGGCCTGCCCACTGCCAAGTGGCCCTCCACAGAGGGAGCCACAACAATGTGCAAGTGTGTGTTGGAGAGATGGGAGAGAAAGAGGAGCAGAATTTTTTGAGCACTAGGAAGAGAAGCAGGACTGGAGACACACAGTAGGAATACCCTGATGTGAGTACCCTGCCCTGCCATCTGAGGCCATGGTGAAGTGGTGGCCTGTGCTGCCTCTGAGAGCTTTGTCTGGGTCCATGGCATGCAGCAGCAGGAATCTGTGTTGATGTCCGTGGCTCATATCAGCACCAAAGGCCATGCGGACATCCCAGCTCTGGGCTGCCTCCTAGGAGCTTGTTGATATAAAAGGACTGTGCACAGCTGACACCACTCCTCACTGGCTGCAGCATTCAGAAGAGCACCAGGCCTAGATAACACAGTAGAGCTGGCCCTGGTGGCAGGGGTGTCGGTGAGCTGGCCCCAAGGCCATGAGTGTGGGAGAGCTGGCCCCTCTACTCCTCTGCTATGCAGTGGTATGGCAAGGGAGAGATGCCTCCCCCTCCCTCACCACCTTCTGTGGGCAGGAGAGCTGGCCCCACCCCTCACTGGCTACAGCACTCAGGAGAGCAGGCTCTACACCTTGCCTGCCTGGGCCACACAGTAGAGCTGACCCTAGTGGCAGGGACCTGGGTGAACCAGCCCCAAGGGCTGTGAGAACTGGCCAGCCCCTCTCTGGCTGCAGCACTTGGGAGAGCAACTACTCTCCCATTCCCCACCTCCACTCCCATCCTGCTACCCCGGCATGTGTGGCAGGCAGGAGAGCTGGCCCTGGGATCCTGAGAGAGGGAAAACTGGCCCCACCCCTTGCCAACTGCAGCTCTGGGTGAGATAACACAGGCAGTGCTGGAGAGCTGGTGGGCTGACCAACTCAGCTACCACCCAGATCAAGGGCTTTGAGCTGGCCCACCCCAACATCTACCCCATCTATGAACGGCTGGAGCATGTGAAGGGACAGGTCCTGCAGATCCAGAGCTGCAGTAGCTCCATGACACAGGGCAACGACAGGCTATCTGAGAGGAGTCCCAGTGAGGATCCAATATTGATGGTGTGGCCAGAGGTCTTGAACCAGACCAATGACTCATTTCAGTGACCATTTGCAAGTAAAGACGTGTATGATACCTTTTAATATTTTCTCAGAAGCATTCTTTATTTTACAGTTTGTTTCTGAGATCTGAGGAATGTTAATCTGTGTTTTTTTATTGCTGTAACAAATCATGTCCCCATAAATTCATACCACATATGCCTTTAAGTTTTCTATTTGTCCTCTGGCCCTACACACTCGACCCATTTTGTACTTTGTTTTACCTGAGATAAAGTTCCAATCCCTAGAAGCTGAATTTATCTCCTGAAGAGGCAAATCTGAAGGCCAAGATTTTAGTGAAATTATTGTTACATCTGCTCCTGTGTCTACTAAGCCTTCAATTCCAATGCCATTCCTTTTTATTTTTAGCTTAGGTGGCTGATCACTTACAGTAGTTTGCCAATGTATTAGTTTTGTGGTCTTTCTTGAATTTTCTGTTTTATCTATTGAAGCTTTTCTGTCCTTGATTACATCCAGAGTAGTGCTGTTTTTAACAACAGGCATTAAATCTTTTAATTGCTCTGTGGGTGAGTTTCTCCTATGCCAACAGAAAACGATTGAATTGAATTTGATGTTGGGGTCTGCACAGGCCTCCTCAGGTGTTTCCCAAAGGCAAAGGGTTAACTTGCCTGTCAATGTTCGCCTGCACTCGTTAGTCCAAGGCTTGTCCTTGCCAGTTATAGAATAAATGTATTCTACAATTTTTCTGATTATTGTTAAAAATAAATAAATAAAAGTGAGTAAAAGGGATTTCCAATTCCTTTTATTTTGCCATAAAGCTTTCCAAGCTAAGTCAAAGAGGGACTGGGGTGGTAAAATGTCATTCAGTTTTCTTTTTTACATTTATGACAAATTGATTACAATTTCTGTGCCAGAGCAGTGGATGGTTCTTGGATTATTGTACTAGGAAAGCTGAGGTGTCTGTGTCTTGAATGAAGAAGAGGGCTGGGAGGATGCAGCAGAAAGCGACACTATTACATGCACTGAGTTTTGACTGTCATAGATACCTTGGCAACTTCACATGCAATAAACTCACATATACAGCTTCATTTCTACCATTAATTTTATTGCTGTCTTGGAACCCTTACTCTACCCTTATCATTCCTTGATTCTGAGCTTTTCCCTTCCCAATACAATTTCTCATTGGGCTCTGTTCTAATATAGCCCCATTCACTCATTCACATTTCTCATGGCTTTCCTTACTCCCTCTGAGCCCTATCTTGAAACTTTCAGGATTTACACATCTTGCCATGATGCCCTTAAAGGCTACATAGTTCTTTTCTTATCATTGCTTTCCCTAGCCTGTGGTACATCAAATCTTCAAATAAACCCACCATCTCAACATGTTCGTGGACATTGGTGGTTGACTTTTTCTAAAGTTTGGCCATAACATACGTAAAACTGATATACAGCTGTTCATGCCTTTACTTTAAAGCCACACCAACCTACTGTTGAAAGGAGTTAAGTTATATGTTATAAGTAAGAAACTATAACAAACAAATCAAAAAGATCATCAAGAAAGGTTGGGCAGAAAGGGATTAAGTTTGACAGCTTTCCCAAGATCACTGACCTAGTCAGTGCTGAATTTGGATTTCAGAGCCTCCGACCTTCATCACTGTCCTGTGCCTGGCTCATCCTTTATACTTTGTTTTGAAGTGATTGATGTCATATCTGAGGTTATCTATGAATCAGATAAATAAATTTTACAAACTGATTGAGTAGCCATAATGGAAGGTAGCTTTTAGGTAAATACTATAGGTAGTCTTTTTTCGGGCATTAAATAGCCCTTAGGTTTTAGTTTTGACAAGCAGCGTTATCCAAAACGTTGCATTACTTTGCCAAAACATGACCAAGTACTACAATTAGAGTGGGGCAAACAATAGCAATATATTTTCTCAGAATTCTGAAGGCTTGAAGTCTGGGGTCAGGTTTCTTCTGAGGACTTTTCCCTTAGCTTACAGATGGCTACATAAAACTGAATTTTTTACCCTTTCATGAATCTTTCTTCTTGTACATGATGGAAACAAATCATTTGCTGACCTTCAAGAATCTTCTAGCACTTTTGCTATTCTTTATGATTTTTAATTATTTGTGTTTATGTGGTACCTCTCAGTGCATAAACACAACATGTAATGGTCAGATCAGAATAACTGACATACTGATTCCTTGAAATAAATAGACATGGACAGTATCTCTTTTTGTTGAGAACATTCAAAATCTCTCCTAGCATTCTGAAATATTTTGTTAGTTATATCAAACATAAAGATCCTTCTTCCCATAAGACATTAGTTGCCTATGTTGTTACACATCAGATAGCTGTCTCATGCCGGGATTTTTGTGGGGATTAAGTGGGTTGTGTGTGTGAAGTCCTTTAACAGCACCTGGCTCACAGGAAGCACCAGCTCCTGTTGCCCTTGCTGTCATGGCTACTTATTTGCTTTGTCCTAAAAAGATAAATTAGCAACGCTTCATCAGAGCATGTGTACAGGTTGAAGCCACTTAAACAGGATCCATCAGAAGTCCTGCAGCCTGCTGTAGCTTCCAGAGTTCTCTGATTTAAGGATTCAGGAGCCAAAATCCAGAAGACAATAATGCGTTTATTTGTGTTTAGGCTACTACTGTTTCTGAGAAAAAATTTCTCAGCAGGCTCATAGAAAGAGGTATCTACAGCTTGGAATGGAATCTTATTTATTTATTTTCCTGGGCATAATGCAATCTAATTATTTCCAGATCGTGGGTAGCTAGTGCATACTTCATATCACATAATCTCCATAATATTAAATGTGTCAACAGATGTATACTGTGTTGTTATGGTACAGGAAATATGGCTACCATGACTAATTGTAAGTCCAGGGTGACACCTAAAAATCATGGCTAGAAAGCCTGTATGACCATGAGGTCATCAAGAACATCCCTGGCCTCTCCAAGAGTGCATTCTTGCTCTGGATTCCAGAAAGGTTCTGAGCCACATATAATGATATTTTGATTAGGAAATAAACATTTTGATCTTAAGGGAAATACGTTTCTCTGACTAGACAGTGAGATGGTTGTGCCTGGGGAGTTTGGGTACTGTGTTGGGATCATCTGTGTCCAAGATTACATTGAGGCTGACAAGGCTAATTCCCAATCCTCCATCCATCAAGGGGAAGCTAAAACTGTCTCTTCTGGACTCCGTTTAATTAGGCCATCAGGAACAACTTGAGAAGTTAATTAGCATCAGAGAAAACGTTCCTAGAAGTTCATGGACAACTTCTCCCCAGAGTCTCGTTAAAACAACAAACAAATTTAAAAAAAGCTGAAGTTGAGCCCAGCCCTCCGACGCAGCTTCTGCAGTGATGGCGGCTCAGAAACTTCTGTGACGCAGCAGTTAGTGGGGCCTCCTGGGTTTCCGGCTGGGCTGCTCTCAAAGGGCCACAGGCTGGTTTACTTTTAGAAAGGGTATGAAGATGTTGTGTATCTCAGAGGTTTTCCCTCTTCCCATAGAAAGCCCATCCACCAAATCAGCCTTGCAGGGCTATGCTCAGCGGCTTCTCGGAAACTTTTGGGATCGTACTTCCTAAGGCAGAAAAGTTAATCTCCCACCGTATTTCAGCTCCAGATCTAAAAGCTTTGTGATCTGCTAACGGTGGTGTTTCTCAGTCTCTCCTGTACTTTCCAAAGCCCCACCCGAAAGGGAACCAACTTGGAATTTTGAGCATGAAATCCAGGCATCAGTGCTTGCAGAGCTCCTGGGAGACAGTGTTGAGCAGCCAAGGCTGAACTCTTCAGAGGACCCTGGTTGACTTGAGAAATTTGTGAGAGCAACAGCTTCAATTTTAGGGGCCTTAAAATTTCCTTCCTCTGCTATTGGCCATTAGCTTTTGTTGACAGGTGATGCTTCAATACAGACACAAGAGATTCCTTCTATACTTACTGATCTATTAGCGACTTTAATGGATACTCACACTCCTTCCTTAGCTTGTTATGTTCAGCCTTATTCATGTCATAACTGGTCAGACACATCTTTTTCATGTTTATGTGTTAGATTTACCCATTTTTCCCTTTCGATCTTGGCATTCTGTGGGCTGAGTAAGGGCTATTTCACACCCATCCAGGATCCAGGCACCTAGGTCTTCCTAGTACAATTATTCAAGAATAATTAGCTGATCAGAGCTGTCACAGAAATTATAACCAATACATGTAATAAACTCCATCAGATGGGCTATACATTTCTATATGAATGCTGAACCTTCCTAACTAATACAGCTTTTTTGTGTGTCTTCTTGATTAGGAAAAAAAAAAAAAACACCTCATTTTCCTTCTACAACTTTGTTTTTCAAAATGATTTCATTCTTTTTTTAAGTTATTTATTTATTTTGTATACAATGTTCTGCATGTACACTTGCATACCAGAAGAGGGCACCAGATCTCATTACAGGTGGATGTGAGCCACCATGTGGTTGTTGAACTCATGACCTCTGGAAGAGCAGCCATTGCTCTTAACCTCTGAGCCATCTCTCCAACCCATGATTTTATTCTTTAGCACATTTTATTTTCTCTCTCTAGGGGCTAGAGAGATGGCACGGCAGTTAAGACCATTAGCTGGTCTGCTCTTCCATAGGTCCTGAGTTCAATTCTCAGCAACCATACAATGGCTTACAACCATCTGTAATGACATCCAATACCCTCTTCTGGTATGCAGGAATACACGCAGACAAAACACTCACATATAAAAAACACATAAATAAACTTTATTTTTTTTCTCTAATAGACTTCAGAATGGCTTAGGTGAATTCCATAAAGACTGCCCCTATATGTTTCGAAGACAGTGTGGGCATCCCCATCCTATTTGTTAGCTCCCAATACCTAGAAACACATGTCATCTGGAACCCAAAGTGGCCAAAGTGGTATGTTCCCTACCTGGCAGCATATAGCCACCACATTCTCCTCAGGACTATAGAGGGCAAAAGAAGCTAAGGAACAAAACACCTACTCAACAAAGAAAAGAGTAGATATCAGCATGTAGAATTATAATCTTCCTGGTCCCAGTTGCCTAAGCACCAGCATAAAAACACAATTAATAAATCAATAACAGCCAGGACAATATGTCTCCACTAGAGCCCATCACCCCTGACACAGCAGGCCCTGAATATTGCAATGCAGCTGAAACACAAACAAAAAAAATACACTTTAAAATATTTTTATGAATATAATAGAGGTCTTTAAAGAGGAAATTAATAAATCCCTTAAACTTATAAAAAAAACCATAAACAATGGAAGAAAATAAATAAAGCTGTTCAAAACCTGGAAATGAAAATAGAAACAAGAAGAAGAACGCAAATGAGAGACTTCTGGAAATGGAAATCTAGGTGAGCAAACATGAACTACAGATGCAAACATCACCAACAGAATACAAGAAATGGAAGAGAAGGTATAATTAATACATTGGTCAAATAAAATGCCAAATCTAAAAAAATTGCTGACACAAAACATACAGAAAATCTGGGACACTATGAAAAGATCAAATTAAAGAATAATTGGAATAGAAGAAGGAGAAGACTAGGTCAAAGACACAGAAAATATTTTCAACAAAATTATAGAAGAAAACTTTCCTAACCTGATGAAAAAGATATCTATCAAAGTACAAGAAGCATCATACAGAACACCAAATAAACTGGGCAAGAAAGGGAAGTCCTCTAGCCACATAATAATCAAAACACAAAACTTACAGAACAAAGAAGTAATATAGAAAGCTGGAATGCTAGAAAAAAAATGAACATATAAAGACAAATCTATTAGAATACCTGACTTCTCAATTGAGGTTCTAAAAGCCAAAGGGGCCTGGCAGATAGATGTTCTACAGGTTCAAAGAAACCACAGATATCATCCCAGACTACTGTACCAAGAAAAACTTTCCATCACAATAGAATACATGAGATTCTGTGACAAAACCAAATGTAAGCAATATCTACCTGCAAATCTAACAGTTATTAAAAATCTCCCAAACAAAAAGAGCCCAGAACCAGATGATTTTAGCACAGAATTCTACCAGACTGTCAAAGAAGAGCTAATACCAACACTCCTCAAACTATCCTACAAAATAGAAGCAGCAAAAACATTGCTGAATTCCTTTTACAAGGCCACAGTTACCCTGACACCCAAACCACATGAAGACACAACAAAGAAAAAAATAGAAACTTCCCTTATGAACTTAGACACAAAAATTCTCAATAAAGTAGTCACAAACCAAATTTAAGAGCACATTAAAAACATCATTCATCATGATAAGCAGGCTTAATCCCATAGATGCAGGGATGGCTCAACATAAGTAAATTAATAAATGGAATCCACCATATAAACAAACTAAAAGACAAAAACCACATGATCATCTCATTAGATGCAGAAAAGATCTTTGATAACACCCAACACCCCTTCATGATAAAAGTTATAACAAGATTAGGGGTACAAGGGACATACCTCAACAAAACAAAGACAGTTCATAGCAATTCCATAGTCAGCATCAATTTAAAGGGATAGGAACTCAAAGAAATTTCACTAAAACCAGGAACAACACAAGGTTGTCCACTCTCTCCATATCTATTCAATATAGTATTTGAAGTCATAACTAGAGCAATAAAAACAACTGAAGAAAAGGAAATACAAATTAGAAAGGAAGAAATCAGAATGTCTTTATTTGCAGATGATATGGTTGTGTACAAAAATGACCCTAAAAATTCCACCAGAGAACTCCGACAGCTGGTAAACACTTTCAACAAAATAGCTGGATACAAAACTAGCTCACAACCATCAGAAGCACTTCTTTATACAAATGGCAAATGGACTGAGAAAGAAATCAGGGAAATAACACCTTTCATGATAGCCTCAAATAACAAAAAATATCTCTAACCAAACAAGTGAAAGATTTGTATGATAAAAACATTAACACATTGAAGTTGGCCGTGTTGGTCAATGGAAATTCCCAAACAACCCAGGTTGGTGCTAAGACAAAGGGTTGCTCTCTGCAAATGACAGCAGGGCCCCACTGCTGTCAACGGCATCCACACAACTCATGGAATATGGAGAAGCCGAGCTGGTGCCTACACGGAGCCTTCACCATTACATTTTAGTCTCTTTGGCCTAGGAAGGTGCTCTCCAGGCTACCGAAAGAGAAACATGGACACTAACCAAGCCACAAAACCTTTTCTCTACACTCTCTTTGTGAGGGTAGCCAACCAATGTTTGATTTCACTCAAGGACCACTACACAAGAAGGAAACCATATCCAACACTGCTTCGGTAACCAAGAACCAGAGACTACAAAGCCCAGAGACCCAGGGTAAAAACCAAACATGACTGATCTAAAAAAACAAAAATCAATGAAACAATTCCTAATGACATTCTGCTATCCTCATAGATAGATCCTCTATCTATCCTCATAGATCCTCATAGATCCATCAGCATCAGAGAGACTTCCTCTGGCAGCAGATGGGAACAGATGCAGGGATCCACAGCCAGACAGTATGCAGAAAGAGAGTATAAATTGGAGCTCTCCATCAAATCCCTGCTTCTGGTCTCAGGGACTCTTGTGGAAGAGGGAGCAAAAAGATTGTTAAGAGTCCGAGGGAACGGAGAACACCAGGAGAACAGGCCCTCTGAATCAAATAAGCAAGGCACAAATAAGCTCACAGAGACTGAAGCAGCAAGCACAGGGCCTACACGGGCTACACCAGGCTCAATCATCCTGTAGATGATCAAGTCCTTCAACGTGTTCAAAAATATAGAGTCTTACAGACGTAGACACGGTCTCACTGCCATCTTAACTAACAGCTGAGGATAGTTGGTAAAAATGACTTTTAAAGCCCAAGAGGAGGTGGCAGAGCCTTCCCAAACGCCTCAGCTATAGCGCAAAACTATGCTTCAGCCCTTGGCTGCTGCTCTGAGGCTGTCGTCATTCCTATAGAGGAAACAGGAGGTTTGCAATGCCCCATCCCTCCGGGGTCCAGCCTAAGTCAACTCCACCAGAGACCTGTTTTAAATGCTGTCAGGAAGGGCACTGGTCCCACAGCCTCTCAACAAGCCATGCCCTGCTTGCCTGCCCCCAGATTGGCCTCTGGAAGTCGAAATGTTCCCACACAGGCTAGCCCTCTGTGCACGGACACGGAGCTCTAATCAGCGCAAGCACCACAGACCCTGCCAGACTTTGGGCTCCTTGGCCTGGTGGAGGACAAACGGCTCCTTGATCCAGTGACCTCACTGAGTCCAGGGTAACACTTCAGGTCTGTTTTAACCCCACACTCAGGTCCCATAGTCACATTGGCATCTTCTGTCATGGGAGCCTTTCTCAGTCCTCACAAGGGACCAGGCCTTAAGCCTCACTGCTAGAGCTGCTGCTGTCAGGTCTACACACAGTCTACCTTGTTACTTAAAAACAGGTCTCAGATGTAACCTTCTACGATTCCTTTAGCTAAAGGACAATGAATGCTCACAGCAGTCTCACCTATGTCTCATGGTAAATAGAAAAAGGCCTAAGGATACAGACGTTTAAGTTATAAAAATCTAAGAAAATAATTGAGGGTTTAAGAAGGTGTTTTAAGGTTGGTAATTGCAAGTTATAAAAATTGGAAGGTCTAAGGTGATTTAAGGTATCCTAAGTAGATAAAATGCTTCATATTTCTTCCTGTTGCTATGCTACTATTGTTTTAACTGTCCAGAGCTTTGATTAATGGATTAGAATTGGAGCTTCAGACATAAATCCACACACCTATGGACACCTGATTTTTTTTTTTGTAAGAAAGCCAGAAACACACACTGGAAAAAATATAGTATCTTCAACAGTGATGATCAAACTGGATGTCTCCATGTAGAAGAATCCAAATAGATCCATACTTATCATCCTGCACAAAAGTCAAGTCAACATGGATCAAAGACCTCAACATAAAACCAGATACAATGAACCTAGTAGAAAAGAAAATAGGGACCATTCCTTGAACTCATTGGCATCAGGAAAGGCTCTCTGAAAAAGAACATCATTAGCACAGTGCTAAGATCAACAATTAATAAACGGGACCTCACAAAACTGAGACTGTCTTTCAGACAAAGCAACAGCCACAGAATAGGAAAAGGTTTTTACCAACTACACATTCAATAGAAAGCTAATATCCAAAATACATAAAGAACTCAAAAAAACCTCTAGATATTAAGGAAACAAATAACCCAATTAAAAATGAGATTCAGATCTAAAGAGAGAATTCTCAAAAGATGAAACTCAAGGGCTGAGAAACATTTAAAGAAATGTTTAATATCCTTAGCCAATGTAAGTCAAAACTACTTTAAAATTCCATATAATACCTATCAGGATGTCTAAGATCAATAAAACAAGTTTGCTCTGTCAAAGATGTGGAGTAAGGGGGACACTCATCCATGGCTGGCGGGAGTGCAGACTTTTATAGCCACTATAGATATCAGTGCTGCACTTCCTCAGGAGGACAGGGATCAGTCTACCTCAAGACATACTCCCAAAGGAAGCTTCATCCTACCACAGAGACACTTGCTCAGCTATGTTCATTGTTGTTCTATTCATCACAGCCAGAAACTGGAAACAACCTAGATGTCACACAACCAAGGAATGGATAAATGAAGTGTTGCACAGTCCCGTGGGGACTTTGAGAGGCTGAGACATCAACTAAGGAGCATGCATGATCTGGATCTAGGGCCCCTGCACACATGTAGCTGATGGGCCACCTGGTCTTTAGAAGGGGCAACTAGCAAGTGGAGGGGGGAGGGCTGTTTTAACATAGACTCTGTTGCCTACTTTTGGATCACTTCCTCCTGGCAGAAGCCACCTTGCCTGGCTTCAAGGGATGAAGATATGCTCAGTCCTGGTGTGATTTGATGTTCTGGGGAAGGTTATATACAGGGGGAGGGGACTCCCCTTTTGGGGGGGAAAGGGAGAGGGGAAGGGGGAAAGAGGAGAAAGGGGAAGGACTGGGAGGAGGGGAGAGAGGGAGCACCCTTGGGATGTAAAGCAAGTAAATTAATATAAAAAATTAAAAATTAAAAAAGTGTGGCTCATTTACATAATAAGTTTTACTCAGCCATTATTTTTAACAAACTCATAAAATTCACAGGAAAATCGATAGAAATAGAAAAAAAATCATCCTGAGTGAGGTATCCCAGATAAACACGGTATGTGGTCCTTTATATGTCGATATTAGTTGTTAAGTCATTGCTAATCAAGCTACAATCATAAAACCACAGAAGTAATCTATAGAGTAAGGGATGGCAGCAGAGCAGAGAGTTCTTTATAGGGAAAGAAAATGCAACAGATGGTAATGGGTGGATGGGGGTACTGAACTGGAGGATAAAGATGTGAGGGGAAGGGGAGGGGAGTTGAGAAAAGGGATATGGGGAGACAGCTAAAATTAAGGGTCATTTGAGGGGTAGTATGGAAACCTAATACAGTAGAAGCTTATACATATATATGAATATATATTATAATACATATATTATATATTTTATGAAGGTGATCTAAATGAAATAATCAAATAATGGAAGAGATAGAGTCCCAACTGGTCATTTCTTGTCACCAAATAAAGCTTCCAGTATGGGGATTTGGTTTCATCTAATTCAGTAGCTAACCAGGAGGAAAAAATAGTGTAAGAGCCAAAGAGGATGGAGGACCCAAGAAAAAAAGGCCATCTAAATCAACATGATCAAAGGTCGTATGAACTCACAGAGACTGAATCAGCTTGCGCAAGGCCTGCCTAGGTCCTCTGTGTATATGGATTCCAGCTTAGTGTTATTATGGGATTCCTGAATGTGAAATAAGTGGGTCTCTGATCCTTGTACCTTCTCTTGGACTCTTTGCCTTTGTTTGTTTTGTCTAATTCCTATGTGTTAGTTTTTGTTTTATTGTATTTTATTTTATTGCATTTTACTTTATTATTATCCCTTAGAAAACTGATTGTTCTCTAATAAGAAACAGAATCTGGAGGATCTGGATGAGAGGGATTTGGGGAGGAAACTGAGAGGAGTAGAGGAAAGAGAAAACATATTCAGGACATATTATGTGAGGGAAAAAAATCTATTTTCAGTAAAAGGAAAAAAGATTTTAAAATTACAGATCATATTAAAATTAAAATATTTTAACATTTATTGACATTATATAGCATCTCCTCAAGAATCTGTTAATAGATTAATGTCAATGGGCTTATTAATATTAACCTTTTCTTGGACTTTCTGGATTAACCACAATTGGACATTTTTCTTTGATTTATTAGCTAACATTATAGAGAAATTTTTCAAATGCTTCTGTTTTAGTTAGTGTTACTATTACTGTGATGGAACACCATGACCAAAAGCAACTTGGGGAGGAAAGAGTTATTTCACTCACAGTTTCCTATAACATGGTCTGCTGAGAGAGCTCAGCAGTTAAGAACACAGTTCCATATAACCATTCTCATCAAGAGCAGCGAGGGCAGGACCTCAAGCGGGGCAGGAACCTGGAGGCAGGAGCTGATGCAGAGGCCATGGAGAGGTGCTGCTTATGGACTTGCTCAGCCTGTTTTCTTACAGAATCCAGAACTGATAGCCCAGGGGTGTCACCACCCACACCAAGCTAGGCCCTCCCCCATAAGTCACTAATTAAAAATAAACTCTGTACAGGCTTGCCTACCACCAGCTTATGGAAGTATTTCCTCAGTTGAGGCTTCCTCCACTCTGATAACTCTAGCTTGTGTCAAGCTTATATGAAACTGTTCAGCACAGTTTTTTCTAAGTGATGTTGTTCGATTGTTTATTTTCAGTATTGCACTTGCCTGATTTGGCTTTATACAGAATAGAGTAAGCATCTTTCTTCCTTTTCATACGCTATGAAACAACTCATAAAAGGATAGAATCATGGTTGTTAGCTAAGTGTTTTTGTGAGACTCTTTTTTTTAAGCTGTTCTTGTTGACTTTTTATTTATTTATTTTTATTTATTACGATTTATTCACTTTGTATACCAGCTGTAGCCCCCTCCCTTTATTCCACCTCCCTTCCTTCTCCTCCCATGCCCTTCCCCCAGTCCACCGATAGGGGAGGTCTTTTTCCCCTTCCATCTGTCTCTAGCCTATCAGGTCTCATCAGGACTGGCTGCATTGTCTTCCTGGTAAGGCTGCCCCCCATCTCAGGGGGAGATGATCAAAGAGCCAGCCACTGAGTTCATGTCAGAGACAGCTTCTGTTCCCCTTACTAGGAAACCCACTTGGAGACTGAGCTGCCATGGGCTACATCCATGCAGGAGTTCTAGGTTATCTCCAAGAATGGTCCTTGGTTGGAGTATCAGTCTCAGAAAAGACCCCTGGGCCCATATCTTTTGCATCTATTGCTCTCCTCGTGGAGCTCTTGTCCCTTCTAGGTCTTTCATCTCCCCCTTCTTTCATAAGATTCCCTGCACTCTGCCCAGTTTGACTATGAGTCTCAGCATCTGCTTTAATACCCTGCAGGGTAGGGTCTTTCAGAGGCCCTCTGTGATAGGCTCCTGTCCTGTTCCCTTCTCTCTCTTCCAATGTCCATCCCGTTTGCCTTTCTGAATGAGGATTGAGCATCTTACCAAGGGTCCTCCTTCTTTCTTAGCTTCTTTAGTTGTACAGATTTTAGTATGTTTATCCTATATTATATGTCTAATATCTACTTATAAGTGAGTATATACCATGTGTCTTTCTGCTTCTGGGATATCTCACTCAGGATGATCTTTTCTAGTTCCCACCATTTGCCTGCAAATTTCATGATTTCCTTGTTTTTAATTGTTGAGCAGTATTCCGTTGTGTAGATGTACCACAATTTCTCTGTGATACTCTTAAAAGTGGGAGTAGAGGTGTCTCTGGCTCTTTGTTCTGCTCATGTGACCCCTTTTCTCCTAATGAGCTACCTCACCTGCCTTGATATGAGGTTTGGTGCCTCATCTTGTCATATCGTGTTATTCTTTCTTCAGTGGGTATGCCTGGAAGTCCTAGTCTTTTCTGAGGGGAAACAGAGATCTGGGGGAGGAGGATAAGAGGTGGTGCTGTGAGTGGTGCAGGGGGGAGAATTCTTTAGAATGTATTAAAAACAAAATTTTAGAAAAGATTAGAATCATTGGTTTCTTGTTGTTCAGTGGACTTCACCCAATAAAGCTACTTAAACTCAATGTCTTTATTTATAAGTAACTTCTTATTTTGGCAAAAATCATATACTATTCATTGACAATATTAAAATCTATGATTCCAGCACATTTAATACATGACAAAGTCACTTGTTCAGTATCTCTGTCAGGAGAATGAGAAAATAAGCTACAGACTAATTGGACTGGTGAAAGACAAATCTGCGTTAAAAACTGCTGCAGAGTATATGAAGGGCCTTTACAGCTCAGCAGCAAGGTGGCTATGGTGACACACCCTAATGTTCCCAGAATGTGGGCATCTGAGCAGGAGGGTCATGCGTTTGCAGGTGGTCTGAGTTGGAGAACATGAAATTTTTTTTTAAAGCAATAAGAAAACAAATAACCAGACGGAAAATCTGACAAAAAGTCTAAAGATTTACCTCCCTGAAGATGCACAGACAGAAAAGAGCAAAGGAAAAGGCATGCCGTACGGCTTGGAGGTGGGGGTTGGTTTTTTGAGACGGCATCTCTCTGTGCAGTCCTGGCTGTCCTGGAACTTGTAGAATAGGCTGGCATTGAACTCACAGCGATCCTCCTGCCTCTGCCTCCTGAGTGCTGGTTTAAAGGCATGTGCCACAACACATGTGGCACAACAGTATATATATATATAGATAGATAATTAGGGAAATACAAAATAAAACAACAAAATATCACTACATAGCTATTAGAATGACCTAACTTAAAAAAGAAAACATTGACAACAGCAAGTGTTGACAAGCACTGAAATGAAAACATTCATTCACTGTGTCGGTTTAGAAAGCAATTTCTTCCAGAACTTACTCTTACTATGCGACCCTTGAAAAGACAATTTCTCCCACTCTCACCCCTCCTTAGTTACTGGTAGTTCTTTGTGTAAAGTTGAGACTTTGTGAGCGTTCTCCTTTCCATGCTTATTGTGATTTTCATTGTTAAGGTCATGCTTGGGCAGGCATGTTGAAGATGCTTCGTGGGTGTGGCTTCTCTGACAGTCCCATGAGACACCATCCCACGGCAAACAGGATGTTCCTCGGGTCTTAGGAGCTTTCTGCCCCTTCTTTCGTGCGTGTAGGTGCTGTGTTATAGATATAAAGGTCAAGACTGGTGCCGCATTATCTGTTTATCTGTCTTGGTCAGCTGTGATTTTCTGTGAACTTGAAAATGGGAAAGGTGGGGTACATGGGAGCACAGTGAGGGAGGGGAAAGGAAGAGGGAAATGATGCAGTTATAATTTAAAAAAAACATTATTAAAAAGATGTTATTACAGCATTGTAAGTAATAATAACATTGAAGATAACCCAAATACCCACCACTGTTTGATTGAGTAAATATATTTTGTTACTTAAAAAAATAAAAATAAAACTGTTACTTTTGCAGCCCAACTTCAGTTCCCAGCAGCCATATGGTGGCTCACAACCCTTTGTGGCTCCAGTTCCAGGGGATCTGATGTCATCTTCTGACCTCTGTAGACAATGCATGTGTATGGTATGTGTAGACAAAACATTCAGACACATAAAATGAAAATAGATAAGCTTTTAAAAAGAAAAGTAAACAAAACAAAATTGGGCCTCCAAAAGTTAAGGTGCAGGAAATGCTACGCTGCCTGGCTGCCTGTAAGGCAGATCCAGTGTAGTAACCTAGTCAGCTTGGCACCAGAAACTGTACTTTACTCCCTCAGGACAACACCAGCCACATGTGTACCTGGACCACATTCACAACCAGACACAGAGCCTCCAAAACATCAGAGCCTACACCTAAGTGCTGGCATGTGTGTGTAGCACACCATACACACACACACACACACACACACACACACACACACACACACACAAAATACATGCAAACCTTTGGAGCGCATGAGTGTGCACAAGCTCACCCCCACCTTGCTGCTGCATGGTACTAATTACTTTCCCCAGTGTGAGAGGCTGCACTCTGGAGTCCGTGTTCCTCGAAGCCATGTTCTCCCTCCTGGGAAGATCCCCCGAGGGTAATTCTTCCGGGGTTCTGGCATGAGACAGGACAGGCCCCTGGGTCTCCCTATCTGCTACCAGTCCCCAGTGTGGGTAGGAAAAGCACATCTCTGAAGCTAGATGAGCATTTCCAGGAGGCCTCCTTCGGAGCCTGGGAGGCTGATCTTTGCCACCTGGCTGGCCACTGGGCCTGTTTTAAACCTTGATCTCTCCTGTTGCCTATGCAGGTAGGCAGGCGGGGGTTGGGGAGGTCTTTGCAAACAGACTCTTAGTTTCAATGTGTTCAAGTGGTCTTCCTCCCTACCCAGATCCTGTGGTTGCCTCTTCCTCCCATCTTTCTCCTCATACTTTTCCTTCCTTCTTTTGACTCTGTCTCTCTGTATGTCTTTACCAATAAGTGTGTGTGTGTGTGTGTGTGTGTGTGTGTGTGTGTGTGTGTGTGTGTGTGTGTGTACATTCCTTTTTGTTCCTTGGGACAGATATTTGAGGTACCTCCTCTGTGTAAAACACAATCCTAGGCACTGCCCTGGGCTCTTAAAGAGTACAGTCCACATCCTAGAATTAGTGATTCACAGAACATTCTTTTTCAGGAAATGAGGAGAGGAGAGGCCGAATGAACAGAATGGGGCAGATACCGCAGCAGGTAAGAGCATCTCTGGAGCGGACTGTACCAGTGAGCTGCCTCAGCTCATTCTGTTACCTGTCAGATGGGGCATTGTGAAGATGGAATGAATCAATACATGTGAAGCTCTTATAGCAATGTCCGGCCCAGGTAAGCACTGGGTAATTACCTTCTTTGTGTGACCGAGAATGCTCACAGGATGAGGTGTGCCGAAGGGGCTGTCTCCCAAATGGGATCTGGACTGGGTGTGGCCATCTTGGTAGGAAACAGAAAGCTACTTTTCAGAAATACCACTTTGAGCAGTTGTGATTAGCCAGAGTGACACAACTGTGAGCTGAAGGCAGTTTTTGTTGTTCATTTTCCTGGAGTTTATACTTTTATAGCCAGGAATGGTGAGGAAAATGACCTGCCATCACCAACACAGAAATGAAACAAAGTGCTCATCCCAGATAGAACAGAAACATGACCCTGACAGCCAGCCTCATTCTTCCTGGAACAGCCATAGAGAGGTCCAGGGATGAAGCCTTCAACTCGTATCAGAGATGGCCCTGACATCATATGATAGATAATTTAAGGTTAGTGAGGCCATGAGACTCTGAGCACCCAATAAGTAAGAAATAAAAATCACAGGAGGGGACAGTGATGTCCCCAGCAGAGACATTCAAACAATTGGCTACTCATTTGTAGGTTTGAAGATAGTTAAGATATCGTCATGGAGCAATGGGTGAGTAAGATGATCTGAGGATTCGTGATCCACCCACGTGCTGTGCACCACAGTTGATTTAGGAAGTATCTTACTTCTGACATTCTATAGAATTTGGACAGTCTCTTAAACCTAATACAATCAACCAGCCAGATGTTATTACCTTCTTTGATATGGAGTCAAGGCTCATGCCAAGTAAATAACATTTACTTAAGGGTTCTCAACAGCAGAGTCAAGTCCAAAACCAAGTTCTTGTGGATCTAAGTCCAGCAGACTCTGTAACGCTAGGCAGGCCCTTTTGATAGACATCCCAGAATGACTGAAGAGGCTTGGAGTGTGATCTCACAGTAGAATACACACACCTAGAATATGCTTGGAGCTTGAATCCACTTCCAAATCCATAAAAAAAAAAAAAAAAAAAAAACTAACAGAGAAAAAAAAGAGAGCTCTCAGCTTGGGGATATCTTTGAGATAGCCTAAGGTTATTTTAATTCAAACATCTGTCCACCTTTACTAGGCAGGAGACTGAGTGAGCAATACCATCACCATGGTTAGATGGTTTCTAAAATTAGGAACCGGAGACTTGTCCTCTACACCCCACCTCTGTGTGCCCATGACTGATGAGTGGACACTTTGTAACTGTTAGAATTCTAAAATATCTTATGAATATCAGAGGTTTTACTTACCTCCTCATCCCATTTTACGAGAGGGTCAAGCCAATCCTAAGGAGCCCTACAGCTTGCTCACGTCAGGTAGGAACCTAAGTGAGCCGCTGTCCATAAAGATTATCAGGTTAGACTCACTGGACCTTACATGGTGGGAGTGAAGCAAGAAACCAGAGCTATCAAAAGGCAAAAACATATGAGGACAAGCTTCAACTCACAGTAAGGAGGAGACACTCCCAAGGCAGCAAGCCCTTCCTGATACTGTGAGCATGCCAGCTCTGGAATGGTGAAAGATGGAGTTTAGAGATCAAAAGCTCTGTAACTCCAACATAAGCAAAGCTTTCATGTCAGACCTCCATGCTGAGCCCAGGAGGCACAGTCTGTAATCTATATTTTCACGACTGCCCTTACAAACAAACATTAGCTTGTCACAGCTAAGCAAGACACCAGAAAGACCGGAAAACTTACATATAACTGCAGAATTAATGAGAGAGAGAGAGAGGCAGAATTAAGCAACCTTGAAATTGTGGTTCCTAAGAGAATTAAAGCAGAAGCAAGAAGTGGACAGAAGCCGAGAACACACTAAAAATGGGTGAATTGTTTACAGTGAGGAATCTGGGGGTTCTTCAAAGGCTTTCAACCTAAAATGAGGAGGAAATAAAAGTCAGAGCAAGATACTACCTTCTCTGTAACCGAAAGACAAGAACTGCAGCTCTAATCTGACACAGGAATGAAAACAGGGTAGAGGCAGAAACTTCAGCGTGGAAAGAGAGGAACTCAGCCTACATGGGACCTTGCAGAGCCTAAGCTGGGTGTAACACTTAAAGGGGAGTGTGCACCCACCGCCGCAGATCTGCTTGTCTTGAAGCTGGGAGCAAAAAGTGGGCAGATACCAGGAGCTGAGTTTCTAAAATCCAGGATCCAAGGCAGAGCCAAAGGTCATGGGCTGGTGCCAGGAAATCTGAGAGCTGCTGTCAGGATCCTGTGACCTTAGTTAAGGCCTGGCTCTACCGCTGTCATTCCTCTGAAAGCAAGGGAAAGGACCGACAGATGGGTTTGTAGCTTAAGGTGTGGGCAGGGCTACGAACCACTTGTAGAAGAGTTGGTCGGACTCTTTCCTCAAGTGACATGTGTGTTTCCAAAGGACACAGGCAAGTAGGGTAGAAAGTAGCGTGCACACGTACACTTACATACATGAGCATCTTTATCGATAGATATTCAGACATCAAATGACCTCCCCAAGGCATGAAAAAATACACAACACTATTAGCTTGAGCTAACTGAAAAGGGGCTGAATTCTTGCCCCTAAGAAGATGATACTTATTTATTTATTATAAGTTTAAACACGGAGATGAGAAAAATAGCCTATTAATCCAGTGCAAACAATGTCCCAGGCATGATGGCAAAAGCCCCTGAGGGGAAGTGGAATGAATCCAGAGAGTAAAATGAGCATATTGACCAGGTATAAGGGAGTTGTTTTATGTTGGACATATCTGTAATGGTTTTCAACGCTCGTGAGCTCCAACATAACTTTTCATTCCTCATAATCTATTTGTATCTATGTGTGTATACCTAGCAACAGGCGGTGGAGGAAAAGGTTGCAGATAGCATATACACCTATACCTAATTGATACAACTCTGTCTAGTTCTAAATGAAGTACAATTGCAGGACAATTTCACCCATTTAGTTATAATATTATGAAGATAATGTGTTCAGATTTCTTGAAAGCAAACAATATGATCTTACCGCCAAAATGTGAGATTCTGCATGTAAGTGAATTCCATTCTGTCATTCTAGAAGGTGACATTTCAAAGCATCATGTTATAGACAGTAGACATATGTAATTTTAATATATCTATCAAATAAAAGGTAACTATATCATAAAGTTATTTTAGAGGCCATAAAGTTCATGTGACATCTCCCCCAAGAATGGGTAATGGTCTGGGGAGGGAAGAGTCTGGAATAATCATTCTGGGGAGTTTGGACAAGATCTGGCCCCTCAGATAGCAAAAAGGTCACCAAGGTGTTAGCAACCTCCACTCTTAGCTTTCTGGATGGGATGTTGGTATTTGATTTTATCTCCTCTGTTGGGGAGAGACACATGTGGGATTAACATTCCTGGTTCTCACGGTTCCTCTCTGGGAATGCAAGGACCTCTGTGCCCCTGAAGCTGAGGATGTAGCTGAGCCTTTCTGCAGGGAGGTCTGGGTTCAATCCCCAGCCCCCTAAGCCTAGCATGGTAGCACATGACTGTAGTTCCAGCACTCAGGAAGATGAGACAAGACGATTAGAAGTTCTGTGTCATCTTTGGCTGCAAAGAAAGTTCCAGACAGACTTGTGTACATAAGAGTCTGTCACAAAAATAAAATAAATCAAAGATAACCACATGTATTTACACACATATCACCGCAAACATACCATCCATGAGGGGTTTGTTTATTTATTTATTTATGTAAAAAGACGTTATCATCAGACTGCAGCTTGCTTTTTTCACTTAACAAAACAACAGATAGCACAGTGAAAGCTATAGACTAGCTTGACCAGAAATAACTGGAGCTCTGCCCTCAGCTGGCCTGCATTGAAACCACAGCTGTGCTGCTTGCTAACTGCGTGTTCTGTGAAGTTGCTTACATTTGTCAAACTGTAATTTTTTATGCATAAAAATGGGAATGATGATAATGTCGTTTGTTAGGATTCGAAGGGGGACTATCATTAAAAAGGCATGTAACATACATGTAACTACCGTGTGTGGAACAGGCTGAGCAGTGATTCAAGTGTTAAGGGGTGTTAGCCATCTGAGCTCTTCAGAGACAACATATGAGTAATAAGGATATACTACAAAATGTTCTTTTAATTTTTATCACCATTAGTCACTGTGCAAAGTGTGGTTTCTGTTATGCTTTATCCAAATTGGGCCTATTTACGTCTTTTTTTCTCCATTTATATTGGTTTTACATTTTTATTTGTATGAGACTGTCCCTATCAGTCCCTGAGACTTATTTCCAACTGTCTTTCATATTTTCTGGCATTTTAAACTAAAATACTCTTCTCTATTACATTTTCCAATACAAGCAGAATATGACTATTTCCTCTTCATGTCTGACAGCCACACACCTGTGTTCTCAGGACCTGAAGAGAGGAGGCAGGGAAATTGTAACTTCCATTCAGCTTGGGAAGACTGCACAGCAGGGCCCTGTCTCAAAAAACAGAAACAGCACGAGTCCCTTTAAAGTTATCTAATCTCTGGACAGATTGTTAAAACCTTCATTATTCTTTACATGGTTTTTAGGTCTTCATTTCCTTAATACACGCTCAAGTTGTTTAAGAACAATAATAATTGCATCTTTGCAGATGTTTATAGCCCTTTTCCTTGGCGTTTTATTAGGGTATATTGATTGTACGAAATAATGGGTTTTGTTGTGACAGCTTCATGCATGCACAGGATCTAATTTGGCCATCATCACACCCTTCGCTCTCTCATGAACTTGTTCCTCTTCTATTTCCCTTGTAGCCTTCGTCTACTTTAATGTCTTCTTTTTCCCCGAGTCCACATTCGAAGAAAGCCATGCAATGCCCGGCATTCTGCCCCTGACTTGTTTCCACTTCTACCCAGTTTCCTGAAAATGGTATGATACTGATTTTCTGTAGATCTTAAAACGCTCCAGTGTTTATATACCCAGATCTGCTGGACACCTTCCACGCATCCTGTTTCTTTGGTCTTCGGTTATCATCAGCTTAACATACCACTTGAGCAAAGTGGCTTAGTAGTGACAGTGGGGCACCTTGTCTTTACTGCATATGTGATGTCGGTAGAAAGGGGCTCTGAGAGTCTAGATTTTAAGTCTAAATTGTTGTGATACTTAAATGTTTAACATAAAAGCCAAAATAAAAAAGAAACAAATTTAAGTAATTAATTTCAGTAGCACAGGTCGTTCCTTGGGTAATATTTCCATATTGAAGGGGAGAGCTGGCTCCGAAGTTCCCAGTGAAAATTTCGTATTTTGTTATTTCTGTGAAAATGTTAAATATTGGTCACATTTTCTCTGAGGGTTTATGGGATGCTTATCTCAAGTGTATGTCTAATAAGCACCACTAATTAATTTAGATGTGCTTTGTTATACCGTCCATATCATCACCTACTCCAGAAATCCGGAGGGAAAAAGTTTTAGTGGGAGGATCTTATGGATGCAAAGGGCTTGAATGAGAGCATCCTGACTCAGAGAGGAGATTGGCACCTCGGTCTCTAAAACCAGTGTGAAATGGAAGCTAAGGAGTTGGTCAAAAAACAAATATATATGAATATATATATATATATATATATATATATATATATATATATATATATACATACATCTATTCGGATGGGGAAATGAGAGCTCCAGCATACCGAGCCACACAAGTTTCTCACAATAAAAGGAGAACTCTCATCCTCCAAGAGGCCATTTAGAATTTTTTAACTTGTATGGTGTTACTGTTTTGTATCTATTTTTAATCTAATTTCTTTAACTAAATATATTTTAATTGCAGTGGGATTTCATTGAAGGCCAGAGGGTAGGAGAGACACTCTCTTAATCAACCGGTTCTTCACACCTTTCCCAAATTCTTCCAAAATCTATCCAGAGACAGGGAGATGAACAACCACAGCAGCAGCACCTCAGACTTCATCCTGCTGGGTCTCTCTTCCAATCCCTGGATGCAGAAACCCCTTTTTGCCATCTTCTTCACCATGTACCTGGTCACCGTGGTGGGGAATGTGCTCATCATCCTGGCCATCCGCTCTGACTCCAGGCTCCACACCCCCATGTACTTTTTCCTCAGCAACTTGTCGTTGATGGATATCTGCTTCACAACAGTCACTGTGCCCAAGATGCTAGTGAACTTGCTCTCAGAGACAAAGACTATCTCCTATGTGGGATGCCTCATCCAGATGTACTTCTTTATAGCTTTAGCAAACACTGACAGCTACCTGCTGGCCTCCATGGCCATTGACCGACTGGTGGCCATCTGCAATCCTTTACATTATGATGTGGTGATGAGGCCACGACGCTGCCTCCTCAT
>NW_026585895.1:44602803-44652173 GCF_907164565.1 Psammomys obesus | reverse complement strand
CTATAGCCTGAGGAACAAAGATATGAAGAAAGGTCTGAGGAAGTTAATGGACAAAGTTCACTTATAGAAAGGCCAAAATGAGGGACAAGAGCGATGATGGCTTGGTTATTAAAAGCATGCTGTTGCAAAGGATATGAGTTCGGTTCCCAGTACCCATGTCAGGTGTCCCACAATGGTATATAACTCTGTCTTCAAGAAATCAACACCCTCCTCTGTCCCCTCTAGGCATCATCACATATATGTCCATGCTCATACACAGACACACACATACAACTCATAAATAAAATTTTGAAAAAAATAAAAACAGGGTATTATCATACTTTATAGATGTTCTAGGACATCAGTAAGTTATTCTTCCTTTCTACACATTTCTTATATATTTTCCTCATAGATGGCATTGGCTTCCAATAAGATCATTGGCCTAAAAACAAAATGTTTGGTTTCTAACAATGGTTTTTACAAAACACATGTTTATTACCAAGTCATAGCCTACTGGTGTCCAGTACTTATCAACAGTCTAATGCCGCAGTGCTACAATAATTATTTTGTGTGAATACCACTTCAATACTTTTGCCAATGCACATAATCAAGGAGTTAGAGATTACTATTAGTTTTCAGGTGAGGAATATGTGTAGATTTGTTATAGAGTTGAAAAGGACTTCTTACAGGAAGTAGTTAAGGAATGGGACTTGCCATTTGACAGGTGTTGCTTCAAAAGCTGAAGAAATGATCACAGCATTTTCAGCAAAGTGAAACTCACCCAAATATAGAATCAACAAACATTGAAGTAGAGCTTTGTGAGGCTCCTTCAATTTTGGTTTACAAAATCACAGCTAGAAAAATAAACTATAAAAAATATTTATTCTACCTAGAAACATCCAACAATCAAGAAGACGCTTTGAATTCTCAGTGCCCAATTCTCTCACCTACATTAATTCTTCCTTTCTCCTCAAGTATAAAATTGTCAACAAAATTTCTCTCATATTCTGTAAAACACAATGTGTGTCATTCAGGAAAATATAAATTGTGCTGTGGAATGAAACAGGCAGAAAAGTCACAAAACCTTAACCCTGCACTTTACTTCAAATCTACACTCTGTGACCATCACAGAAAAGTCAAGAAAGCCAAGATTATGGTACCATCACCATGGTAACCATTAGTCATCACTCTGTCCCAAGAAGAGAATAGCTCTAGAAGAATTTGTACTATCAAATAAGTAATCTTGTCCAGAAATAATTCAAACCACTTATGATCAGAACTTACTAGCCATGTCATCTGAAGACTCCATCCAAATAAAGGGATCCAATGAGATCTGACTAAGTGCTTGTAAGATAGGTATCCAGAATTATTTAGTGACAATATTAATGACTTCTAAAAAACTGTAATCATGTACAAATTCTCATTTTATCTCTCTCTCTATCTATCTTTATCAGTCCTTCCATTTATCCATTCATCTATTGATCAGCTCCATCCATTTGTCCATCTATCTATCCATCTAAATATCCATCCATCCATTTATCTATCCATCCATCTAGCTATCATCTATCTAGCTATACATTTATCTCTCATTTATCAGTCTATCCATCTATCATCCACCCATTTAACCATCCATCCATTTGTCTATCTCCTACTGTTGTGGGTGCTAGTTTTTCAAACACTACTTTATTTGGGGGTTCCTTGAAGCTTATACCTCCCTCTCAACCCTCCAACCCCAAGTAGGTGGAAAAGGAAGGTTGTAAGGGAAAAGAGACATAGCACTCTTTACTTCTTCCTGCTGGGTAGGGTCAGAGGATTATTTGGAGAGCAATACCAGTATCTGTCTTCAGGAAATCCAGAAATCCAGATAACTATCAAGGCAGCAAACCAGCAGAGCAAGCAGTCCTCCTCCACCTTCTCCAAGCTGCCAATGCTTCTTCCTCTGGGCTATCATATTTATACCCCTCAAAGTCCTCAGAATTCAACTAATTCCAGATGGCAAAGATCACACTACACACAAGACAGTTATCAGGTGTGGACTACCTCAAATACCCCACTTGGGATTATAAGAAAAACATATCATGAACCAAAATGTCCACAACATTTCCCCCTTTCTGTTTAAAAAAAACTGGCATTTTCTCTAACATTAATAAACTACATACAATAAGAGTTATGAAAATTATCAAGTAAGAATTACATTTGCAATCTTAGAAAAAAGTATTCTACCATCTATCCTATCCTGATGAGTCCTAAATTCTGTACCTAAATCACTTTCTTATCATATTTTCTATCAACCTAAAAGCATCTATCTAGACCTTAAAACATCTTTTTATACATAAGCCACTGTCTTAAGCTTACTTGAAGTAAAACTATGACTACCTAGTCTTCAACCTCATCAGAGACCTTAGAAGGAAATAATATTACCTAAGTATATAGGAAGCAAGTATATAGTGTAAACAGCTTCCAAAACTTAGAAATGACAGACAGTTGAGTGCCTGGATAGTCACCAGAGCTTTCTCTGTGTCGTTGGAGCATCCAATCTTCAGCCTATTGGCCCAGAATATCTGACAGGCTTTTCTGTGAAGCAGGAAGTTTGAAATACTGACCACTTAGTTTCTGCAAAGTTGGACAATCAATTTTCCAGTGTCCTGCTTGTTCACAATTTGCTCAGACAGCTTGCTATCAGCAGATGAAGGACAGTTGTTTTTTTTTTGTTTTTGTTTTTTTTTTTCTGTAGTGGCCATCTTGCCTCTAGATACCCATCATCTTTTTTGCAGTAGATTAGAGGTGCTGTCAGGAGCAGATGTGTCTCTCTGTCAGAAAAAGCTTTCATTATTAAAATATCTTTAAATGCCATATTTTTGTAGCTCTCTGAAGTGTTTGAAGGCTATCTATCTATCTCTCTATCTATTTCTCTATCTATCTATCTATCTATCTATCTATCGAGCAACATTGCTTGTTTCTATCTATATACTATCTACTTAACCTTGAAAACATATCTAAGAGACTAAACAAAACTTATTTCTGAATTAAGTAAACTAGTATCTAACAAGACTATATTCTGTCTCAAATATTTCATCAAATTCTCCAAAACACCAGTTCTTCTGGTCAGAAGAACTTTTAATAACATCACGTAAGACTCTTGGTCTTAAAGACATAGCAAGAGTTATGTGGTGTGGAATGGAGCACAGGAAAGCCTATGGTGTAGCTTGGAAGATAAAAACACCAGGCACACATTGAAAAACATACTTTGATGTAGTCTTTGCCCAACAAACAAAAATGAGTAAAGATTTTAGAAACAAGGTATCTCTGGATTTAAGCCTATATCTATAATTTATCAACTATGTCATTTTGTAAAGGTGTTTAATAAAAGTGAATCTTAGTCCCCCCCCCATCTACAAAAATCAAGAACACCTTCAGTTGACTTCTAGATAATGAAAATGTCATACATATATGCTATATATGTATGTATTTCATGTATGTATTTCATATATGAAATAGTAGGTAAGTTAATGGACCTACAAAAGATCATATTGAGTAAGATAAACCAGATCCAGAAAAACAAACATCACAAGTCTCATCTAATCTTCCTAACTCCAATTTTTAAGATGTATGTATATAATCTGTAGAAACTATGGAAACCAGGAAAAATGAAAGCCATCAGTGCTAACACTCTTCCACCCACGAGCCATAGACTCTCTAGTAACATTCCAACACCAGACATGAAAGCCTTCTTTTGAGTTGTTGGTCACAGTTGCCAAAACATCACATCATTGCTCCTGAGAGGTCTAAGGTATGCCACACACTTTAGACACAGGACAAAAGGACCTGAACTGGATGAAAAGTTTCATGGTACCAGAAGGTGCCGTGCAAGTTTCCAAAGAAAAGAAGGAAGCAACAGTCCTACCCAGCTATTACTCCTATGAACAACAACAATGGCCAGCATGGTATGATAACCATAAGGGTGTAGTAGTGGCACACATACCTAGTGGTAACCAACAGCTCTTTAATTGGACTTAACACTGACTCATCAAGATGAGAACCATGCCTAGAACCAGAAACTAGCCAAGTACTCTAGGCCAGTATAGTCATACTCTTTGATGAGAACCTACAACTACCAGTTTACTAAATGTGCATAATTCTTTTTTTTTCTTTTTATTTATTTATTTTTTAATTTATTATAATCTATTCACTTTGTATTCCAGCTGTAGGCCCCTCCCTCATTCCCTCCCAATCCCACCCTCCCTCATCTCCTTCTATGCCCCTTTCCAAGTCCACTGATAAGGGAGATCCTCCTCCCCTTCCCTCTGACCCTAGCCTATCAGGTCTTATCAGGACTGGCCACATTGTCTTTCTCTGTGGCCTGGTAAGGCTGGCCCCCACCTTCAGGGGGAGGTGGTCAAAGAGCCAGGCACTGAGTTCATGTCAAAGACAGTCCCGGTTCCCATTACTAGGGAACCCACTTGGAGACTGAGCTGCCATGGGCTACATCTGTGCAGGGGTTCTAGATATGTTCAAGTACACAACAAGGACATTTGCTCAACCATGTTCGTAACAGCTTTATTCATAATAGTCAGAATCTGGAAAAAAAAAAAAAGCCAGGTGTTCCTCAACTGAGGAATGGATACAGAAATTGTAGTACACTTACACACTTACACAATGGAATACTACTCAGCAATAAAAAATAAGGAAATCATGAAATTTGCAGGCAAATAGTGGGAACTAGAAAAGATCAGCTTGAGTGAGGTATTCCAGAAGCAGAAAGACACACATGGTATATACTCACTTATAAGTGGATATTAGACATATAATATAGGATAATCATACTAAAATCTGTACAACTAAGGAAGCTAAGCAAGAAGGAGGACCCTGGGTAAGATGATCAGTACTGATTTAGAAAGGCAAATGGAACAGACATTGGAAGAGGGAGAAAACAGGGAACAAGACAGAAGCCTACCACAGAAGACCTCTGAAAGACTCTACCCAGCAGGGTATCAAAGCAGATACTGAGATTCATAGCCAAACTTTGGGCAGAGTGCAGGGAATCATATGAAAGAAGGGGGAGAAAGAAAGACCTGGGTGAGACAGGAGCTCCACAAGGAGAGCAACAGAACAAAAAAAAATCTGAGTCCAGAGGTCTTTTCTGAAATTGATACTCCAACCAAGGACTATGCATGCAGATAGCCTAGAACCCCTGCACAGATGTAGCCTGCGTAATTCTTAACCAGACTCTAAACACTTGTCCTTTTACCCACAGTAAGTGTAGTTCTCATTTCTCAACTGAAGAAATTTTCCTTTGCCCCAGATGATGACCATTACAGAAACTACAGCTGATCAAAATGCAGACTTATGGAGCCCGGGCCCAGCTCATACATCTATAACACATCTCCAGCATCTAAGGATTTATTGCCGAAGAGGGGACAAAAAGATTGGAAGAGCCAGAAAAACAGGAAGTTTTCTGTGATATTGTGTCTCCTAGTAATGTCAAAGAAGCTATACCCATGAAGTATGTCTTACCAACATGGTTGCCTAAACATGACCTGATCAAATACAGTACCAATAGACATATGAACTATCGAAAGACATATTAACTATATTAACTTCCAGTATTACATATTGGAAGAGGGATCACAAGAAGTTAACCCTAGACAAACAACTACAGGCAGCTAAGGAAAGCTGAGAGTGGGAGGAAGTCTTCCCCAGAGAAGAATACACCAACTGGCTAGCCAATGCCAGATTGTCAGCCCTGAAAATACACATACAAATAATATTGTATAGACTGAGAAGATTGTAGCTACATGTTTAGGAACATGTGTATGAACAAAACTTAAAGAAAAAAGAGACCGTGAATTTGACTAAGAGCAAGGGGTACAATGGTAGGGGTTGCAGAAAGGAAAGAGAAGGGAGATGATGTAAATATATTATAATCTCAAAAAATTAAAAATGCATGAAAAATATCAAGAACACCACACTTTCAAACATCTTCACGTGGTGTCACTTAAGTGCTCAGTCGGCTGTTGTTATGTGAGCATGTTCTTGTCTCTGAGGCTGTTTAATTCTCCAGGAAACTTTCTCTCACAGCTTATATAGTAAATCTCTAGGTGAAGACCTTGAAATCTAGAGAAATTTGCCCCAAATCACAGCTTCTCAGTGACTGACTAAAGTCTAGGGATCTCCATTCCCAAGGTTCTCCCCACAGAACCAGACATCCTTTGGCAACAGCCCAGCCCTCTCCATGTAACTCGGCTTCCTTCAAAATCACAGTGACAACAAACCACTAATTAGTTGAGGCGAAGAAACTCGTGAACCCCGAGGTTCCACAGGATCTCTTCTCCCAAGCCTCCCTTCTTAATGAGATCCCTGGGGTTGGTGGATGGAAAGTCTGTCTGTCTCCTTGGAGTGAGGTCACGTGAAGGGCAAATAACTCCCTTCCACCTCTCCACCCCTTCTTCACCATTAAGGAAATCTGGAGAGGCCAGTGGTGGTGGCTTGGGCGAGAGACAGCCATATGTTCCCCGTGCCTGGGGCCACATTTGGAAGATTATTCCTCTAAAGGAAGACAGGAGGGTGGTGAGAAGGCGAAGAAGGTGTACACGTGCGCACACACACGCACACGAGCACACACACGCACACGGGCACACACACCAACTCAAAAGGCATCACAGCCCACACCGAGCCTGAAAAGCCTTTGACTTTCTAGCCTGACATGAAAGCTCTGACTGTTTTCAAATCTCCTCTTCCTCTTCTAGTCACCACTGCCAATGACACTGATGGGAGGATGCCCAGACCCTTAATTGGGTACCCTGGAGGTCATCAGCCCTTACCTGAGTAAGTAGTTGTTATCTTTAACCCCACAAGTCCTACAACCATGGAATGTTATGAATGGAAATTATTCACATTTTTACAAGTGTGAAATTTGGAGCTTAGCATGGCTGAGACTATAGACCAAGACATTTGTCTCTGCTCCCTAGATTTGGGACATGCCTCTTAAACTTTCAGTGCCACCATCTTTATTCTTACCCAACACAGGAAGGATTTAATTTTAATAAGACTCTCCCAATTTAAAAAAAAAAAAAGGGTGAGGGCCCTCAGCACTTGGTGAGAAAGAGTGGTAGCTGCCCTGACAATGACAGGCAAATGCCAGCTCCTCTAGACCCAACCCTACCTACTTGTCCCTAAACCCAGAGCTGCTGGGGAAAACTCCAGATTCGCTGGCCTCATCCCAACCTCTAGACAGCTTCAGAGCAATGTGGACCATATGCTCATACAAGAGAGTGTAAGGGAAAGAAAAGGTCTGGCAAAGCCCTCCAACTGGTAGCATCAGGGAAATCACCCCCTCCCTGAGCCTCAATTTTTTTCTATTAAATGAAGCATATCAATATCATCTGGCACAGTGATCACACCTGTAATCAACCAGAGTATCAAGAATTTGAGGCTATCCTGGGGTACAAAGTAAGTTTGGGGCCAGGCAAGACAACAGCCTGAGACACTTGCTTTAAACACAGACAAAAAGTGTATTATTTAAATTTTCTTCATGCCATGTCTTACGTGGTCACTCAACACATGAAATACGTAAGTAGAACTTCCCCAGTTAATGAAAACCCCTAGAACCTTTCTGTCCAGCATTCCTATCAGCCTCCTGACCCTTCCTTCCAGGTGCTCCCTGGGAGGGAATCTCTCAGGGAGCACAATTTGGAAACTTATGAAATAGGCAAGTTCTAAGACAGTTCATAATATTAATCCAGGAGTCACAGGTTATATTCTGTTCCTCGTGGTTTTACACTGTCACATGAAATGCTTTACCACGTGGAGAGATTCCTCTTTGTCCCTAGTACCCTGAAATGGAATCAAAACTTGAGCAAGTTATGAATTAGTTAGCCTAAGAAAGAAAAGCCCTGACATCACCAGGAAGGTCAGCTCGCAGAGGAGGCAGCTCACAGAGGAGGCTAGTTGGGTTCTGCTCCCAGGCTTAGTAGGTTCTGCTCTTGAGTTTCAATCCAACTTGTATAGATTTCAAAGTATCAAAGGTCATAATTTAGCAGACGGCAGACTCTCCTTACTGACCATGCTTGAACCTGGCACCTCTGCTTCTAAAGAGCTCATGCTTTGGGGAACAAAATAGAAAAAGAAAAGTTCCATGTAAGACTTGAGATTCATTTTCTCGTACAGACTTTGAATACAAAGAATTGAATTAACCACACATTACCAGCACTGTACCACTTTGATTTTATTTGTTCCTCTGTGTTCTTATTCACCCATGAACATACGTGTTCTACTACTCCCTGATTTTCTTGTGTTTCCTGCTCATCTGTGTGCAGGGACACGTGTTATTGTGTTTCATTTTAACGTATAGGACTCTTGTTGTGTTGCGACTCTCATTCATCTTCTTATTCTTTTAACCCAGGATATGTATTTCCTCTTAAAACCCATCCGTGTTGCTCTGGGAAATTCTAGTCCACTGTTGACAAATAGCTCCATGGTGTTCTGTCACATTTATCAGCCCGGGGATAGACACCCAGACCACTTCAAACAAATGACAACACAAAAACATTCCAGCCTGTGGGCTTCCCTGTGGCTGCATCATTCTGAGAAGTCCATGCAGGAGCATTGCTGGGTCGGGAGATACTGAGAAACCAGTTTGCCCTTTATAACAGTGTACCACACAGAGGGTATACACAAATCCTGACTTACCCGCAGCCCTATCAACCTGTGTCCATGTCTTCCACACTCACGTTGGCTAAGCTAACAAATGTAAAAGAAAGTATTGCTTATTTTAATTCACCTCTGAATTTACCATTAGTTCATCCATTCATATACTTGATAACCTTTCAGCTTTCTCACACACTTTCATACTGGTGTTCTTACATTTGTCTCGCTGAAGGCTGAAGGAAAGGTGATCATTGAGTTTTCTGGATATCAGTACCAGAGCTTTTAGGCGTAGCAAGCATCATCTAGTCTCTGCTGTGTCTGTTTTATTTGCCATTATGTTTAAAAAAAAAATCTTAGATTTATTTTTCAGATTTTTCTTAACCATTGGGCATATTGTTCTTCCCCTTCTTCCCTCTTCTCCTCCCCATTCTTCATTTTCTTCTTCTTCTTCTTCTTCTTCTTCTTCTTCTTCTTCTTCTTCTTCTTCTTCTTCTTCTTCTTCTTCTTCTTCTTCTTCTTCTTCTTCTTCCTCTTCTTCTTCTTCTTCCTCTTCTTCCTCTTCTTCTTCTCTGTAGCTCTGGCTGTCCTGGAACTCACTATATAGACCAGACTGGCCTCACACTTACAGAAATTTACCTGTTTTACTTCTTGAGTGCTTGGATTAAAAGTCATATACTCAATGACCAGTTCCCTTCTAATTCATAGATTGACTTATATTTCATTTTTCTATGTGCTCCATAGAATCGCACATTATATATAAATCATAATCCATTTGAATTCCAGCTCTATTATCATTTGAATTCAAATTCTTCTTGATATGATAAACTGGTTTTTCCAGCATACTAAGACATTATTTCTCCCACTGGCTTTTTTGGACTGTTATTTTCCTCTGTTGAGCTCTTAAATGAATGCCAATTTTGTGTTGGACAGTGGTACACTGAGATCCTAGTTAGTGTTTGGGGATATTTAAAATACAGAATGGAATTTCTTTTAATTATTTCTGTCACCTTGAACATGACTCTAAAACAAGACTAAGCAAAAAATAATAAACAAATATGGGGCTGGGTAATGGCTCAGCAGCTAAGATCACTTGCTGCTCCTACAAAGGACCCAAGTTTGATTCCCAGCACCCACGTGGTGGCTCATAACTATCTGAAACTCTATCTAAGGCTAAGATTTTGTGAAATTTC
Organism: Psammomys obesus; assembly: GCF_907164565.1. Lineage (NCBI taxonomy): Eukaryota > Metazoa > Chordata > Mammalia > Rodentia > Muridae > Psammomys > Psammomys obesus. Next base: position 44,642,358 of record NW_026585895.1, on the reverse strand, counting down.
CCCCATCCATGTTGGCATGTCAACTGGCGTGGTCATTTTGCAGACCTTATTTAGGGAAGATTATTGATATTTCACAGGTGCAACATATAAAGAATACTATCTTGAAGCAGACATCCTGGTCCTTTGGCTTTTTCAATCTTCCTTCCTTCCTTCTTTCCTTCCTTTTTTCCTTTCTTCCTTTCTTTCTTTTTATCCTTTCTTTTTCTTTTTGGTTCTATTTCACTCTTTGTTTGGAATACAGGGAAACATAAGATTTTTAAATGAATAAACACGGTGATAATATTGTTGAAATAACTATGGCCTGAAATTGGAGAGTAAGTGGTTTTACAGTTTTCTTGCAATCTTTCTGCCCCTTCTTCAAAGATGTCCCAAGAGTCTCAGGTACATCTAAGGAGGCTGTAATAAGTGGGGCTAAGGGGAGGCTCTGTTACTTACTCTCTGCAGTTTGACCAGCTGTGGACCTCTGTAGTAGTTTTCACCTGATGAAAAAAAGAAGTTTCTTTGATGAGGGGTAAAGGCTGCACTTACCTGTGTGCCTAATACTGGTAACCCAATATTTGCTGAATTGGACTTACGGACTCAATAGGAGGGAGCTAATGCCAGATGCTGTAAACCTCACCAACTACTCATGGCTGGTGATTTGTAGACATTTCAGGAGAAACTATTCCTTCCACAGTCCTAAATCAACACATCTTCTAAGTGTATTCTGATCTATATTTTACCTAGCATTTTCTATTGGTCTATTGTCCTTGCACTAAAACACACTATTTCCTTATTAATGTCTTTGTTAGTCTTAATTTCCAAAAGGACAGTGTTTTCTACTTAATCTTTGTGGTTGTTCAGTTTTTGTTTTGTTTTGTTTTGTTTTTATTGATTGCATATAATACATTTTGGTCAAATCTGCTTGCCTCTCCCTCTCTTAATTCCTTCCCTATTTTCCCTGCTACCATTTCCCTCCCACTCTATACGGTTTTTGAAACCTCTTTGATTTCTACATTTTGAATTGTAACGCTACATTGTCTTGTCACTCTTTTACTTTTACTTTTTCTGTTTTGTTTGGTTTGGAAGGGTCCTTTTTTCATTTGAGAACTGAGCCCAGAGACTCACGCATGCTCTATTATAAGTGCTCTGTTATAGAGCTGCATTCTCGTCATTTTACATTTTTATTGGAATACAAAGTCTCACTAAATTGCCTGGGCTAACCAAGAAATTAAGATCTTCTTACCCATGGTGATTCCCTGGGTGATAAGCTTGCCTTTATACACCCAACCTTCATTTTTATTTCATCAGTACATAGATTCTTATGGGACATTTTATGAAAAGGTACATTAATTGAGGTGTCTGCTCATGTCTGCTTTCTATCCATCTTTTATTCATTCTCCTATGAGCATTCTCTAAGTCTTTTGAAGTACACCTTTGTCTAAGAATGCTTCTGGGGCTTGTATGGTTTGATATCTCCGTGTCAGGCTCTCAGACTCGATTTACAAGTCCAGATTTTTAAAAACCTAGCTTTGAGGTTACTTTTCTTTATCCTCGGAGGCAATCTTCATAACCACACCTTTGCACATTAATCCTTGCCTGTCCTTGTGTTTATTCTCCTCTCTGCCTCTTTCCTTTCCAGCTAACCCTGACACTGTCCACTATAGAATTTGGGACTTCATCTATGTGTAACACCCAGCCCAAGGAAACAGAGCCCTGTGAGAAATAGTCCTTTACCTTCCCACTCAATCATATAATTACACACCCTGCTTGACACGTGAGACTTCCAGGACAAGCCACTCCTACCCTAAACTAATGTCCTACATTTTAGGCTACCAAATGAATTACAAAACCTTTTTTTTTCTCAAGGAGAATTTGACCCAGGAACACATCTCTATATTGCATATAAGACTGCTGCATGTAGATCTTGGGACCCTTACTTTTCCTCGCAAAGGGAGAGGGAAACCATGGTCAGAACCATTGGGGTAGAGACTGATGTTGCACAGAGAAGGAAAAACTGAAACAGGGCAAAGAGATGTCATCAATACACATTTGGAAATTGAACAAAATGACTGTTTTCTGCACACCTTTCGTATGATCAAAATAGAATGTGGTTACCATAAGTTTTGTCTTCTGGACAAAGAACAAGAGCCGAAGCACTTCATTTGAGTTCACAAAGTTAGTTACAAACTTGAAAGTGAGCCCAGAGCATTCTAATGCCAGTTCCATGAGGTCATATTACAGACTATATAAGCAACCTCCTGACGCGATGCATGAACTGAAATACCTTGTGAGGTATCCCCTCCATTAGGCCAAAGTCTCCAAGAAAAAGAACACATCTAACATTCCTTGCATATATTTTGCTTGCAGGACAGCAGTGCTCTGGGAAAACCAGAGCCACATGACAGAATTCCTCCTTTTAGGACTGACCAGCGACCCCAGACAACAGGTATGGCTTTTTGCCGGCTTTCTTGCCATGTACCTGGTCAACGTGGTTGGCAACTCAGTCATCATTGCATCCATCCGGGGAGATGCCCACCTACATACTCCCATGTACTTCTTCCTCTCCAACCTGTCCCTGGTGGACATCTGCTTTACCACCGTCATCGTGCCACAGATGTTAGTGAACTTGCTGACACAAAGAAAGAGTATCCTCTTTGCCCAGTGCCTCACTCAGATGTATTTCTTTGTTGCCTTTGGTATTACAGACAGTTTCCTCTTGGCTGCAATGGCCATTGACCGCTATGTTGCCATCTGCGATCCACTTCATTACACCACAACCATGAGTCCCAGGCGCTGTCGCTCGCTGGTGGTGGCATCCTGGGCAGTGTCCCATCTTCACGCCCTCATCCATACAGTTCTCATGGGCCGCCTCTCTTTCTGTGGACCCAATATCATTCACCACTTCTTTTGTGATGTCCAGCCACTGCTGACACTCTCCTGCTCTGACACCTCTATCAATGAGCTTTTGGCCTTCACGGAGGGCTCTTTCGTGATCATGAGCCCTTTTATCTTTATTGTTATCTCTTATGTCTTCATTGCTAGGACTGTTCTGAAGGTTCCCTCAGGGGGAGGAAGATACAAAGTCTTCTCTACCTGTGGGTCCCACCTCACAGTTGTGGCACTATTCTATGGAACGATAATATCTGTGTACATTCGCCCCTCATCCACCTACTCAGTGACAAAGGACCGAGTGGTCACTGTCATCTATACAGTAATTACCCCCATGCTGAATCCTTTCATCTACAGCCTTAGAAACAAAGACATGAAACAGGCCTTGAAGAAGCTGGCTAAAAGAACAGAGTAAAATGTGCCTATTGTATTACCTGTAGGAATGAAATCAACAACTCAACAATGTGTTACTGTGTTTGCAGCATGGCTATTTCTAGATGATAGAACTTTAGAGCATTGCACAGGTACCAAGACAGGTTCATTCCAGAGACTCATGGAGTTACTTTGAAGGACTATATAAGAGTCTGGGGTGGCCCACTGGCCCAACCTTTCCTGGTACTTTGTAGGACTACAAGATTCTCTTCTTACCCCAGTCCTCCTTTCTTCCCTGCTTTCTTCCACAGATCTCATGCTGAGTCTGAAGACGTCCACTCACCCACTGTCCAATAAATCTCTTCCATGTTGTGGTTGTTCATTTCTATTTGTTAATTTGGATGTGGTAAGGGCTAAGCAGATAGCTGGTAAAACGTTATTTTTGGATATGTTTTTACTATTACTCCTAGAAAAGATTATTATTTCATCCGTGGAATGAATGAAAAGGATCCCCTTCATCCACATGGGTGGCATAGATTTATCAAGGACCCACAGAACAAAAAGGTAGAGAGACATCTAACGCACCCTCTTCTTGAACTAAGCCCTTGAAAATCAGCACTCTTGATTGTCAATTCCTTCAGACTCAGGCCAGGATTTACAACACTGATTCCCCTTGTTGTCCGGGCTTTAGGGATGGACTACATTGTATTGCCTAGATTTCCAGATTTCAGACAACTGTGAACCCTCATAGCTTCCAAAATCATGTGAGGAAACCCCTCAGAATCCTCCTCTCTTTGTGTGTGTGTGTGTGTGTGTGTGTGTGTGTGTGTGTGTGCATGCATCTCGGCATCTGCTTCTCTGAAGACCTGAACTAATTCCCCAATGATCTACTGAAAAATTCTACCCTTTGGCACACACTATAAAGAAACTTGAACAAGAACATCAGGAGATTGTGGGAGATATTTATAGCATAAACTGAACATGAAAAAATATTTTGAGCTTCATTTATTGTGGTTTTACTCTCTTGCCTCATATAAGTGCAATGACGAACAAAACACCAACTTCCTGGTCATTTCTAATGAAATAATAAATCTCTGGCTACTACTAAACTAGCAATTGTGAGTACAAAATACAATGCATTGTTGTTATTGTAAATGTGTCCTTCTTAGGAGACAGTAACTCTCAATTCAACTTTTTGTACTCAAGTTTTTAAAGAAGAAGAAATACACAATGGAGGAGCCATGACATATTTATTTAACTGACATTTATTAGGTGTTCCACTTGAGGTAATGATTTATTTGAATAATGGAAAAAATATGACAACAAACTCAAATGTTCATTAACAAGAGAATGAATAGCTGAACCATGATACAATCTCACAAAGGACGGTAAATCTTCAAGCTGCAATTCTGAAATCCAAAAATCACTGAGAGGCAATTCACAGAGTTTCACATAGCCACATCTGACCTAGTATTGATACGTAGCTATTTATTCCATTTGATATGAGCATTTACTTGCCAAAATATTAGTGTGTTTTATGACAGTATGCCCGGAAACTATTAGTGGTACCACACGATAGATGATTTGTTCATTTCCATTTTCTAAAATGGGAAGCAATGAGAATTTCAAAACTTTTTAAATGCCCTAGTAATGATAATGGAAAGGACAGTGTGAAACTTTAATAAAATGTGGCGAGAAAAAATGGCCTGTAGCTGTAGCTATCAACATGAATATTGAAACCATCATGTTGACTGTAAAAAGATGAAAGAATGATTTCACCCATACAAAGAACAAACATAAGCAAATAAAAATAGTATATGATTTATACAAACATTATAGAAAATAAAATGGAAGAAAATTGTTTCTACACGTTTTATGTATGTTTATGTATTATTAACTTAACAATTTTATTAAACTTATTTTAATAAATATCAATTTATTAATAATATTTTATTAATAGCAATTATTACAAATATTTATTAATTAATGTTTGGTTAATCACTATTTATTGATAGTGGTGTTAATGTTAAAATAATTAATATACAGTTGTATTAAATTTTATTTATGAAGAGTTTTATTGATTCTTTGAGGAATTTGTATGTGTGTACAAATGTTTTGATAATGTATCTGTCTCTTAGTCCCTCACCTCTAACTCCTCCCAAATCACCTCATCACAGCTCGCTTCCAGCTTCCTCTGCTCTTTTAGTAACCGAGTCCAGCTGGTGCTTCTGGTATGTGCATGGGTGTAGGACAACCTTCCCTGGGCAGCATCCCTGAAGAAAACTGTTTCTCTCTTTTCCACTAGCCATCAGCTGCCAATAGTTCCTCAATTAGGGGAGGCTTTGTGGAACCCTCCACCGTCTGTGTTGGAATTTTGACTGTCTTGACAATATTTTAAACATTAGAATAATCTTGCCTGAAGAAGCCCTGTTTCCTCTGCGGATTTTATGTGCATCATATCTGTACCTTCTGTGGCTACAGAGAAAAAGTCACTTTATTTTATTTATTTTTTTTTTTTTACGCATGCTAGAACTACAGGCCTCTGAAAAGTATTCTGCTACACACCCTAGGCCAAGTCTGCTCCACCCATTTATTATTATTCATTTTCTGATGGCTGATGGTTTTTCCTCTTGAGAATTAGAATTCAGTTGGAAGATACAGACTCTGTAACAGGCTGGAATAGGGAAAGGCAGCCGGGGAGAGGTAAGGAGGAGTGGGTAAGCACCAGCACTTGCTTGCCAAGCCAGGATTATGTGATTATGGCCGGAAGGAATGTCAATCAGGTCAGGGTCAGAGAGGTCACAGCAGGACTGGGGCTAAGACACGTTTATTGCAAGAAATCATCCTTTTTAAACCCTTATCAGAAACAGAATACAATGGTGTTTGCCAGGATAAAACACAATGTTCGTTGTCAGAATACAATGATGTATGCACTCAGGATTGATGTTTAAGACTAAAAATTCCTATATGCTTCACTGACTTCCAGGGAATGTAGAAATACACAGGTCGCCTACATGCTCCACTGTCTGAGGGAGTGACTCCATCTCTCAGGAACTCAAACGCACATGGTGCACCAGGATCCATGAACTCTAACCTGAAAAACCTATGACCCATGCCTCTCAAGGCAACTAGACCAACCCAACTTCATAATTCCCTGAAGGAGAGATCTCAGGTTTCCAAGACCTGGTTGTTCTAAAGTGAAGATGTTATTAATGCTGCTGAGAATCAAGATTCCAGGGTCAAAAGGACAGCAAGTAGGTTGGATATTGCTCCATCTTGCTTCTAACTACCATGCTTGGGATTGGCTTCCAGGAGACACTACACATGAGAAGCTGGTAGATCTCATGCCCCTGTTTCTGAAGCACATTGGTCCAGCCCTACATCTAGTCTGTGCTGTTAGGAAGGAACACTGAGGCTTTATCAGGAAGAAGCAGACTCAGCAGGAAAGGCAGACTCCCCCCAGGGATGGAGAAAGACTCTGAGGATAGTCAAAAATTCCAGGGGAGGTTTCAACTCAGAAAGTCTCTGATCTCTCCCTCATCTTCTCTCATGTGCACATACTTCCCTCTCTCCTTTATTATTTTCTTGTTTCTAGTTTGTCCTCACTTTTAGCCTGGCTAAACAACCTGGATGTCTTGAACATCCAGAGGAAGCTTTGATTTGATATTTATGAATTTTTTTGTAAAGTCTTTCATGAAAGTTGTGTACGAGAGGCTTCTGCTCCCGCATGTTCTCGATCCTTGCTTCCTTGTATTTGCCCTTCTCCTTTCCTGCTTGTCGGCACTTGGCTGTCCTTTCCAGGATCTTCTTGTGGTCTTTGTCCAGCATTAGCCTGGTGATAACCAGCTTGCTGGGGTGGATGCCCACGTGGGCAGTTGTGCCATTAGCTTTTCTCACTGTGCTTGTTCAGTATAGGTGGTATATTTCTTCTGTACACCCGAACCACTTTGCCAATCTGCTGGCCTTTGTAGTGTCCTCTGACAACCTGAACATCATACTTTCAAATGGGCATGGATCAAACATTATACTTCTGCCTCAGCTCTTTGGAAAGAGGAGGAGACATCATCTTCCTCCTAATGTGAAAAGGTACATTGAAATCCGTTTTACCGTTCTTGCTTCCGTCAGATGTCACAAAGGGACTGAACTTCATTTTGGCAGCTGAGATCTATTCATGAACTTTTCGATAGTCTGAAGCTGATACAAATCATCCATATCCAAGTTCCTAGAAAAGTGAAGATGTTATGACTATTCTCCTCCTTAGGGTTTGTATTGCTGCAATGAAACACCATGATCAAAAGCAAGCTTGGAAGAAAAGGGTGCATTTTGCTTACATGCCACACTGTAGTCCATCATTGAAGGAAACTGGAACAGGAACTCAGACAGGGCTGAAACCTGGAGGCAGGAGCTGATGCAGAGGCCATGAAGGGGTGCTGCTTACTGGCTTGCTCTTCATGGCTTGCACAACCTACTTTTTTATAGACTCAGGAGCACCATCCCAGGGATGACATCACCCACAACGGTCAATCACTAGTTAAGAAAATGCCCTAAAGGCTTGCCTACAGCTTAATCTTATGGAGGCATTTCTTTTTTTCTGTTTTAAAAGGTTTTGTTCTTTTTTAAAATTTAAAATTTATACATGGGTACAGTGTATTTTGATTATATCAACTTCTTCCTCTTTGCTTGCAACACCTTGCCAGAACACCTTAATCACATTTCCCTTCCAACTTCACGTCTTACATTCATTTATATAACCTATTGAATCCAGATAGTTTCCCCCATTTGTACACGGGTGTGGGTCATTTGTTGGGGAATGGGGAACTTACCAATTGTGGAGGCATTTTCTTAATTGAGGTTCCCTCCTCTTGGGTGACTTTAGCTTGCGTCGAGTTGACATTAAACTATCTAGCACAATTGTGTGTTAACAATGCTGAAGACCTGTTATGCAGAAAGATAAGTCACATCACTCTTAGCACCGTTACTTTCAATACGCAATATAAGTACAACAATAACCTCCACAGCTGATTCATCCCTCAGAATCATTTGAGGTCTCTGTTAATTTAGTTTCATTCTGCAGCTGGGTCTCTGAGAAGCTAAATGACTGAGCAAAGAAAGAGAGTTGAGGTAGACACCTGAGTGTGTGCACACAAAAGTGCATGCCTTGTCGCGCTACCGCTAGGTCAAGGTGAGCACCACCCCACAGGTCCTGATGAGTGACAGGGACAACTATCTTATCCTTTATGTTATCAAAGTCCAACTTTACACAAATGAAGTGGAAGGGTCACTACACACACCCTAAATCCCTGGGGATTAGGGGATTCTCTGAAAGTGAGATGTTCCATTTTAAAAGCAGCAAAGTACCAGAAACACAGAGGTCACCCCAGAAATCATCATTTTGTTAATTCCACCATGAGAAATTTGGGTAAAGCCAATATTTGATGAGCTCATCATTGTCCTAGTACTGAGAACCCTCATCTGGCTGACTCTTCCTTTATGAGTGACACACAGTTCAGAGCCTCCAAACAGATGCAGAGAATGAACCCACCAGGTCTGAGCAACATATCCAACATTGCACTCCAGCCGCTTAGGGGAAAATAAAGGTGTACCAAACACAGGTGAGCAGTCTCTCCCTCTCTCTGCTCTTTCTCCCCTCTCCCCATCTCATTCCCTCCTTCCTGCTCTCCAAGAATAAGACATTAGCACAGGCTGGGATTGCCTGCTTACCATCAAACAGAGTTAGAACTCCTCATTTTGAATTTTATATCACAGGTTAAAAAAAAAGCCCTTCCATTAATCTTGGGATTTCTATGCCTTAATAGTGGATAGTAGGTATGTTCATACATCTTAGAAATGGGGGGGAGGCTTGCAGGAAGTAAATAATTTACCAAAAATAAAAAAAGTAACTGAGTTAGAGTGAAATGTGTCATCTAACACATTTTGAGTCATAGTGAATCTCAGATTCCATTTTAATGAAAGCATACTCTACACTAGCATTTTGGATATATGACCTTATTGATCAACTATACAAATTATATAAATCATTGATCTATGGTAGAACTGAAGCTCAGAGAGTGTAAAAGAATGATCACATTGCAGGGTACAGCACAAACAGAAAACGAAGGATTTCTTAACTTACAAGACTCTAAAGCCGACATGCTCCTGGGTGAAGTTGGGAGCACTGTTGATGAGAACTTCTGTTTGTAAGATGCTAGTACATTTATAAAGCTATTTTAATCCACATCTGAGTGCTCTTCAATAAAAAAGAACAGATACTCTCCTTATAGCAAAATATCTGATTTCTAGCTGTGACCTACCTACGTAAAACATTATCTTTTCTGCCCCCCACACACAGACAGACACACTCTCTCAGGTCCACACAAGCATCTGCTTACTAATTTTCTAGTAAACGCACATCATCCAAGTATCTGATTCAAGTTTTACAAGCTTGTACATCTGATAGCTTTTCTATTTGAAAAGGCAAGAATAGGAATGCAGAGCTCAGAAAAGGTTTTCCCAGATGAAATCCAGTTCAAGCTCATCCAGGAGGGCAAAGGAACCAACTCTTCAGAGAGCTAAAGTACGAGATTCGTTCCCAACCACATCTCCCATTATCACTGTCCAGAATCTTCACCACAATCCATATCCACATGCCTGCCACAGTGGGACACAGCATATCTCTGTGGTGTTTGAGAAGACTAGAGCAAACAGATGGAAAGCTTAGTGGGAATCTCTATTCACGGCGACTATGTACTTTTAAGACTATCCCACTTTCTTTTTCACTTTAATGGAACTGAGGAACCTGAGAAGTTCCTGTGACACCCTGCTTCCGGGCTTCCCTGAGGACTCTCTGGGCTTTTTCTGTTGGGGAATATGCTCATCATCAGAGCAGCTCCACACACACATACTTACTTCCTTCCAGCCAGCCTGATTCACCTGCACCACTGTCCCCACAGCACTGGTGAGCATCCAGAAGCAGCATCACGTCATCTCACACACTGAGAACCTTACACAGATACACAGCTTCATGGCATTGGCTATGCTGGATGACTTCCTGTTGGCTGCAATGGCCTGTGAATGCTGTGCTGCCTTCTTTTACATTACAGCATAATCATGTGTCCTCCAAGCTACCTGCTGCAGGTGTCTACATGATGGCTCTGCTCCAACCTCCCAGCTTTTTCACCACCTCTGCCAATAGACTAATTTTCCTTCTGTGCCTCCATTCCACCCCATACTTTTTCTGTGATATACCTACCCCAACTCCTCAAGCCCTCCTGTTCAGACACCCATAACTTTCAAGTCACAATGCTAACTAAAGCCATTCTCCCAGACACGAGCTCTCTCCCCTGTGTCCTGGTCTCTGCGTCCACACCATGTGCACCCTCCTTGGGATCCCTTTTGATTTTGAAGAAGCACAAACTCTTCTCCACCTGTAGCTCTCACTTGAAGGTGGTGACTCTGTCCTATGTGACACTCTTTCTGATGTATTTCCAGCCACCATCTTCTGACTCTGCAGACTCTGGAATGGTTGCATTTGTGACACACACAATGAACACCCCTGTGTTCAATCCCTTTATTTACAGCCTGAGGAACAGGGACATGAAGGGAGTTTTGTGGTGACTCTTCGACTTGGGAAAATGCTGTGTTCACCAGAAAGTACTTTCTCCACCCTCCCCCTGCCACCCCAGACTAGACCTTTAAAATGCTTTCTAAATTAGACTCTTCAGCTAAAGTTTTTGAAGAGCTATAAAGTTTTTGAAGATGGATGCTATAGTGACCAGCAGGCTAACAGACTGAGCACTTGTAGTTTGATGGGATCAACTGTCAAAAGATGGAATGGATCCTGAGGAGAAAAAGTGGACAGCAATGGCTTCTGTGAGACTAAATTAATGGTTCTGGTGCTCAAACAGATTCAATCAGAGGTATGAAACCACCAAGGCACATCACCACAGCTTCAGCTCTAGATGGAAGTATGAATGGCAGCTCTGTCTATGACTAAGACTCAGTCTCACAAAGCAACAAGCAATACTGACAAATTCTACAATGGGTCAAGGGCTCAGAGTTCTAGGAACCATTTCCAGCTCAGCTTTCTTTAGAAGTAGCTCACTGATAGAGACTGTGTCTCATGTGCAAACAGCTGAGCCAAGAAGACTTGTTATTTACTGATGGAAGGAAGGAAGGAAGGAAGGAAGGAAGGAAGGAAGAAAGAAAGAAAGAAAGAAAGAAAGAAAGAAAGAAAGAAAGAAAGGACTAAAGAGAGAATAATTCTAATAAAGGAAGAAGCCAGGCGCAGTCAGAAGACCAGTTTGAATCGCCTGTCTGAAATGTGTATAAAGTTGTTAACATAGTGACAACTGCTTATGAGGATAGGTCTGTGATTCTTCAGCTTATAAATTCTGGTTTGTGTTACTGCCTGTACTATAACACACACTTATCATTGTGTGTGGGAGGGGGTGATCTGCTTGTATTCTGATGCTAATTACTGGCCCTCAAGATCTGGTTACTGCTCTATCCTTGTTGTGTAAACCTGCCTAAGACATTATTCCTGATTGGTTGATTAAAAGGCCTATATATGGGAAGGATGGAAGGAGATAGGCATGGCTGAGGTGCCCAGGCTTTGGGGGGACAAGAGAAACACAGGAAGGAGACAGGAAAATGGGAAGGGAGGAAGGAGGAAGCCATGATAGTTTAGCATGGACAAGGAACAATGTAAGAAGAAAGAGGCCAGGAGAAAGGACTCCAAGAATGGTGTGGAAAGCCTCAGATAAAAATTACCAGCAGGTATCTTGGGATTATGGATGGAAAGTAGCCCACATAGGAATGGATAAGGCAGATGGCATGGGATGGGGCTAGAAGATATGAAACAACATAGGTGAAATATCTGCCCAGCCCAAGGTAAATAAGGCAATTATAGAATCTAACGGGTGTCTGTGTCTTATTGATTGTGTTAGTTAAATAATACCACTGACATAATTATAGAGATAATAATAAACTTACATAGCCTGATACCATTGATTTCAACAATAATTGTGAATTTTTTTAATATGAAAAGTAGGAAAAAAATAAAATGATTACAGTCCCCCTGCTTAAAAAATAGCCACGGATATTATATAACATGACTTCTGACCTCATTATCATTATTTCTTCCTGAAAATCTTGGCTAAGATTACATCACAAGGTAAATACAATTTTAGAGCTATCTCTTTATTTTTCCAAAATGCTTCCATTGGGATACCTTTCGTCTGCATCCTCTTAGACTCTGGTGCTTACATTTTCCACCTACTTGTATCTATGATATTTTCAATGGCTCCCATTGGCTTTGGCTTTAATTTCTTACATTGTTAGTGAGGGAACATCTTTCTGGATCTGATCACCAGATTTAAAACTTCTCTTAGTGTGTGTTCATGTCATTGATCCATTGTCTTCGTAGCAATTTTACACTGAGCCAGGCAGGCTTTTTAACACCAATGAGTTCAGTATGTCCTTGTCTTTGTCTTAGCAAGTGTCACAGCTAGTTTTCATCTTCCCATGGTGTTTTATTAATTTATCTTAGTGCACAATGTTTTTTATTATGACACTTGTATGTACATGTGTCTCTGTACTTTCGCACATTCAGTTCTTGTCACCCACCTTTGTCACCTATCCTCCATTGCACAGGTTTGTTCCCTCCTAAATAATCCCCCTTCTGTTTGTGTGTGAATCTCGGTTCTCCATTGAAGAACAAGCATAAAACATTTGTCATTCTTTCTACCTCATTGCTCTCTCTTGTTGCCCCTTTTCATATGTGTGTTTTTGTGTGTTTGTGTGTATGTGTGTGTGTGGTAGTTTTTATGATGTTTGTGTTCATATCAGAAGGCCATGTTCTTTGTAATTACTTTTTCTGAAGCTTTGAAGAGAAACTCCTCCCCCATTCAAGATTCGTGAGAATAATCTATGTACTTTTGATCTCCTGGTGAAATCTATGGCTTTGCTATAAACAACCAGGAATTGCTATATTGTGAAGTCCCATGGTTGAAGCAGTCTTCTCTCTTTCTATAAATTATTCCCCCACTTATTGTAGTATGTGTTTGCTAACAATCAGAAGTGTTTTCTTTACAGGAGAACTTGAAATAGTATTATGAGATGCTGGCCATGCTCTAACTCATGATCTAACACATGATATGTGTTCACTTTCAGAAAATCATTACACTCTACATGTGCAGCTCTGTCCATTTTTTTAATGCAGCAACAAATACTCCCTAAATGGCTTACTCAGTGTGCCTAAAAATATCAAAAGGTCAATAATAAAAGAGTTGAAAAAAAATGACGTAAAAGTATTGACATAATTTGATTATTATTAAATGAATAAATTTTAAGAAATTATTACAAACATAAAAGTTCATATAATTAAACTTCCATTTACCAAGAAAACATATAATAATTTTATTTTTAAATTATTTAAACATGTGTGAATAAGATTAATAAAACCAAGAAAAACAGATAAAGGCATTTATAATGGGAGTTTTAGGAATTAAATTCATGTCCTTCATAACAAGAAAGATCCTGCTCAGCACAAATGATGACTATGATGATATCAACCTGAAGCCCAGGAGGAAAGCAAGAACAAAGGCTCTGTGTATTCCAGCCCTGGTCACTGTGAATGTTATCAGACTCATGGGACTACATCCCAGAGGAGACAGCTGGGCACTGGACAATTGCCCTACCTTGTCCAACTGGCATGCTAAGGATTGGGTCTCAGGAGACATTGCACTTGAAAACCACCGGCTTGTCTTGGCACTCATGCCTGAGAGGTTATTACAGACCTGAGACTTCAGGCACTGCATCTTCGAACAACACAGACACTGACTGCAGTCATGTTTTCTTGCGGTGACAGTGAGGCAGTGAATTCAACCACCTTGGTGGTTAAGGCACAATGTGAGACAGGAGGGATCTTCAGGTAAGACTGGGACACAGAGACAAGGAGGGAAAACAGAATCTACCTCCAACTTCATGGGACATGAATTCATTCACACACACACTATACGTAGACTCTGTATGCCTTTCTCTCCTTTCCTTCTTCCTTTTTGGCAACCATTTTCTTGATCTTCTGATCACCATGTGAGGGGCCTGGCATAATATGGCACTTCTAGGACCATCTCAGTCTTCAATTTTAATTTATATTAGTCAAAATACCTGCTATTCATGAGGTTCTTCTTGATCCAGCATTTAACTGGCAAATAATTGAAACATGTTCTATCCATTACCGGTGTATAATAATAGTATTTGGGCTGTGATATTTAAGTTATTTGGAAAGTTATGTGTTTTTTTCCATGTGTCAAAGTGAATGCTTTTCCATGGATTGTCCTGAGATTCATGACAGCTCAAAGATAAAGAGGGGATGGGTATTATGTCAATAATTTTCACTTAATATTGATCCTTCACAACCTACAAACCCAACCTTCAGACAGTAAAAAAAAAAAAAAAAAAAAAAAAAAGACACAATAGAAACAAACACCCTTTTTTATTAAAATTAGCTATTTACTAATTTTATTACTATTTTACGAATATTTTATGGGTACTTTCTTCTTGCCAGATTTATCCTAAATAATTTAAAGTTATTATCAAACTTAATTGCCCTAATAATCTATACTACAATATTATTTTCCCACTCAGGCAGATTTGTAAATAAAGTCAGAGATGGTAAATGAGATTCTCAATATCTCTACACAGAGGAAAGAGTAGGAAAATCCTGTCACACTGCAAGAGACTAAATACACATGGCATTTGCACCAACTGTCACTGAATAGTCTCTTCATTTGACGCTCCGCAGGGTTGAGCAGAAATGCTGAAGTTTCTCCTTTGGGTTATGTGCTATGATTCATGAAGAAACATCAGATGACCCCAGCATGTGGGTTTCTCAACAAACTTCTCAGGTAAAGTGTTTTATCTACCTTTTGTAGGTCATAAGAGCAAAATTCCAATCCAGTAAATAGTTCCTCACACTTACAAGGCATGTGAGGAACAGGGCTGGGAAGCTCACTAGCCTTGTGAGCCTCCTTCTCACCAGCGACTACTAATACTGGCAATGGCCCACACCAGAGAGCAGAAACACAGCTGTCTCAGTAACGACAGGCATTGTGGGAAAGTCCCACATGCAAAGAAAGAGTGATTCAGAGAGTAAAATAGCCAGCGAGGTCAGCTCGAGGATAAAGAGCCCAGAGAGGATGGCTTTCTGGTCCTAGAGTGAAAGATGTTGACGGTGAGGTTGAAGATGAAGTGAAAATGGTGCAGCATAATGATAACATGCTTTTCAGGGTCATGGCTGCACTACGGGGCTCATCAGAGCTAAAGTGGCCAAGCATGCCAGCATGTCTAAGTCTCAGCTAGCTCCTCTGCGAAGAAATCATTCTCTCTCTGTCTCCCTTAAAATACATGCAGAAAAGAAAAAAAAGACAGAGGGGGTGAGGGAGAAAGAAAGACAACTTTTTGTGCTGTCTGCTAAATTTTAGAAAAAAATCTTGGTTTTGTGAGGGTGGGGGTGTTATATTTTTTTCAAGACAGGGTTTCTGTATGTAGCCTTGGCTATCCTGGTCTCCTTTGTACACCAAGCTGGCCTCAAACTCACAGCAATCCACTTGCCTCTGCCTCCCTGACTGCTGGGATTAAAGGTGTGTGCCATCACACCCAGCTGAACTTGTAATTGTATGGGCCTATATAAAAGAGCCAAGATTAAAGAGGTATGAATTCCAGTTCAGGGGCTGGAGTGGTGGCTCAGCAGTTATGGGTGCTGGTTGCTCTTGCAAAGGACCCCATTCAGTTCCCAGCACTCACACAGCAACTCTCAACTGTTTGTGACTCCAGTTCCAGGGCATCCAATGCCCTTTTCTGGCCTCTATGGGCACCGGATATACACATGGCAGATCGTTCAGAGAGAGAGAGAGAATATGAGAAAAAAAAATCCAGTTTAAGTTTCATTCAGACACTCTTTGGGGAGAGCTTGCCATAGTATGGTGATGGAGAAGCCAACTGGCACCCCTTCTCAATGTTTCATATGACCACACATATTTACAAATGAAAAGTCACAAGCACTAGCCATTGTCAGTAGCCTCCGTAAGGAGCAAGAGGCTTTCAGGGTCTTTGGAAACTGTGGCCTTTTTAAAAGCCTAGTATTTAACTATAACTCCTTGCCAATTTATCTACCTTAGAAGGAAGCTAGAAACCAAACCATCATCTCCACCTTCCTACTTACCGGCTTCTCTGAGCACTCACAGCAACAGCCTCTCCTGCTCACACTCTTCTTGGGGATGTACCTGGTCACCCTGTTGGGGAACCTGTCCATCATCCTGGCCATTGTCTCTGACCAGCACCTCCACACACCCATGTACTTCTTCCTCGCCAACCTGTCCTTCATCGATACCTGCTTCACCAGCACCATTGTCCCCAAAATGCTGACCAGCATCCAAACCAAACATCACACCATCTCCCGCACCGCGTGCCTTCTGCAGATGTATTTCTTCATGACACTGGCCATGGCCGATGACTTCCTGTTGACCGTGATGGCCTATGATCGCTATGTGGCCATCTGCCTTCCTCTACACTACAACACTGTCATGTGTCCCCAAAGATGCCTGTCACTGGTGGCCACATCCTGGCTCTCCTCCAACCTCCTGGCCTTTCCGCTCACACTCCAGATGGCTCGGGCCTCTTTCTGTGCCTCCCGTTCCATTCCACACTTTTTTTGTGATCTTCTCCCACTCCTCAAGCTTGCCTGCTCAGACACCCACACCTTTCAGCTCACGATGTTTGCTGACGTTGTCCTCGCAGGTGTGGTCCCTCTCACCTGTATCCTGGTCTCCTATGGCCACATCGTGCACACCATCCTCAGGATCCCCTCTGCAGGTGGGAAGCGTAAGGTCTTTTCAACCTGCGGCTCACACCTGACAGTGGTCACTCTGTTCTACGGAACTGTCTTTCTGGTGTATTTCCAGCCATCATCCTCCTACTCTGCAGACACTGGAATGGTGGCATCGATTATTTACACAATGGTCACCCCCATGCTTAACCCTTTTATCTACAGCTTGAGGAACAAGGACATGAACAGAGCTTTGTGGAAACTGTTTGGCTTGGGGAAACACCGTAATCTGTAAATGGTACTTCAGAGTCAAAGCCCAGGTCTTTTATTGCAATTTTTGTTTAAGAACTCAAATTCAATGAAAAAAAAAAAAAAAAAAAAAAAAAAGATGCTCAGCATCTCAAAAACATTTAACGGGTGGAGAATGCCAGACATGGCAGGACTGGGCTAGGACTAATGAGTCAAGCATAGAGTTATGGCCTAGAGACAAGCGGCTGGGAATCCCTAAGGGACTTCAAGACAGAAATGACAGAAGACAAATGCAAACAGACAAGGAAGACATTATTATTCAGGATTAGTTAATGGCTTAACTAATAATGCCATCTGAACCTGAGCTCACTGAACATCAGGAAGATTTTTTTTCAGTGCTGGATTGAGAGGAAGAACATGGATGATCTGTGTTTGTTAATTGGCTTTACCAAAAAGAAACATTTTAATGACAGGGTGGGGTTTTGAAAGTAGGACCAAACACTGTCCGTGAAACTTGGGAATCTGCCTACCTCAGAGCCTAAGAGGTACCTGCCATCATGCTTGACAGTCACATCTTAAGTAGATGACTGTTGTGTCCTTGGCAAAGGCATTTGCTGGGTTGTTTGAGATCTTTGGAAAGGAGCCAGAAAACAGTTTATAAACACAGGTTTGGTCTTTTTTGCTTCAGTGTTCCAAAACAAGATCTTTCTTGATAACAAGGGTTGCCTGACACTATGTAGCTGAGGCTGCCCTCAAACTTAGGATCCTCCCGTTTTCGCCTCTTGAGTGCTGGAATTACAGGTATGTGCCACCACAAGCAAGGTAATAGAAGTGTCCGAATAAAAGTGGCTACCAGAGGCTCACACATTTGAATATCTTGCCACCAAGGAGTGGAGCTCTTTGGTAGGATTAAAAGGATTAGGAAGTATGTCTTTGTTTAAGAAAGTGTGTCTGCTTGTTGATCTTAGAGCCTGTGCTGTTGGTATTCTGTTCAGGAAGTTGTCTCCTGCGCCAAGTTCAAGGCTCTTCCCCACTTTTTGTTCTAACAGGTTTAGTGTGTCTGATTTTATACTGAGGTCTTTGATCCACTTGGACTTTAGTTTTGTTCAGGGTGATAAGTGTGGATCTATTTGCATTTTCTACATGTAGCTATCCAGTTAGACCAGCACCATTTGTTGAAGGTGCTATCTTTGGAGAGGCAGCCTTACCAGGCCACAGAGGAAGACTGTGCAGCCAGTCCTGATGAGACCTGATAGGCTAAGGTCAGATGGAAGGGGATTAGGGGAGAAGAGATAAGGAGGGCTGGATTGGGAGGGGAGGAGGAATGCGGCTACAGCTAGGATACAAAGTGAATAAATTGTAATACATTTAAAAATAAATTTTAAAAATCTCAAAAAAAAAAAAAAAAAAGAAAGAAAGAAAGTGTGTCTGGGATTTCAAGTTTGCAAAGCCCGTGCTTAGCCCACTCTTGCTCTCCCTTGGCCTGTGGATTAGGATACAGCTCCCGGTAACTGCTCCAGCACCGTGCATGCCACCATGCTCCCCTCCATAATGATAATGGACTAAGCCTTTGAAACCATAAGCCAACCCCCCATTAAATGCTTTCCTTTATAAGAGCCGTCATGGTCATGGTGTCTCTTGACATCAATAGAGCAGTAACTAAGACAACAATCTTGCTAAAGGAACTGCTGTACGGATTGAGATTGAAGACTGAAGTCAGGTGTAAAGTTTTGCTAAACTAGACAATTTTTGGTAAGTAGTAACTACTGTCCAGAATAATCAAACCAGAGGGTGGCAACAACCAAAAGCATGATGTCTGACAGTGTCTAGGACTGAAGACCAATCAGGAACTCAGACTACAGCTAAGAGATCACTTGATAAAAAAGAAACATGGACAGAAGGTAAAGGGATCAACTACACTAAGCCTCAGGGATCATTCCCAAGCATGACCTTGGAAGTAGTTCATTCAAAGAATTGGATGGAAAACATGTGTTGTTGTTGTTGTTGTTGTTGTTGTTGTTTTTTGTTTTTTTTTTTTTTACTGAGAAAAAGAGAGAAAAAATGATTCTAGAAATGGTAATGAGGTACCAGTAAAGAAGCCTATTCCCAATTCCCTTTGATGGGTCACATCAAAGGCTCTAACAGCATGGGATCATTACTTATCTAGGAAAGACTGATTTTTTTTCTCCATTTTCTACCTCTATTGTGTTTGCCTCTGTTGCAAAATAATGTGTGTGCATTATAGTAAGAATATAAAGCAGAAAATAGAAAAGTTAAAGTAATCATTCATCATTCCTCCATTTTAAGAAGAGTACTGCTCATGTTGTTAGCTTTCTGTTCTTTCTTTCTGGTTGTTTTTTGCTTTGCTTTGATGAAGAGAGTGCTGTAGAAACAATTCCCTGTGTGCTTTCCTGCTTGATCAGTAACTGCACTGGTTTCCCGACTTCACTGCATCTGATGATGGATCTGGCAAATATGGAAGATATATTACGGAATGTGGCTGATGCTTTCTTGAAAAAAAAAAAAAAACTTTAAAAAAGTAATCTCATTTTGTAAAGAATCAGGGAAAAGGTGAAAAGGTATAGTTATTCTACAGTGGATGGTAAAGCAACTGTTGAGTACCACTCAGGACTGGTTATGGCCTCCTTTTCTTCCACTAAAACCATCCGGGTTCTGGAAGAAGGAAGCTCACATAGCCACAGTCACAGGTGGGGGAAGGGGATCCGCTGAGAGTAAGATGTCTTTCGCTGGAGTTTGCAGTGAGGCAGGGGAGTACTAGTCCCTCTTAGAAGAGCCAAACAGTGTGAATTATTGAATTGCATCACAGTTAAAAGTATGTTAATATATGATATCCTCTCTGCCTTTGTTTCCCTGGTATTCCCACATAATTCTTTATTGCTTAGCTTTGTGAATAGTTACATCTAAAGCTTTCAGTTGCATCAGAAAGCTTTCAGAGGCATATCAGAATGCCTCCCGCTGTGCGGTCCCTTATGTTAATGGTATAATGAAAACATTCTGGGTGTGAAGTCCTTTAAAAAGTCAGCATTTTCCCATTGCAGGGGCACATTATTTTTTAGTAAAATAGCATGCCACACAGGAAGGAAATGGAGACTCTGTCATGGAACATGTTCATAGACCCACTTGAGTACGTCCTCACTTAAACTGAGATTACTACGAAAGACCAGTACAGTAACGTTACGGTGGCGACCTCCAAGCCAGCCAAGGCTGGATGTGAACTTCACAGACAACTCGAAGCAAAAAAGACCTTGACTGGAGGTGGTAAATCCTTCTAGACCAGAATTCACACTCACTTTGCGGTCTTTTGCTGCCTCCCACTTAAACTCCCCAAATCTGAAACGGCTACATTCTGTCTCACTTTTATGCATCTTACTCCCCGACCCCACCCTGTGCCACTTTTCATCCTTTTTCCAATGCTCTATCTTCCTATCCCATAGACACAGGTTCTTTGCTTTTAAATGTATTTTAATTAAAATAGAACTACACCCCTTCTCCTCTCCCTTTCCTCACTCTATCCCCTCCCATCTAGCCTCCCCAAAGCCCCTTCCATGTCCCCCACTGTCGAATTAATAGTGTCTTTTTTATTATTATTGTTACATACACACATATGTGTGATCACACACACACATACATACATACATATATATGGCCTGCTGGGTGTGTTTATACTGTTTGTATGTGTATGGCCTCAGGGATGACCACTTTGCATTAGACACACAACAAGTGGCTCATCCCTGGTACAGATTAATTCTCCTTTCCCAGCAGTCATTACAGACTGCAGTTCTTTGTCCAGGGATGAGACTCCGAGAAATTTTCCCCCTTCCACATTAGCATGTCTACTGGTATTGCCATTGTTCTTGTCTTGTTTATGCATCCATTTCTGGAAAAAAAAAAACTGCTTCACAGCAGACTTCCTGGTCTTCTGACTTGCAGTCTTGCTGCCCCTGATCTGCCATGTTCCCTGAGCCATAGATGCAGGAGCTGTGATGTACTCGACCTGTATCCGTTAGGACTGAGCTACTCGTGACCTGTTGAGCTGTAGTTCTCTGTTGTCCTCTTTATTTTCTGTAAAGAGAGGCTCCTTTGTGAGAAGTGTAGCTGTGCCCACCTGCGGGTATAAGGATAAGGTTTAGGGCGCGGTAAGGAATTGCGCTGATCTAACAAGGTAGCTAGCGTAGATTCTTTTCTAAGGGCCATGGCCTCACTAGCCGCAGGAAGCTGGCTAGGTTCCATTAGCAGGCATGATGATCTGAGTCAGCTTCCTGGGGATTAGAGAGCTGTTTGCTGCCACTGACACTTGCACCTTTATGCGTGTCTTGCCATGCTGGTAATTGAAGTGATTCGTAGGAGTGGCAGCTGAGTGTGACTTGTTTAATTGCTTCCCTCTCTTGGCGGCTTGCATAGTGCTTTCTGGAACCATAAGAGACTGACAGCAGAAAAAAGGTTTTCAGGTCAGATCCAGCCCGAATGATACAAGCCCTGTACCCTAACTATGTCATGGTGCTTTCAGCAGCAGAAGCCCACCATCAGCCCCTAAGAAGAAACCAAGGTCTACATAATCGATACTGTTTTGAAGTCACTTGGATGACCCTGAACAATCATTCTGAAGACAATCCTCTCTGCTGAGGAAAAGCACAAAGTCTTCCCTATTTGTGGATCTCACCGGACAGTGGTTACCCTCTTCTATGAAACCTTCTTCCTGATATATTTCCAGCCGTCATCCTCCTACTCCACAGATTGGAGGTGGTGGCCCCTGAGGTATATATATATGATGGTCACTCCTCTCTCTATAGGTTAAGCAACAAACACGTGAATGAGGCTTAGTGGAGACTACTTAGCTGGGGGAGAGAATTTAATCCAAGAGTGGGGGGGTCACAAAACTCTTATCAGGCAAAAAATTGGCTCCATGGAGTAAGCCTATCATGGTCACAGGGCAATACGACAAAATATTTTTAGGGGCAAGGATTGTTGGCAAGACTATTCGGGTATGTAGACCTTGGTGAAGCCACTGGACTTCAGAACCTAGTTCAACTTTGAATTAAAAGAAATGCATTTGTATGCATTGACGTAAAGACAGTGACTCTAGCACCATGAAGGAGAGCGTATGCACGGTGTAAAAAAAAAAAACAACCTAGTTACAGAAAGACTAAGCGCCCTGGAGTTAAAACTAAGACTTTGGCAGATGAATCGGTTTCTTCTTTGTTAATTATGATAATACTTTATTCTGCTCAGGGAATAGCTACATTAACACTTATATAATTAATGTCACACCACAAGAAAGTACCATGATTCATGAGATGTCTTAAGACACTATGCCAGAAGCATGTCTTTCAATGTTTTTAGGTTTTTTTCCAACTGTGGTACAATACAATTCTTTATATATGGGCCATCATGTGTAAATCGCCCAACTCAAAATAAATTTAAAGGTGCTCATATGTACAAAATGTATCCTCCCCTCAAGCCTTTTTTCTAAAGCTATTTTCCTTCTCTGATAATGTCTGTCTCTCCAGTCTTAGCCAAATTTCAAATCTGCAACACATGGATTTCTCAGCCTGCTGGGACATTTTTCAGGCTCGTGACCCACGTTGCCAAAATTGTTGGCAAGCTGTTAGTGATATACACTCCGAACAACTATCATGAGTTCTGGTTTTTATCTTCCATTTTTCTTTTTTGCACTTTTATTAGTTCCCTCAGATTGCTGTACAGTGTATTTTGATAATATATATTCACCTCTTCTCCCAGTTTCTCCCAGATCTACTCCCTTCCCTCCCACGCATTTTTGATCTTCTTCTCTTTCTAAATTCATCAACTCCAAAACTCTTGGGTGTGAGTCTATACCTTGGCACACGGTCAACAGATGAGCGGCCACACCCCTAAGGAAAACTGACTCTCCTCTGGCAGCTCTCAGTTGTCAGTAGCTCCAGTTAGGGGTGGGTACTTCGGGCCCACCTCCCCTCTCCATAGATTTTGAGTAGTATTTTCTGTCTGGACACCCTCATTATTCATTTATGGACTCATTATTGGTAACAAAAAAAAGATACCATTTCTTGTTTGAGTTACTTGAGTTTCATCTGTTCAGAAAAATTAACTTTCTCTTCTAACTTTTTAATTCATTCTCTGTTTCAGTGACCTGAATAGATCCATTTTAATTAAAAATTTTAACTTTTTGCTGGGCAGTGGTGGCACACGTCTTTAATCCCAGCACTTGGGAGGCAGAGGCAGGTAGATCTCTTGAGTTTGAGGCTAGCCTGATCTACAGATTAAGTGCCAGCACAGCCAGGGCTATACAGAGAAACCCTATCTCAATAAACCAAAAATATATAATAATAATAATAATAACAACAACAACAACAACAACTTGTCATTGTTAAAATTTTCCCAATCACTTCTTCCTCATGATTTTTTTTAATTATTAAGTTATTTATTTTCTTTACATCCCAGTTGCAGCTTCTTCTTCCTCATCTCTTTCCAGTCCCTCCCTCTCACCTCTCTCCCCTTCCATTCATCCCACCTTCCCTTCTCCTCAGAAATGGAGAACCCTCCCATGAATATCAACCAGCCTTGGGATATTAAGTTGCAGTAAGACTAGGAGCATCTTCTTCTATTGATGTGAGACAAAGCAGCCCAGTTAGGGGAAAGGGACCCAAAGTCAGGCAATGTGGTCAGAGGCAGGCCCTGCTCCCACTTCGGGAGTCCCACATGAAGACCCAGCTGCACAACTGTTACATATATGCAGAGGGCCAAGGTTCATCCCATGCATCTGGTTGGCCCTATGGGCTCAGCATAGTAGATTATATAGGTTTACTTGTGGTGTCCTTGACCCCTCTGACATAGAAAAGCTTTGCTTTATTTAGTTTTTTTACATTAAAAGTTTTAAATAAACATTCAACAAACCAGTAAACTTCGTTCTTGTGACTTCTGCCAATATAAAACATTTCTGGAGCTGGAGAAATGGGGTTAAGAGCACATGTTGCTGCAGCAGAGGTCCCAGGTTGAGTTTCAGCATGCACACACCATCTGCAAATCCAGTTCCAGGGAATCTGACACTCTCTTCTGGCCTCTGAAGGCACCAGCCACACCCGTAAAGACATCAATACATGCAGGCAAAACACTAACACCCATGAAATAAATAAAGTTTTTTTTAAAAAAAACTCTACGGTATTTCTAACCCCTAAGAAAATGGAAAAATACCATCCTGCCAAAAGCAATCTACAGATTCAATGCAATTCCCATCAAAATACCAACACAATTCTTTACAGACCTTAAAAGAAAATTTCTCAACTTTATATGGAAAAACAAAAAAAACCCAGAATCTCCAAAACGATTCTGTACAACAGAAGATCCTCTGGAGGTATCTCCATCCCTGATCTCTAGCTGTACTACAGAGCAATAGTAATAAAAACAGCATGCTATTGGCATAGAAACAGAATGGTGTATCAATGGAACTGAATAGAAGACCTAGAAATAAACTCACACACTTATGGACACCTGATTTTTTACAAAAAAAGCCAAAACCATTTAATGGAAAAAGATAGCATCTTCAACAAATGGTGCTGGTCCAACTGGATGTCTACATGGAGAAAAATGCAAATAGGTCCATATTTATCACCCTGCACAAAACTAAAGTCCAAGTGGATCAAAGACCTCAACATAAAACCAGACACACTAAATCTGTTGGAAGAAAAAGAAGGGAAGAGCCTAGAACTCATTGGCACAGGAGACAACTTCCTGAACAGAACACCAACAGCACAGGCTCTAAAAGCAACAATCAATAAATGAGACCTCATGAAACTGAAAAGCTTCTGTAAAGCAAAGGACACTGGAAAAGGACCTTCACCAACCCTATATCTGACAGAAGGCTGATAGCCAGAATATATAAAGAACTAAAGAAGTTAATAAGCAACAAATCAAGTAATCCAATTAAAAATGGGATACAGAGCTAAACAGAGAATTCTCAATAGAAGAATATTGAATGGCAGAGAAACTCTTAAAGAAATGGTCAACGTCCTTAGTTATCAGGGAAATGCAAATCAAAAAGACCCTGAGATTTCACCTTACACCCATCACAATGGCTAAGATCAAAAACTCAAGTGACGAAAGAACTGGGAAACAATAAGATCTGGAGAGGACAGGAGCTCCACAAGGAGAGCAACAGAACCAAAAAAATCTGAGCACAGGGGTTCTTTCCTGAGACTGATACTTCAACCAAGGACCTTGTATGGAGATAACCTAGGACCCCTGCACAGATGTAGCCCATGGCAGTTCAGTGTCC
The DNA here is from genome assembly GCF_907164565.1 of Psammomys obesus. NCBI lineage: Eukaryota > Metazoa > Chordata > Mammalia > Rodentia > Muridae > Psammomys > Psammomys obesus. The sequence continues at coordinate 44,616,751 of NW_026585895.1, read as the reverse complement.
AAGTGGATTCCATAGTAATGAGAACATGGACTGTCTCTGACATGAACTGATTGGCCTGCTCTTTAATCACCTCCCTCTGAGGGGAAAGCAGCCTTACCAGCCCACAGAAGAAGACAATGCAGCCATTCCTGATGAGACCTAATAAACTAGAATCAGAAGGAAGGAAAAGAAGACCTCCCCTATCAGTGGACTTGGGGAGGGGCATGCATGCAGAAGGGGGAGAAAGGGAGGGATTGGAAGGGGAGGAGGGAGGGAGGGAGGGAACCACAGGGGGGATACAAAGTGAATAAAGTGTAATTAATAAAGAATTTTTAAAAAACTCAAGTGACAACACATGCTGGAGAGGTTATGGAGAAAGGGGGACCCGCCTTCATTGCTGATGGGAATGTGAACTTGTACAACCACTTTGGAAATCAATCTGGTGCTTTCTCAGACACTTAGGAATAGTGCTACCTCAAGATCCAGCTCCACCACTCCTAGGCATACATCCAAAAGATGTTCAAGTATATACAACCAGGACATTTGCTCAACTATGTTTGTAGCAGCTTTATTCATAATAGCCAGAATCTGGAAACAACCCAGATGTCCTTCTATGGAGAAACGGATACAGAAATTGTGGTTCATTTACACAATGGAATACTACTCAGAATTAAAAACAAGGAAATCATGAAATTTGCAGGCAAGTGGTGGGATCTAGAAAAGGTCATCCTGAGTGAGGTATCCCAGAAGCAGAAAGACACACATGGTATATACTCACTTATATGTTGATATTAGACCTATAAGATAGGAAAAACATACTAAAATCTGTACACCTAAAGAAACTAAGCAAGAAGGAGGACCCAGGGTAAGATGATCAATCCTCACTTAGAAACACAAATGGGGAGCTGAAGAGATGGCTTAGTGGTTAAGAGCACCGTCTGTTCTTTCAAAGAACCTGGGTTCAATTCCCAGCACCCACATGGCAGCTGTAATGCCAGTTCCAAGAGATATGATACCTTCACACCAATGCAAATAAAATTAAAATTAAAAAGAGTTTAAAAAAAAGAAAGAAAGAAAGACAAATGGGATGGACATTGGAAGAAGGAGAAAACAAAAAATAGGACAGCAGCTTCCCATAGAGGGCCTCTGAAAGACTCTGCCTAGCAGTGTATCAAAGCAGATGATGAGACTCATAACCAAACTTTGGGCAGAGTGCAGGGAGTCATATGAAAGAAGGGTGAGTTAGTAAGACTTGGAGAGGACAGGAGCTCCACAAGGACCAAATATGTCTGGGCACAGGATCTTTTCTGAGACTGATTCTCCAACCACGGACCATTTGTGGACATAACCTAGAACCCCTGCTAAGATGTAGCCCATGGCGGCTCAGTATCCAAGTGGTTTCCCTAGTAAGGGGAGCAGGGACTGTCTCTGACTTGAACTCAGTGCCTAGTTCTTTGACTGCCTGCCTCTAATAGTTTCATGATTTCCTTGTTTTTAATTGTATTCCATTTTGTAAATGTACCACAATTTCTGTATCCGTTTCTCCATAGAAGGACATCTGGGTTGTTTCCAGATTCTGGCTGTTACGAATAAAGCTGCTACAAACATGGTTGAGCAAATGTCCTGGTTGTATACTTGAACATCTTTTGGATGTATGCCTAGGAGTGGTGGAGCTGGATATTGAGGAAACGCTATTCCTAAGTGTCTGAGAAAGCACCAGATTGATTTCCAAAGTGATTGTACAAGTTCACATTCCCATCAGCAATGAAGGAGGGTTCCCCTTTCTCCACATCCTCTCCAGCATGTGTTGTCACTTGAGTTTTTTATCTTAGCCATTGTGATGGGTGTAAGGTGAAATCTCAGGGTCTTTTTGATTTGCATTTCCCTCATGACTAAGGACGTTGACTATTTCTTTAAGAGTTTCTCTGCCATTCAATATTCCTCTATTGAGAATTCTCTGTTTAGCTCTGTATCCCATTTTTAATTTGATTACTTGATTTGTTGCTTATTAACTTCTTCAGTTCTTTATATATACCGGATATTAGCCCTCTGTCAGATATAGGGTTGGTGAAGGTCCTTTCCCAATCTGTAGGCCGTCATTTTGTTCTGACGACAGTGTCTTTTGCTTTACAGAAGCTTTTCAGTTTCATGAGGTCTCATTTATTGATTGTTGGTCTTAGAGCCTGTGCTGTTGGTGTTCTGCTCAGGAAGTTGTCTCCTGTGCCAATGAATTCAAGGCTCTTCCCCACTTTTTCTTCCAACAGATTTAGTGTGTCTGGTTTTATGTCTTTGATCCACTTGGACTTTAGTTTTGTGCAGGGTGGTAAGTGTGGATCTATTTGCATTTTTCTATCATGTCCCTCTTTCAACAAAAGTTATTACTCTTTTTTAAAGAGTTATTTATTGGCATGTTAGTGCATGTGTGTGTGTGTGTGTGCGCATGTGTGTGTGTGTGTGTGTGTGTGTGTGTGTGGTTTAAGTTTATGTGCACTGTGTGCCCACTAAGACCAGAAAAACACACTGGATCCCTGGAACTGGAGTTTCAGGTGTTGTGAGTTGCCCTGTGAGTGCTAGGAACTGAACACAGGACCTCTGCAAATGCAGTAAGCCCTCCTAAGCACAGAGCTGTCTCCAGGCCCCCACTCCCTTTTCATGGCACATACAGAATGCAGACGACAGTGAACTATCACCCACTCACAGCTACATATGTATACCCTTCAAGTCTTTCTTCTAATGCTGTTTCTCCCTCTAACAGTTCCCCCCTTAGATCTCACCCACATTAAATTTCTACTCTGCATCAAGTGGCCTCTCACATCAGCCTGCTGGGTCAGTCACCTGGACATAATCAGCTTTTCCACCGAGCACATCTTTTCACCTACTCCTACACCTCCTAGGATTTTTAAAAGAAGAAGAATACACCAGTTGTGTTTGCACACACTTGCACTCCGAGTACCCAAGGGGTGAAGGCAGAAAAAGGGAATATGAATTCCAGGCTAGTGAGATATGTAACACGACCTGACTTCAATAAATAAACAAACAGAATACAAGCCAGAACAAGGGAAGGAAGCAGGCACACCTTAGAGTTAATTCTCAAAATCTCCCATTTGCTGTGAGGAGTTTGACAGCAGCTTTGGGCAGGTACCTTGAGTGCTCAGTTACCTTCAAGTAGACTCGTCTTCTTTCCTCCCGATCTTCCTGGGTGCTCTGTGGTGTTCTGTTGCCGCTCCAGTCTGCCTCACCTATAGCGATGCATGAACCTAACAGGAATAGAGGGTCCCCTCTCGTTTTGTTCTTCCCATGACTTTTTTCTTTTGAGGGAAAAACCAAAGCCTCAGCCAAGTTCTCAGGTCTTGTTTCCTCACTCCCTTCTCTAAGGTGTCTTCAAATATCACCTTTGCAGTGAGGCCTTTCTGCTTAGTGAAAATAAGTAATTTTTCCAGAAACACTTAATAAAGAAATGTAAGATAACCACTGAAGGCCACGGGAATAGCCGTGATCTCCGCTGAGGCCTGAATCCATGTTGATGTTATTGAAGTGAGTAGTTTGCCCTGCCACCTGAGATGATGGTGAAGTCCCTGGTCCAGCATGTCTCTGACGACCTCGACTGATGGATCCATGGTCTTACTACAGCCCAGGGCAGTGTTCATGGTCTGTGCTGTTGCCAAAGATCATGTGGAAACCATGGGACTAGGAAGAGAAGAGGGAGGGGCCTATGACCAAGATGTAAATTGAATTAATGAAAGAAAATACATGGAAAAAACAAACAAACAAAAAAAAACACTAAATTAAATGTATTAGTTCTCCAACTAAAACACACACACTAGCTGTTCGAGTTTTAAAAACTAGTCTGGGGAGATGAGAAATGACTCAGTGGTTAAGAGTACTGTTCTTGCAGAGAACTTAAGCGCAGTTTCCATCACCCTTTTGGGTGGCTCACAACTTGCTGTAACTCCAGCTTCCTGGGAATTCTGTATCTCTGGCCTCCATGGGCACCTGCACTCACATGTACACTTCCGTCCACAAATGAACACACACGCACATAATTAAAGATACAACAAAATCTTTGTTTAAAAAAAAGATTTAGTTGCTTGTTGTAGGTAAGAAATACATCTCACTAGCAAAGACATATACTGAGAGTATAAGAATGGAAGTCAGTATACCAAGCAATGAAAGTCTAAAACAAACATGAGTAGGTATATACTAGTCTGATAAAGCAGACCAAGCCAAAATTAGTCAGTAGAGATCAAGAGTGTTACTACATATTAATAAGAATAATCTATCAAGTAGATATAACAATTATAAACATATGTGTGCCAAATGTTGGCACACTCAACCTCATAAAACAAACACTTGGATATAAAGGGACAGATAAATATAGATAACAAGAGCAGTGGGTTATTTAAATATCCAACTCTAGACAGATTATCTAGATAAAACTCAACAATAAACTTTAGAATTAAACTGGATCAAATATCTTAGCAAGCATCTAGAGACTATTCCAGCCAACAGTTATAGAATCCATAAGTCTTCTCAGTAGCTCAATGAACTTTTACTAAAATAAATCACATTTTAGGCCATAAAGTAAGTCTGGACAATACAAAGAATCAGAATAACTATTGATATCTTTTATAATAACTACAGAATAAAATAGAGATCAACAACACAGGAAACCACAGAAATTATAAAAAAAAATACATAGACATTGAACAATACTCTTTTATTTTGAGACAGAATGTCCATCCAATAATAGCCTTGAACTTCATATATAGCTGTGTGACCTCCCATTTTCAATCTTCCTTCCTCCTCTACAAACTAGCTATATAACCTTTGCTCTGAGAACTTCAAGAAAGGTTCAGCATCTCTAAATTTTTAAAAGCCAAACTATTTCACAAAATACTTACAAAACAGAAAGGGAAGGAACACTATCAAACTCATTCCTTGGGGTCAATATAACTCTGCTGCAAAAAGCAAGACATTTAAAAAGCTATTATTGGCCAATTTAACTGATGTAAATGCAAATATTCATAGAAAAACATTTGCAAACTTAATTCAATTAGACATAAAAAGGATCATACATCAGGATCAAGTTGGTTTCATTGTAGAAACCAGACAGTTTCCCACTGTAGAAACAGACAGTTCAGCATATGCAAATCAATAAATAGAATAAAGCACATAAATAAATTCCTGGACAGAAATCACATGATTGTTTTAATAGATACAAAAAAAGACTTTTGACAGCATTCAACATTCCTGTATGAGGAAAGGCCTAAAAATGAAAGAAATACACTTCAGCATAATAAAGGTATATATGACAAGGTTAATAGCTGGTGTTGTATTAAATGGGAAAATCTCAAATCATTCCATCAAAATCAGGGAGAGTATTCTGTCCACTCTAGTCTATGTAATGTTTGAATTTTTAGAAATCAATAAATAAATAAAAAGAAATAAAATTATTTTCAAATATGAAAAGAAAGGTCAAATTATTACCATATATTGGTATCATTAAGGACTGTTAATGACTTCATACCAAAAAGAAAATTTTTAGATATGATAAAAATTTTTATTAAAATAGAATACAAAACTCAGCATATAAAACAGGTAGCTTTTTTATATATAAATAATAAACTTTCTGAGAAAGAATTCAGTTTTAAAGATATATTCCTAAGAGCTTCAAAACAACTAATTAGACATCCTGAAACACACCTAACAAGAGCAGGAAGAGATCATAGCAAGAACCTCAGAGCTCTGGAGGAAGAGATTAGATAAGACACTAGTAAGAATATGAAAAGATCTCCCCTTCACACAGGTTAACAGAATCAACACTGTGAAATGGCCACCTTACCAATAAATCTCCAAAATTCCAGTGACATTCTTTGCGGAACTGGGAGGAAAATCTTAAAACTCATCTAGAGAGAGACACATAAAACACCCTGATAGCAAAAGAAAGAGGCAGGAAGCATCACAGTAGCTGATTTTTAAATTATATTTTGGAGTCAGAGTTAGAAAAACAGCATGGTATTGGCACAGAAATATATACATAGGCCAATGAAATAGAACAAAGAACCAAGAAATAAACCCACACATCCAAAGCCATCTGACTTTTAACCAAGATGTCAAAAAAACTTTCACAATGAGGGAAGAAATGGTCTTCTCACAACAGCTGAAAAACAGATACCTACATCATGCTATGAATGAAACTAGAAACCTACCTCTCACCCCGCAACAAAACTCAATTCAAAATTGATCAGAGACCTTGTCATAAATCTTGAAGTCTAAAACTGCTAGAGAAAAAGACAGTGAAAACACTTCAAAATGCAAGAATAGGCAAGCACTTTCTGAAAACACCCCCTATGACCCATGAAATAAGAAGAGTCAACAAATGAGGTTGCATGGTATTAGAAACTTCTGCCCAGCAGAGGAGCCAGTCAGCACAGAGAACAAATAACCTACCTGATGGAAGAAAAATCTTGTCCAACTGTACATCTGACCTATACACCTATCTCTAGCACCTAGAAAGAAATCCACAAATTCTGCTTTGAAAAATAATCCAGTCAATAAGTAAACAGATAAACTGAATAGATAGTTCTCAGGAAGAAATGCTAACGTGCAGGTTCAATATGCATAACCATCAAAAAAATGGAAAATAAAACTCCCTTAAGATTGTGTCACACTTTAGTCAGAATGGGACACATAGAAAGATCCTGCCTCCAAGGAAACTCTACAGAGGGAAGGAATAACTCTGCTTCAGAGGCAGAAAGCCTTCCTGCAGGTGACATTGGAACCTGCTCTGCAACAAAAATACTGAGTGTAACAGAATGTGGTGGGCATCACAAACATGAGGAACAATGTAATTTATTAGAACTGCAAAAGCTGAGCTTGTGTAGAAGGGCTTAAGCTTTTTAAAGGATAATAACAACTATTAATAACACATTAAATGAATGTATATTGGGTGGATACGTAAAAGTGAGCTAAAGGAACCCAGTCAAAGCCTGGGGACCCACTCAACCAAACTTCAACAATATCCCCAGGAGTAAAATAAAGAGTGAGTCATCCCTAGGAGTCCCTAGCCACTGGCTGTCACAGAGTCCCCAAAGGGCATGGAGACATGGGTCTCCAAGGACTCTGGGACCATGGTGTGGAACAGAGAAAGCAGGAAGAAGACAAAAACAGTCCATTCCCTTGGGGCCAGGAAGATTTTAAGCCCCCCTGTTTGCTCTTCTGTGGACTTAGCCCTGTCACCTTCCTCTGTCACTGTCACCTCAAAGGCTGGGCTGAAGCTTCTCTGCTACAAAACTCTCGGAACGTCTCTGCTTCTTGGTATGTTCTTAACCCATAGCCATGTATGGTATGTGAGACAAGATGTCTAATACGTAATATATATATATGTATATATATATGCAAAACATAAACATAACATAAAATAATACTAAATGTGTGCATGCTGGGGAGGGATAACCTAAAGCTTCAAACGACAGGACAAGCTACATATTGAGAAGCTACATATTGAGAAATGCCAGTCTGTCTTCACCAGACAAATGTATTTGTCAGTACCCTAGGGCCCTAGGTAAAGGAGTTTCACAGAAAGAAAGAAACTCACAGGAAAGAATTAAAAGATCCCTCCAGGAAATAGGAATCCTGAGGTGTCACCGTGAAATACAGCCCCTTATCTCCTGGGGTAACTACTGTGCCCAAGCCAGCAGCAGCAGCAGCAGCAGCATCTGGGGCTTTGCTGAAAATGCAGAATCTCAGGTTGCAGGTCTTCCGAGGTAGACACTGCATTCCATGATACCTCCAATTGTTTCTCCCGCATGTTCATAGCTGAGAAGAGCTACCAGGGAGGTCCAAGTCAGCTCCGTCTCAGAATCAGTACCTTTTTTTTTTTTTTTTCAGTTACAGATGTCTGAGCCTCACTCTAAAAAAAATTGTTGAGAATCTTTTTTTAAGTTTTTATTAATTACAGTTTATTCACTTTATATCCCACCTGTAACACCCTCCCTCATGCCCTCCCAATTCCACCTTCCCTCCCTCATCTCCTCCCATCCCCCTTCCCAAGTCCACTGATAGGGAAGGTCCTCCTCCCCTTCCATCTGACCCTAGCCTATCAGGTCTCATCAGGACTGGCTGCATTGTCTTCCTCTATGGCCTGGTAAGGCTGCTCTCCCCTCAGGGGGAGGTGATCAAAAAGCCAGCCACAGAGTTCATGTCACCTGTTCCCATTATTAGGGAATTCACTTGGAGACTGAGCTGCCATGGGCTACATCTGTGCAGGGGTTCTAGGTTATCTTCATGAATGGTCCTTGGTTGGAGTATCAGTCTCAGAAAAGACCCCTGGGCTCAGATTTTTTGGTTCTGTTGTTCCCCTTGTGGAGCTCCTTGTCCCCTCCAGGTCTTTCTGTCTCCCCCTTCTTTCATAAAATTCCCTGTACTCTGCCCAGAGTTTGGCTATGAGTCCCAGCATCTGCTTTGATACCCTGCTGGATAGAGTCTTTCAGAGGTCCTCTGTGGTAGGCTCCTGTCCTGTTCCCTGTTTTCTCCATCTTTTCATGTCCATCCCATTTTGCCTTTCTGATTGAGGATTGAGCATCTTACGCAGGGTCCTCCTTCTTGCTTCTTTAGGTGTACTGATTTTAGTATAATTATCCTATATTATATGTCTAATATCCACTTATAAGTGAGTATATGCCATGTGTATCTTCCTGCTTCTAGGATAGCTCACTCAAGATGATCTTTTCTAGTTCCCACCATTTGCCTGCAAATTTCATGATTTCCTTGTTTGTAATTGCTGTGTAGTATTCCATTGTGTAAATGTACCACAATTTCTATATCCATTCCTCAGTTGAGGGATATCTGGGAGAATCTTTGAGCACTGTCTGCAACAATATGCTTTTCACAAAGTTTCACCATAAATCTTAATGACACCAGACCTAGAACCACTAACCTAGACCAAAATAATCTGAATATGAGACTAAAGAAAGGCACCTAGAGACACCATTAAGGGGATAGACAATGAGGTCATAGTTCATATCCCAACTCTGTCCTCCTTGTAGGTATGAGTCTTCGTCCTTTCCCTTCTTTCGAATGCAATGTTCTTACCTTTCAGGTAAGATTGTTCTAAACAGAGGAAGGAAACGGCTTTAGGCAGTGGCAGCAGAGATGAGAAAAGCCAGATGAGAATTCCTGCTGTGCCACCCACAGCCACCACAACTAAAGGAAACCCTTAAGGAATATTAGGAGAAAGGAAAGCTAGAAGCCAAGAGACATTGATCCAGACGGCCAGGCTGTTCTCAATGAGTGCTGCAGGAGGTAGAGAGGCAGATGCATTGAGTCAGAGCCTCTCTTCAGCTAAAGCACATCCCGCATGAGCCTTCCTCGGTGTGTTCTTCCTCTCCTGGGAGAATGAACTATATTTTGCTAAATGTGGGTGATAGCCATTCTGGTCTGCCTGAAACTGAGAAGTTACACAGGGCAGAGGAGTTCTGGGGTGGGGGTGGGGAATACCAAAGCAACTTCTAAGTTCTGTCCCTATTTTTACCACCTTACAGATGGAGAAATGGAGAGATATCCGAAGCAGATTTTCCCCTCAGTCTGTAAAGGTGAGTGATATCTGCTTTTCATGTGGAAAGACCAAAATTCACAAGGGGTTGGCCATCAGCAGGGGACTTCACTCATGGACATGTTGCGTCTGGGTGGGGCTGGAGCCTCACAGCCATTTTGCTAAATACAATGTCCACGGTTTCTTCCATTTTCCTGCAAATGACAGAAAGCTGTTTTGTTTTGTTGTTGTTTTTGTTGTTGTTTTTTTTCTTTCATGGCTGAATAAAATATATCAGTTAGATTTTGTTTTCATTATTTATTCATCTGTTGGGACTCTGGGCTGTTTCTACATCTTAGCTATTCTGAAAATCAGCAATGAACACGGATGTGCAAACATATCAGGTGTGGATCTGTGTCTAGAGGGCAGAAGCTGGGGTTTCCCGGTTCTTGTTTACTTACCCTTCACTGAGCAGAGACACATGGGTAGTTATAGGGAAGGAGGCAGTTTAAGGGCAGACACAAAGGAACAATAGCTCACCTGTGGGCTGGCACTCAGAGAGCATAAAGGTGGCGAAAGGGCTGAATTCTTCAGTGACCCACCGCCACTGACAGAGTGCTCCCTCTCCCCAGTTTAAATAGACGCCAGCCTTTCAGAGCATGCACCCTGGGCTGACTGGAGCTCAGGTAGGCTGAGGGCCTGCCAATCTTTCGGCTACAGCTGCCTCTCACGTGATCATCTCTGGACCCTCCTCCTCCACCTCACCTCGTCTCCTGCCTCTCAGGCATTTCTGCGATAGGCTGTAGAGTCCTTTGAGTGTCCAGGAGTGGTACCGTTGCGTATCGTAGCGGTCGTGCTTTCGTTTTTTTTGAGAAGCCTCCACCTTGCTTTCCATAATGTCTGTACTAGTTTACACCCCTACCAATAATGGATAACGGTTTCTCTCTGCCTACATCTTGCCAACATTCATTGTCCTTTATTTCGTTGGTAGTGGCCATTCAGACTAGAATCAGATAAAAAGCTCAAAGTCATTTTACTCTGCATTTCTTTGATGGCTAAATATACTGAACATGTTTTTAACTATTTCATGTCTCTTTGTATACCTTATTTTGAGATCTGTCTGTTCAGATCATTGGCGCATTTACTGATGGGCAGTTTTTTTCCTCATGTTTAATTTTGCAGTTCTTTATATGTTCTAGATATTAACCCTTGTCTGGAGCTGGTCCCATTCTGCAGGCTGTCTATCCATGCTGTTGTTAAATCATTTTCTGGTGGAGAAGCTTTTCAATTTCATGAGACTTCATTTGTCAATTCTTAGGGCTGTTTCCTGTGCTATTGTAGTTAGATTCGGAAATTTGTTGGCCATTCCTAGGTCTTAAAATGGTTTCCTTATGTGTGCCTTTAGTAGTCACAGTATTTCCGGTTTTAGAGGAAGGCCTTTGATCCACCTTAAATTGATTTTTTGCAAGAGAGATTGACATCTAATTTCATTCTTATGAAGGTGGATCTAGTTTTGTCAGCACCATTTGTTGATAAGACTGTCTTTTTCCAGTGCACATTTTCATACATTTGTCAGAATTTAAGTGTCCAGCTGTGTGGGTGTATCCCTCCATCTCTTATTATGTTCCATTGTTGACTGACTTTTTAATGCATAGACCATAACATTACATTCCATCCCTTAATGTACACAGTTATTTATCCATTAATTTTTTAGCAGGGGCTTTAAAGATGGCTCAGCCATTAAGAACAAGCACAGCTTTCCAGAGGCCTGGAATTCAATTCCAGACAGGTTCAATTCCCAGCACCCACATCAGGTGGATTACAGCCACTTTTAACTTCTTTTCCAGAGAATCTGTTCCTCTTGCCTCTTTGACAGCCCACACAGATGCAGAAGCCCAAAGATAGATTCACATGTGTACATAGTATTACAAATACAATAATTCTAAAAGTTACTTTAATTTTAAAATACTTTTAGGCCGCATGTAGCGGTGCACACCTTTAATCTCAGCACTCGGGAGGCTGCTCAGGCAGATCTCTGTGAGACAGAGGTCATTCTGGCTACATAGCAGGTTCTGGGACAGCCAGGGCTCCATAGAGACATGCGGATGGATGGATGGATGGACGGATAGATCAAAAGGGTGAGATATTCTGGTGATGCACGCTGCATCAGGCACAGGTGAGACAGCTGCTTCGTTTCCTTGGGGTAGGTCGTTTAGGGCCTCCTGCTGGAGATACACAAAGAAGTGAGTCCTAGATAAAGGAGATCAACGAAAAACACAGGTGTGCGAAGCAACATTGCCTGGGGAGAACTTTGCTATTTTTGATTGCTTTAGAGTTGTTTCATCCTGTATTGAGCCAATGCATCTGCTTCTGTTCACCGAACCTTCACTGAAAGCCCGTTATGAAAGCCAAGTGAGATGCTTCATATGCATTATTTTACTCCGTCCTTGCCACTCTCCCCTCTGTACAGAGAAGAAAAAAAAAAAAACAAGCCTCAGAAAAGTAAAAGGTCAACACTCACATCCCCGTGCCTTCCACACCTGGTTGTCTTCCCAAGCCACCTCCCAGCTCACATCCAGTGAAAAGAAGTTCTCCCAACAACCCTCCAGGGCCGTTCCAGGGAGACATCTGCCTTGTGCAGATGAAACTGCAGTGACTTCTCAGTCCTAGGAACGGGGTATGACAGTTATGCAGCTTGTCAAAGGTTGCACCAGCACGTCCAGTTAAAACTGGCCCCCAGAATCCAGTACTCTGTTCTACGGTGGGCATAGCCTTTCTCTTATTCCCCCCTCTTTCTTTCCCTCTTCTCAGTCCCCACCCCACAGGATGAGTTCAGAGAACTTCACCTGGTCCAGAGTTGTGCCTGCGGAATTCATCCTCCTGGGCATCACAGATCGCTGGGACCTACGTGTGACCCTCTTCCTAGTATTCCTGCCCATCTACCTTGTCAGCCTGCTGGGAAATGTGGGCATGATGCTCCTCATCCGTGTGGACACCAGGCTCCACACGCCCATGTACTTCTTCCTGGCCAACCTCTCCCTGCTGGATGCCTTCTATTCCTCTGCCATTGGCCCCAAGATGCTAGTTGACCTCCTACTGTCCCGTGCCACCATCCCTTATGTAGCCTGTGCCCTCCAGATGTTTGTCTTTGCAGGGTTGGCTGATGCCGAGTGTTGCCTGCTAGCAGTCATGGCCTATGATCGCTACGTGGCCATCGGGAGCCCTCTCCTCTATACCACGGTTATGTCACCCCGTCTCCGCCTGGCCTTACTAGGGGTATCAGGCCTGGGTGGAGTGGTGAGTGCCTTTGTACATACAACCTTCACCTTCAGCCTGAGTTTCTGTGGCTCGCTGGAGGTCAACAGCTTCTTCTGCGATATTCCTCCCCTGCTGGCCATCTCCTGCAATGACACCAGTCTCAACGAACTCCTCCTTTTTGCCGTCTGTGGCTTTATCCAGACAACCACAGTGTTGGCTATTGCCGTGTCCTACGGCTTCATCGCTGGGGCAGTGATCCGCATGCAGTCAGCTGACGGCCGGCGCCGGGCAGCTTCCACTTGCGGCTCTCACCTCACAGCGGTGGCCATACTGTATGGGACCCTCATTTTCATGTACCTGCGTCCCAGCTCCAGCTACGCCCTGGATACTGACAAGATGGCATCTGTGTTCTACACTCTCGTCATTCCAGCTCTCAATCCGCTCATCTACAGCCTTAGAAACAAGGAAGTGAAGGAAGCCTTCCGGCGCACCTGGCACCGATTCTGCTTCCCGGGGCGGGGCACCAGGGATTGGCCACAGGAAGCCGGTTAAAGGGGGAGAGACTCTTTCTGTCACAGTGGGTAAAGGCAGGCGTTCCTCTGACTTGGATGTTCTCCTGTCATTATTGAAGGGACTATGAAAGGGGAGGGAAATTTGAACGTACAGAAGGGAGGCAGAAACCTGGGGTTTTCTAGAGCAAGACCCAGAGAAAGCACCAAAACCAGGTAATGTTGCCGTAGAGCTGCCTTGGGTTCCTTGATGTTCAAAACACTTAAGTTCCTAGATGCCGCCTGGTGAGATGTCAGAGGTTCAGTTCCACCCGTGCATATAAGATGCTGATCCCTAGAGTCCCTCTATTCCTGTCCTGTTAGATTTTTTTCACTGCCAGTGAATATGATCTTTGCTCCTTAGAACTTCAGGAAAACATCTTCAGAATGGGAATGAATATGGTGAAACAAATACCCGCCCTGGCAGGCTGCATCTCTTCAACTCTCTTGGGAGGTTGAAGAGATTGTTGGGGGGCCATAGGCAGATGAGACATACTTTATTCAGCAGCACACAGGCGGCCACAGGCAGGCCCACATTGACACACACAGGCCAGCACTCGGGTGGGCACTCACTGGGCCTACAGACACACACACACACACACACACACACACACACACACACACACACACA
>NW_026585895.1:44543127-44602793 GCF_907164565.1 Psammomys obesus | reverse complement strand
ACACACACACACACACACACACACACACACACACACACACACACACAAGCTGGCAAAGCCTAGAGCAGAGGGTAAGAGCTCGCAGCCCCTGACCTCAAGGCCACATTTGTACAGAAGTCCACACTAGTGGCCTTCTGCCAGGTGTAGTTACATAACACATTGTGCCACTACTTACTTTGAGGGTTCTCAGACTTGTGGTGTCAGCTATTTTGTGCTGACTCAGCCCCCTGAATGTCCAGTGTCGGCCATGTTTTAGCTGACTCATATCAGATACGCACATGAGCAACATACCTAAATATAAGCTGTCCCTGTGGCCTTCTGTTTCTACACTGAGATACACATGAAAACATGTTAGGTGTCCGATTGACATTTAAGTCACTTTAAACTTTTGAGTTACGGATGGTGGTTAAGTTTTTCTTTAAGATTAACAGGGACTTGGTTTATTGGGTAAGTTTAGCTAAATTTCGTTAAGGGTTACAAACATCCTCAGATTAACATATGGAGGCACAGGATTGCCATCATGAGTGGTTTGTGGTATGATATACTACCCAAAGATAACATTGGGGTCAGGAAAAGAAATACTATAACTCTGACCACGTAGGCAATGCTCCAAGTCCTGAGGCTCAACGGACCTTTGAAGTAGAGTTCTTGTGTGTTTATCCACACAGAGTTCACAGTTTTTATGGATTTCCTTGGTTTTCTTGACTCAGTTGCATCTACCTAGGAGGCCCTTACTTGCATGGACAGGATGGAAATGAATGTAGAAGCTGCAGACAGGTGGAAGGCAGCCAATGCTAAATGGCCAATTCTGCCTGACCCCCTTTCCAGTTCCTTGAGTGAGTATGGCTGAGGGGAGGACAGCGTGGTAAGGTGTGGGATTCAATGTTCCATTATGAGTCCCAACAGACTTCCCTTGGAGTCACTTCTGCAGGCTTTAACCAGGGGCTGGGCTGACCTTTCACACTCCCCTTCAAGAAGAAACCAGCCTTTCCTCTAGCACTTAGATTGAAGAAACAGTAAAAGCTTCAGCTACAAGGTTATCTATTTCTATATATATCTATATATCCACATATATCCCCATCTATCTCTTCATATATACCTATGGCATTCATGGTGGTCACAGGCTAATGGAGAAAAGGATGCAGCTAAGGCATTTACTCAAATCTTAGAGAGCATCATGGGTAACCTAACATCTTATCTTAGTACTGTTTGCTCAGAATTATCTCTGCCTTAAACTCTAAAGGGCCGTATTCTAAGATCATACTCAGTCTTGGGCAGGATGTTTCATTGCCATATTTCCTCCTGAGCTAGAACCTTTTTTTGGGGGGGGGGGTATTGAACCCAGGAACTCATACACGCTAAGCAAGCAACTGAGCTAGATTCTCAGCCCTTTTTGTTTTTTTATTTGAAGATGTAGCCTGGATAAGTTGCCCAAGGTGGCCTTGAACTTATTCTATAGCCCAAGCAGACTCTGAATCTGTGATCCTCTTGCCTGCACCTCCCAAATAGCTGGACTCACAGACCTATCTACTAGACCTATCTAAATTGACATGATGAGAGTGTATACACAATAGCCCAAAGGGGTTTGTCCAGAAAAGGTCAGGGTAAGGCCTTCTAACACCCGAGTACTTCCCAGATCCCCTATGAAGGCTCGTCTTGATTAGAAAAAGTTTCCAAAGGTAGATAATGCTCTCCATCCTCACAGTGCTAAAGGATGGACATGGGTCCTTCACATGATTAGCATCGGCAGAAAAGCCAGACACATAATTTTATAGGTCCTAAAAATCAACTAGAAGGAACGTGAAGCCATAGTTATTATGTTGAGCCTATCTTATGGACAAGAAAACAAATTATTGCAAAGAGGGAAAAATAGAAGGACAGTAACAGAACCCAACCTGGAGGATAAAGAAGAAACAGACATATTCCTGTGCAAAAATGAGACACCTCCACTCCCCTCCCCTTAATATCTAATCTAAGTCAGATGAGTTATTTCCTTCCTAAACATCTTTTGACGTCATTTAGGAAGGAGTGTGAAGATAGCCACAGATTTGGAATAGCAGTGACCAACGGAATTCTTAGGGGATGCTCATGGCACAAAGTCAGTTAGTTCCAGCAACACAGGAGAAAACTGAGTCCGAAGAGTTACTGTTGGAAGTGGGAGCCAATGAGGCAGAGAAAGGAAATGAGCTCAGGGAGCCGAGTGCAGTTTAACTGTCTTCCTGTCAAAGCAGTGAAGACAAACGTGAAGAGTAAGTATCTGGGAAAGACAAGGGAACTCTGTGGTTGGATATTAAGCGAGGGGCTTCCATCTTTGATCAACAGGGAGTAGGGAATCAGCGGAAGTTTTTAAAATGAAAATGTTTCCTTTACAGTTGCTCTGACACTGTCATGAAAAGTCATTCCCACCCAAAATGCTGCATGTAGGCATAATTCCTTCATATGGCAAACACACATACCCTCAATATACATCATATTCCTTACTGGAAACATTCATGCACAAAGAAACATTCTTGTGTGTGTATCTGTCATACATATACACATATGCAATTGTACACGTACGTACATACACACAAACATATAGAGAGCCACGTTTCCAGAGCTGCCAGAGGCACAGTCCCTACACACACTCCTGCAGCCTAGAAACACTCAGCCATGGTGCACCTGGCAGGAGGGTTGAACCCGGAAGCTCCCTGTTAAATCCCTGGACTCTGGTTGTTTGGCTTGTATTCCACAGGCCAGCCTGACTTTTTTTTTTTTTCCTTTACAAGTCAGGAACTAAGGAAGAGCACCAATACCATGCACAAGGCTCCTTCTTGAATGTGTTCTGAATTGGGGACAGCACCAATCACCCCGACCCTCATCAAACTGGGCCCTAAAGAGGAAAGGTAATTAGTCCCAGAGAAAAGCAGCCTCTTGCTCCAGGGATATAGGCCTGGGGAAGGGGATTTGCCTTCAAATAAAAGTTAAGGCGCTCCTAAGGTCCCAAGCTCAAAGTGTGGTCAGTCACACCCTCTGTAAATCCTCCCATGGCAAGTTCTATGTGACCCCTGCTGCCATTCCCTCCTGTGATTCCAGGAGGGCAGAGGGTACACTCGGGGGACAGGGAGTTTCGGTTCCTGCTAGTCTGTCTTCCTGCGAGTGGCTGCATGTCCTCTGCATGAGCCCAAGGGTGTCCACTGCTTACAAAGCTGTGGTTATCCGTCAGCAGGACCACACCGTGGCGTCATTAGGGGCAAAAGGCAGTGCGGATGAGAGCAGGCCACTCCCCGGTGACACATCTCTGCTGTGCTCTGCTCTATGTGATATACTGTGAATGGAGTGTGTGCAAGAAGAGGCAAAACTGTGGGAGCCATGGGTGTGATCGAAGAAGGGATTGGTTACGATTGTGTGTGCAGGAACAGGCCCACATAGAGGGCTCGTGAGGAACAGGCAGCCAACGAAGCATGAATATACATCATGGCTCATGATGGTCACTGCGCATGTTCTGTGTGCCACTGTGAGCAGAAACGTGTGAGGGACTGGCGCTATCGAAAATTCAGATTCTCAATGCCGCTATGTGATTGCATGTGACCACGCGTTTGTGTGCACAATTATACGGGATTTGGGAGCTTGTATCTCTGCTTGTCTGCTAAGTGGGATGTGAGTGCACACCCTGAATCCATATTTCATGCCTGTGTACTCGTAGAAACCAGGCAGAAGCTATGCATAGCTGCATGACTGTGTGCAAGCACATGCGGGCTTGCAATCACCTACAAATGCCTCTGCATACAAGTTGATATATCTGAATGTTAACCAGGGCCAACTTGAACCCCAGCAAGAGCTGGTCCAGTTTCCAAAGCTATTTTACAAGCAAGCTTCACCTTCATCCTACCCAGTCACCTTCATTCGTTTGCCTTCTTGGAAGGTAAGGCATGGTTGGGAATTCAAGAAAAGCTCTAGAGGGAGCCAAAGCCAGAGGATTCTTTTTAACTAATGTGGGAGAAGAGGAAGACGATCAGTAGAGCAGGTTTGCTGATTTGACACAAGCTAGGGTTATCTGGAAAGAGAAATCATTAGTTGAGAAAATGCCTCCCTTACATTAGCCCGTGGGCAAGCCTGTGGGGTGTTTTCTTGATTGATGATTGATGTGGGAGGGCCCAGCCCACTGTAGGTAGTGCCAGTCCCTGGGCAAGTAGACGTGGGTGGTAGAAGAAAGCTGGCTGAGCAAACCATGGAGAGCAAGCAGCCATAACTGCTTGCTCCCTGCCTCCTGGTCCCTGGTTCCAGTCCTGACTTCCCTTCCTGGTGAACTGCAACTGTAAACTAACATAAACCGCTTCCTCCCCAAGTTGCTTTCAGTTGTGGGGTTTATCGCAGCAATAGAAACCTAACTAGGATAGGTACTTCATTGGATTTTCTTTCTTACTTTGTTTTTTTGTTGTTTTTTTTTTGTTTGTTTTTTTTTGTTTTTTCTCTTTTTAGAGACTAAGAAGAAAAAAAATGTTAGAAGTCACTCATTCTTTTGCAAAGTAGTCACAGCTTCACCTTCATACCCTATGACTTAGCTCCTCTCCTTTTAAGACCTCACAGAACTGAGCAGATTTCCTAACAGAACACTTAGACATGGAAAAAAGAATCACTGAATCATGTTGCCTCTGTTCTTAGCATTAAGTCTCTGGGACCAGTGAGTCTGAGGCCAGCCTAGTCTACAAAGCAAGTCCAGGACAGCCAAGGCTGCACATAGAAACCATGTCTCGAAAACAAAACAAAACAAAGAGCAGTTGGGACAATATCACTCAGAAATTGTTGTGAGAATTATCTAATATAATTCATATGAAGTTCTCACGCTCTGGCGGGACAAATAGTCTCAGTGCATTTGCACACACTCACTGATTCAGGCTAATGACTCATTGGACTGAAGTTCAGCTAAGTATTGTGGTGCTCTCCTCTAGGGAGCTACATGTCTGCCCAGGGCCAGATGGCACTGCCTTTGGGACATCTCTCCCTTCTTCTCCCCTTGCTTCTCCTACTGGCCCTTCACCCCGACTGGAAGCTGAAGTTAAGAGGATGCACGTTGTACTCATCAAATAACATTCTATTTTCGCCCATCATCGAAAGTGTGGGCGCTCAGAGTTTGTTTGCTCCTGTTTTATAGAACAGATTCTCTGATGTTAACTCACGAATCTTACCAAGCACCCCATTCATGCAGCCGCTGAACCGTGTATTCCTCACTCCTCTGCTGCCACCATGTGGCTAATCCAGTCATCACCAGCATTTCCATGTGACTTGGCAAGATTTGAGGGTTTTTTTTTTCTTTAAAAATTTTAAACATTATACAACATATCTTTAACATAGCCATCCCAAACCCCTCCTCCAACTCCTCTCATTTTTTTGAGAACTTCACTCACCTGTACTGCATCTACAGCGTGTCCACCTCTCATACCCTCCAACTCCCTGTCATCCTGTTCCCCAACCCCCACTCCCAAGTTCATGACCTCTCCTTAGTGTTATTATTACACACTGACACATATATAGCATGTGTGTACACAGGTATATACAACCTTGGAGTGCACTTAGCATTTCTTGTATGTACGTGTGTCAAGGGCTGACCGTATCTGGTTAGACAACCTATGCAGGATCTTGTCCCTGGAGAAAACTGATCCTCCATCTCTCCCCAGCCATTGAGCAACTGGAGCTCTTTATCCAGGGGTGGGACCTTGTGGAGTTTCCCCGTCCGTGTTGGTAGGTGAACTGGTGTTGTCATTATGCAGCTCCTGCTCACAATATTCTTGAGATTTCACAGGTACAGTTTCCCTGTCACATCTAGGACACCGCTGTCCTGATAGTCCAGCTCTTACATTCTTCCTACTTTTTCTTCTGCAATTTCCCCTGGTCCTTAAATGTACAGTTTGTATTGAGGATGTATATGTTGGCATTGGGCACCCAGTAGTCATATTTTCTCTGCATTTGACAAAATGTGACTCTCTGTAACGGTCTCTATCTACTGGAAAAAAAAAAAAAAGAAGAAGAAGAAGAAGAAGCAGCTTCTTTGATGAAGAGTGGGAACTACATTTGTCTGTGGTTATAAGGATAATTATTTAGAATATCATTAGAAATTATGTTAATTTAAGAAAACAGAAAAAAATTAGGTTCTCTTTTAGGGTCTATGACCTCTCCATGACAGCTGTCTAGGTTTACAGTGACAGTATGAATTCCTTCCCAGTGAGCTGGCCTGAAGAATACCAGGCAGCTGTTGCTTAGCCCTGAGAAAAAAAGTGCCACCATTTAGCTATTGGAGGTATCTTGCTGACTGGTCACTGTTGTGGTTTCATAGGCTTTACAGCTGGGTAAAAATGAACAGTGTATGTGTCTCTCTCTCTTGGCAGCTTCCAGTATGGTGAAAGCCAGTCCTTAGAGAAGGGGCTTCAAGATCAGTTTAATTCTTCAAACTCCTGTATCTAAAGTGTGCAGTGCCTTCAGCAATAGGGTTTTACCTTCAAGTTCTGGAAGGCAACCAAAGGGCAAGGGCAAAAGCCTATGTTGTTTTCAGAGTCTCTTGTGAATCCAAACCCAGGGGAAATTTCCCATGCCTGACACTAGGATTTTTGTTAACTAGTTCATGGTTCTTCAGGGAAGCACCATCACCTTGTGAGATGTGAGAATGTGTGTTTGTTCGTCTCTGTGTCTATGCATATGAAGGTCAGATGACAAACTACAGTTGATTCTCCGCTTCCACATGGGTTCCAGGGATGAAATGCAGGTCCTCAGGCATGTAGTATAAAGTGCCATACTGAGCCCTTTCAGAAACCCTGTTCTCTTTTTTGTCTTAAGGCAGTCTTATTCTGTAGCCTATGCTGGCTGTCCTTCAACTCAAGGCCATGTTTGAACTTTAGTCATGGGATTACCATGACTGGGATGTCATAGGCCCTACTACTGTTGCTTTGCTAAATAATTGTGCTGCCAAACTGTCTATTTGTTTATATGCATAGGTTGCTGCTTTCAGCCTTCATCAGAGAAGCTCCTGTCTACTGTAAACAATTCTTAATGCAGACTCATAGCGAGTCAGAATGCTGAAAATAAATGACTGCTGAATGTTTACCCTAAATAGGACATCCATATTAACCCCTCCAAGGCTCAGGAAACACTGCAGGGGAAAAAAAAATGTGTTAGAAGATGGAAAGGAGTGCTGGGAAGTGTCATCTTCTGGACACAACTGGACCCATGAAATCACAGTAGCTGACTACCAGAACAAGACTGAGCCCATCAACAACTCATCATAGGGAAGGGAGGGGCTGGTGAGGTCCTACCCATCTCCCTGGAGATATACACAGTTAATGTTTTCTAGGTGAGGGAGATTAGCCACTAAGTTGCTGTGCTCAAGTAAATACCTCACTCCATGCTCATGTAAGCAATTATAAGCAGAGGACACACACACAAAGAATGTGAAAGGAGGTTCACTACAAAGAAGTTCAGTGGGTGAAAAGAATAAGACAGATAATGGGAGAGTATGGTCAAAATATATTGTATTTACATACTATATATATGAAATTATGGTAGAATAATTAGATCATAGATGGAAGAGGAGCTCATGCGGCCCCACTCCTCCCTAAGGACCTATTGGCAGTTAATGGTTGCTGAGAGAAAGGGAGACATTTTCTTCAGTAGTGTAGCTGCTGGTAAGATGCCCAGGATCCAGTCAATAACCCCTCACTTACATCCATGTAAGCAACCCCAACTAAACTCAGTGGAAAATCAAAACCCCAAAATAGACAGCAAATTAAGACAGGAACTATTTGGGAAGAGGAAAGAGATCAGGGAGGAAGACAAGAAAGGGTAGTAGGGGTGAACATAATCAAAATGCATTACATTTGTGTATGAAATTATCAAAATTATTTTCTGCCAATTTTCTCAGTGTCTCTTCTAGACATCTGAACTATGAGTGATCCAAGACACAGCTGAAATCACAAAGATGTTATGTGTTTTAGCAAAATGCTGGGAATTTAAATAGCTAATATACAGTGGCTGGGTCAACATGGCATAGTTTATTTAAATGGTGAATTATAAAGCCACTGACTTATTCAGAAGTTTTACAATATACCAAAGTATTTTAGTACGTACTATTACATAAGGTAGAACACAGAATTCAGTAACTATCAATTGTATTAAAATTTTTTTAAAAAATGGAAATAAACTAGAACATTGACATCAGTTATCTCTGCTCCTAATGATTTTCTTTACTTCTACAATGAGCTCCTTAGTCAGAAAATGACACACTGCTCTTGTTGATTAAATCCAAGTTTCAAGAGTCATTTTCAGTTAGTTTCTGAGCAACCAAAGATTTCAAGTGTGAATACTAAAGCTAATTCTTACTTCCAGGTTACATTTCATTCCCCCTTATAGTAGGACATACAATTTAAGGAACAATTAAAAGAGAACAGAAAAAAACAAAAAACAAAAACTTCAATGACAATAAATTTTATAAATACACACAAATACATA
Source organism: Psammomys obesus (assembly GCF_907164565.1). Lineage (NCBI taxonomy): Eukaryota > Metazoa > Chordata > Mammalia > Rodentia > Muridae > Psammomys > Psammomys obesus. The sequence continues at coordinate 44,594,315 of NW_026585895.1, read as the reverse complement.
AAGCTAGAAAAAGAGTTATAAAAATGGTAACAGGAATTATTAGTAGTAAAATTTTATGGCTTTTAAATATCTTTTCAGCTTAATTTTATCATATGTTCTCTGATGAACATGTTTCATAATAAAAGGTGTTATCATAAAAAAAAAGTTTGCCATCTTTCTAAAAACCAGCCACCAAGGAAATTACAGTATATCTACCAATGGAATATCAACAGCTTTTAAAATGTTACAGAAGAGTAATTATATGAAAAAATTCTGATCAGACTGTAGCTCAGTGTGATCCCAATGTCATTTAAAAACAAAAGCCTACGAATACACGAAAACACCTATATATGAAATGTGCCAAAACATAGTGTTTAGGTGGTGAAATTATATTTTTAAACCATCTTTGCATGTGCTTTTTTTGGCCAATTTTCCTCTACTAAGTACAATTTTTGCATAATATGCAAAAAAAAAAAAGCTTTTAAAAAAATCTAGGTTAAACAAGACGTTACCTTGTTAAATAAGAGAGGAATAGACACTGATGAACAAGAGTACAGGAAGGTCCTCCTGAGGCTTTCAAGCTCTACACCAGTGTCAAAGAGAGCTTTCTGCCCAGCCGTCCGCAAAATCCATTCTTTCCTGTTCATACTTCATCATGGCGGACTGAACCACCGACTCCCGCAGCAGGCCACTGATAATGACAGCACCAGGCATCTAGAACCTTTTGCTTTGTTTAGTTTTGACAGTGCTGGGCATCAGATATCTTGGGGCCATGTACATGCTAGCTAAGCGCTCACCACTGAGCTACATTCTCAACCTTGTATGGATCCTCTAAGTCAGACCCTGGTGGGGAAGCATCTAGAGAAAACAAGTACAGCTATGAGTCTGATTGCAAGTAAACATGATTTGCAATCAAGTGATTATGGAAATGCACTATTTATGTTGCACAGAACACACATTCACTAGGGAATTCTACTCTCAGACCTGGTAGAACTCTGAGGTCATCAGAAGATAATTTTTAAGACATTGCCTTCAAGAGTGGCACGTCAATATTGACTAGAAACAATATCAGAAATGTCATGCTGGAGAAGTAAACAGCTCAAGAGCCTGGCTTCCTGTTTATATAATTTGAAGTCACTTTACTGCTAGCCACAAAGTGAGTCAGCATTCTGATTTAATCTAAGAATTTCTTGACTTTCCACATACTAAATGAGACTACAAAGAACAGCTGTAAAGCCAGAATACACAGGAAGGACAGAAATAAATACAGACATGTGTCCTCCAGCCCAAACAATGAGATAGCTATGGAACTAGATTATCAGTTCAATCTATTTCCAGATCGCTGTCTTCACTGTGACAGGTGGCAGAGTTTCGCACAGATGTCAGCACCAAGACTTCCTTTTCTGGGAGTAATCCAAATTCCTGTAGGAAAGCTTCAAGGTCTACAGCAAAGAAATCTTCCCCCAGCTGGTCAGTGACACGAACAAAATTGCCAATCAATTCACCCGCCTTGTAGATGAGCAGAGCAGGAAGGGCATTCCGGGTAAAATGACTGCTGGCCCCAATAACTGAGCTCCTCACTCGGCAGAATTTGACAGCCGGGTACTCTGTGGCAAGGCAGATCATGCAGCCATTCATGGCTTCGGTCCCAGGGACTCCATCTTCATAAATATGAACCATGATAAGGGTGCTTTTCTGTTCTTTATCGACCATGTCTAAAAACCCTTCTCCGCTGGAGATCTCAAAAACTTGCTTGAATTGGGGCCCTTTATGAAACTGCTGCCGCATCTCTTCCATCCTCTGCTTCCGATACTGCTGCAGAAACTCTTCATCATCCAAGTTCTTGTCCACTGTACTCAACTCCTTCAGAGTCATCTGCAGGAAGATCAGCAGAACAAAGACAGACAATGGACATGGTTGATCAATGTGGCTATGCCCCTGTACTTAGGAATGCATGACGCTCCACGCTAGTGTCTTATATGCATTACATCTCTCTCTCTCAAAAGTTTCTATGTACAGAGGTGTTCTGTACATGCATCACATGCATGCTGGTGCCTGCGGAGGCCACAAGAGGCCACTGGATCCCTGGGATCTGAAGTTAGAGAGGTTGTGAGCCACCACGTGGCCTCTGGAAACCAACCCTTGGTCCTCTGCAAAAACAAGATTTTACTTTATTTGCACAAATTCACACAAGTATAAAGTGCAAGACTAGGATTCAAACTGGATTTTTAAAGAGATTTGTTTATTTATTATTTATACAGTATTCTGCCTGCATGTAGGCCTGCACACCAGAAGCCTGGACTTTGTAAGATCTATTTTCATCATTTTAAATTATGTGTATGTATGTGTCTGAGTGAGGGCATGTGCATGTAAGTGCAGGTGCCTGCATAGTTCAGAAGAGGGTGTCACTTCCTAGGAGCTGGAGTTACACACAGCTGGAAGTCACCATGCAAGAACAGTACCTATCCTTATCCACTGAACCATCTTTCTAGCCCCTTAAACTAGACTTCAGAAACTCCAGTTTTTAGCTACAATACCATATTGACTCTCATTCCAAAAAGGCAGCTTCACATAGTATCACTTCTCTGATGAACAGTCTTTCTGTCAGTCTTGACAAAGTATTACCTTAGTCACTCTTATCCTTTTCTGAAAAGACAACACAACTAAGGAACTTCCAAAGGAACACACCTCATTGCTGCTTTGAACATACATCCACACAACACAAACTCTAAAATTCTTTTCCTTTTAAGATTTATTCATTTTATGTGTGTTTTGTCTTCAGATATTTATGTGCACCATAAATATATAAAAGTGCGTGGCACCTTTGGAGGTCAGAAGACCTGGATCTCCTAAAAGTGGAGTGCCCCAGTTTGTTTTTTTGTTGTTTTTTTTTTTCAGTTTTGAAACAGGGTTTCCCTATGTAGAACAGGCTGGCCTGGTACTCACTATACACACCAGGCTGGCTTCAAACTAACAACCCTCCTGTCAGCCTCCCATGCAGGTGAATTACAGGCATGACTGCCAGGCCCAGCACCTTTATTTGTTAGTCACTGACTGTAGTTGTCTGGCCTCAGCAGCAGCAGCTGTGAGCCTCTCATAACCTGCTTTTCTCTCTAGGTAGTTTTAACAAATAATAACCGGCCACGGTGGCTCACATCTTTAATCCCAGCATTCAGGAGGTAGAGGCAGACAGTTCTCTATGATCTACAGCCTGGTCTACATAGTGAGTTCTAGGCCAGCGCAGTGAGAATCTGTCTCAAAAGAAAATAATAATAATAATTTATAAATATTTCCTCAGGTTTCTAAGCATTTTTTACAAATTGATATACATATGACATACTAACCTTTCCCCCAGCCTCATTTCTGCCAGGCAGGAAGTTCTGGTCTACAGAACAGGGGCAGAATCTCTCAAATCTGACCTCTGTGGTCACATTTTGGTTTCTCTGTTTAATGGCTGTGAGCAGCAGACACACTGTGCTACAGTAAGCTTCCTGACAGACACCTTCCTCCTCCTGGCCTGGTATAGCAAGAGCTCTCTGCCTAATCTTGCATAGACTAGAGGTGGTAACCAGGGACCACACTAGCCCTGGGACACGGGGATGGTGTGGTGTCATATCTAACCAGCACCCTTCCGAATTCTGTCTTCTTCCTATCACTCTAACATAAGAGTCTCTTGCTTGGCTGAAACTGACAGGGCCTTCTTGCTGACTCAGCCTTTGTCTAGGTTTGATGCCCTGAAACCATTTCCTGCCAAAAGTGACCAACTTTTGGCTTAATACTCTATCTGTACCCTCATGTTGGCTGATATGCTTAAATGTCTATTCGCTATTACCGTGTGTGTGCATGCTCTATAGCGTGCAGGTGGAGGTCAGAGGACAGCTCTCTGTGGAGCTGGTTCTCTCCTCCCACCTTTACATGGGTTCTGGGGATCGAATTCAGATTACCAGGCTGGCAGAACAAGCACCTTTCCCCACTGAGCCGTTTCACTGGCCCCAGTACCTGGAGTTTTTAGCCTTAGGCCACAGCTAACTGATACTTAGGCACGCCTGGACACTTCTTCCTTGGTCAGAAAAGACAGACCTTTAATGCTGACAAGGAGGAGGTGTCAGGGACCTAGACTCAAGTACTCTCAGAGTGTCTGTCCTACTTATTGCCTCCATGAAATAAATAGACATAAATACGATTAAGAAACGAAAATATACCCCACACTTTCAAGTGAGTATTTGAGCTGCACAACCCAGGGGAGGTTAATGACCTCATTTAGCCAACGAAAACACAGACTCAGGAAGAGATTTTTGTCGTGACCATGTGTAGCTGAGCTGAGACTAAATTCAGATACACCTGAGTTGTGACAGGGCTCCTGATTTGCCCTGCACTTCTGTGCTTCCTGAATCACCATGCCCATTTCTGGCAGCCAGGGAAGTCTTGAAGAAGCCATTACCTTCCCACTGATTTTCTCCTGGAGGTCTTTCTGTCTCTGTTGCTCCTCTTCATCGTCCAGATGGGACCTGCAGGTCACAGACAGCTTTTTGATCAGCCGCTCCATCTCCCGGCACTGCTCCTCCCTCTGCTCTGTCTCCAACTGCTTGAAGCGGCGCCAGTCATTGATCACACCTTTTGGACCTGAGCAGTGCAAGCATGACCAAAAACAGACAAGGGGCTTTGGACCAGCTGGTATCTGCAAATAGGAATTTACGTCTGCATGAAGCTTGCTCTATCTATGACAGTTAGCAGGAGCCTCTGTGTACCCTTACACAAGACAGAGTGTTCTATATACAGTGAGGTTTACCACAGCATAATTTCAAGAATTAAATGGCTAACCTCATGGCCAACATTGTACAAATTATGATCCATCTACTCGAAGGTAAACAAAGAAACACTTAGGAAGAGCAAGGGAGTTCCAGAGAGAGAATTCTTGGTAGCCCACAGCTACAATGTAAGCACTCCACAGCCAGGAAGACCACATGTTCACAGTCAGCCTGAGCTATAAGGTCCTTACTCCAAAATCCAAGGGCTGGGAATACAGTTCAGGTGCAGAGTACCAACTAAGCATTCACAAGGCCCTGGATTTGATCCCCAGCATAAAAGGCAAGAGGGGCAGGATCAGACAGTTCTACATTTCTTGACATAAAAGATACTCTAAAAATATTAGGAAAAAAAAAGAAAACAAAAAAAAAACAGTGACAAACTAGGCATAGTGGTGCATGACTGGAGTAGGCCAGGAATCCCTACTGGAGAAGCTGAGGACGGGGGATCCTTTGAGATCGGGAGTTCAGAGCCAGCCTTGAACAACGTAAGCACAGGAAGACACTATCTCTAAAAAGAAAACAAAAATGACCACTTCTTATCCAACAATATGTCAAAAATGTTAAACTTGTTAACACAGTCAGAGAAAAAGTGTAAGGAAAAATACTGTACTGCTGGCTGAACTACAAGCACCGCCTCAAAATCTGACAATACTATGATGAAGTGGGCTGGGCTGTAGCTCAGTGGTGGAGCACTAGCATAGCATGAGCAAAGCCCTCGGTTAAACTCAGAAAAAGAAAGTTACAAACTTAAAACCATACACAACAGTACAAGAGCCACTGAGATGACTCAGCAGGTGAAGACCCTGCAGTCCAAGCCTGGAGATCTTGGTTGATTTCTGGAATTTAACTGTAAGGTGAGAGGACCAACTCCAAAAAGTTCTCTTATCTCCATACTGGTATCTTGAAATATGTGATCACACATATACACACAATAGCAATAGATTTTTCACTTAAAAACTAATAGTGTGAATATGCCATTTCTAGGAATTAATCCCACCTGTATACTAACATATGATTTATGGATTGTCAAAACCCAGTCCAGCTTGTTCCCTGCCGTGCTGATATGCATGAATGACTACACTGGTTATCTCTGGAAGTAACGTGGCACTGGAGTTGGAGAAAGAAGAGCAGGACTTCTAACTGATACACACTTTAAAGGCCACCTTGAGTCAGTTTCCAGAGCTCAGAGCCTTCCAGTACCTGTATTGATTGAAATGCCTTCGCCTGCCAGCTCAGCCTCCGCAGGCATGGAACTGCTGGCTGGGGCTCCCCTGTCTCTGTCTTTGTCTTCATGGTCACTGTCCTCATCCTCGCTGGTGCTGTAGTAGTACTGTAGTTTCTCCCCCAGCAACTTATCATCCAAGGTTGTCATGGTGTCTGGAAGAGGGCAATGGATCAGATTGTTTTGTTTTGTTTTGTTTTGCTGGCTTGAGCAAGACAGACATGAATCTGAACCATACAAGGTGCCCTTGGGCTGACTTCTGACAAGTTACAGGAATCAAAAATGTTTTCAACAAACCTCAACCATGGATCTATGCCATAGTTTACCAGGCTTGTTACAGAAGGCAAAACCAAGGCTTAGATAAGGGATGTTCCTTTGCCAAGCTCTAAAACAAACGCTGTAGCTGTAACAGAACCACAGATGTCTGACTGCAGGAGCCTGAAAGCATCTTTACTAATCGTGTGCACTGGCTAAGAGGAAATCTACTAGCTAGTGGTTTTTATTCATACACTTTTAGTTTTAAGCCAGCAATCTAACAAAGTGGGGTAAAGTCCCCTGAGGTCGGAGACCACCAAGGGTATACTGTTGAAACGAAGTCATTCAGTCCTCTGCCTAAGAGCCTAGATACCAGGTCTCAAGCTGGACCAACTCTGACCAGCTAAAGCAAGTCTCCAGAACAAAACATAATAACCACATGTTTAAAGAACACCTAGGACCCAGCTATTTTGGCGAAAGGTACAGTTCAGCTCTTTAGAAGTTTAAGGATCCAGCAGAAATGACTAGGGAAAAAAGCCGTTCCTCCAGGCATACCAACACCGCGCCACTTTCAGGAGATACTTAACATGTGGCATTTACACCATTACAGTGTTCCTCACTCCCACACAGCAGAATCCCAACAGCAATCAAGAGGAAAGTGCCAGCACCAGGGAAGGGAAGATAACTTTACAAAGATCCTTGTCAGGGATGTGCCAGAGGGACACAGCGCGGTCCGAGAGAATCAGAGATGTGCAATCGGTGAAGACAAGGCCAGAGGAGGAGTGTACTGAGAAGGCTGGGTTGCTGAGACAGGGAGCCAGCACTCTAGCAGATAGAAGTGGCATGGACAGAGCAGAAGGTAAACCTTAGGTGTGTGCAGTGAGGAGCGGGATAGTAAACTTGAAGAAGGCGAGACCAAGGAGGGGCACAGAGGAGAAGCAGTGAGATGGGCAGGGAAAGGCTGGCAACAGAGGCCGGACGGAGGACTGCAGGGCGGGAAGGTGTGTTCAAAGGAAGCAGGGCACCGAAGAGGGCAGGGCTGAGGAGGCGGAGCAGAGAAGGGCGGGACTGAGCTTCCAGGAATACGGAGCTTTTAGGAGACGGGAGGGCAGGGACCAGACGCGGAGCAAGCCGAGCCTTCAGGGACAGACTGAGAAGGCGGAGCCAGAGGGAGGGCGGGGCTGAGGAGGCGGAGCACACGGTGGAGTACGGGGCTGGGGAGGGGCGCAGTAAGGAGGGCGGTACCGAGGCGGGCACGAGTCCCAGGGGATTTGGGGGAAGCACGGGAGAAGAAGCGGGATGCAGGCACCTAGAGGCGAGGTGATCCGCCCTAGGCGCGCAAGCCCCTGCCTCCGCTCCACCCATGTCTAGGCCCGCCGCTCCCTCCCGCCGACGCCTGTGCAGTTAGTTACCTCGCCTCGCTCAGCCAGTTCCTTGTGGGCTAGCTAGCAGCTCCAGTCACCGACAAAGAGTGCTCGCTTACAGAAAGTGCCCGAAGGTCTTGAGCGAGAGAGAAAAGCCACGGAAAGTGGATTATGCGGACCAATCAGGCGGCCTTCCGGCGTCATGGCGGACGCGTGCTGCCCAATCACAAGAACCGGCGTCCGAGGAGAAGCTACCGGTCCCATCATAGGACAAAATACCTCGACATTAGGTGTTTCGACATCTGAACTGTGGATTTCTGGTTTTAGATAATACGAAAATTTTAACTTCCCTTCCAATTTTCGAGAGGAGTTACAAATGCATTTTCTCGGTTCTTCATCACTTCTATTAAAACGAAAAAACTGACTCGAAAACATTAATTTCTTCAAGAATAAGTAACTCAAAGAACAGAAGTTAAAACTTAAAAAAAATACAAATCCAGGCCCTTGACAACCAAAACTTGTATGACAACCTGAATTGGATTACTGGATAGGAAAAAGGTATGGACAACTGAAAAACTGAAGAACTTATCAACTAATACTAGTTAATTAGTTGGCTCAATAGTTCACACAGCGTACTGCAGTTGTAATTGGTGCTAACCTTTGAAAATTCTAGAGAAGGAGGTAAAGGAAACTACCGTAATTTTGCAAAGTTTTGTTAAACCTCAAGAAGATTTCAGCCGGGTGGCGCACGCCTGTAATCCCAGCACTCAGGGAGGCAGAGGCAGACTGATCTCTGTGAGTGTGAGTTTGAGGCCAGCCTGGTCTACAAAACAAAACAAGTCTAGGACAGCCAAGGCTACACAGAGAAACCCTATCTCGAAAAAGCAATTACATACATATATATATATACAGAAATACATAAGATGATTTCAAACTGCTTAGTTTTAGAGTCCAACACACAACCGTGAAATTGCTTGTTAAAAACTGTGTGCAAATGAAATCATATAAAAGATGCTCAATTTATATAAAATAGTTTAAAATAGGGTTCTTAATTTGAAGAAAGAAGTTCTCGATTTAAGCTTCTAAGATCACCTATATGTTACTGCGAATTTGTCTCCACAGATATTCGAAGCTATTCAGACTATCAGAGACAGCACCCTCCAGTCATCGGTTCCAGCCCCCGCCACACCCCACTCACCATCACACACACACCTTTAAAACAATCCATTTTAAGCCGCTGTGGTGGCACACGCCTGCGATCCTAGCACTCAGGGAGGCAGAGACAGGCAGATCTCTGGTCTACAAAGTGAGTCCAGGACAGCCAAGGCTACACAGAGAAATCCTGTCTTGAAAACCCAGGATAAATACCTTGCTGGATAAATACCTTACCTTATTCAGCTCTACTGCACAATAATTTTGTTTATGATCCTCTTTAAGTGGCACAGCTGGCACTCAGAAAGGGTGTCTCTGCAAAAGAGATCCCTATAAATATTTTTAATGAATATTTGAGGGTCTGTGAGATGGCTCAACCAGCAAAGGTGACTGGGGACCTGAATTCAATCCCTGGGACATGGTGGAAGGCAAGAAGTGACGCTGAAAGATGTGCTCTGACTGCTACATAGGGGCGTGCCCCACCCCCATGTAAATAAGTAAGTTAAAAATCTTTTGCATATATGCTTAGGAAATGCTCTGGCTTTACTTTACTTTACTTTACTTTGATTCAGTTCTCCCTAGTAAGGCAATCTTAACGTTCACTTCAGTGCCATCCAACAATCCTCCATTTCCTTGGGTGATTCCTTCTCTCACTATACGAGAAAGAGTATATTTTCTCTCAAATTTCAATATTTCAAATTTCAATTTTTCCTCTCCCCTCACTCTAATAACCTTGACTCTTTTTTTCACCTGAAAAATAAAAACAACCAGAAGATACCTGCATTTGATTCAACACTCAAAAGGCATCCAACATTCTCCTATATCCACTCACTACATGAGTCACTGGTACAAAGGTTCCCCTTTCCATGAGCTAATGACACTGTTCCTCTTTCTCCCCTGCTTTATCAGGCTTCCTTTCTACAACATATTAAATACTTTCTCATCCTTTTTATTAATATTTGTTTGGATGTGCATTGGTGTTTTGTCTGCAAGTGTGTCTGTGTGAGGGTGCCAGATCCCCTGGAACTGAAGGTACAGTTGTGAGCTGCCATGTGAGTGCTGGGAATTGAATTTGTGTCCTCTGGAAAAGCATCGAGTACAATCCCTCCAGCCCCAACTTTCTCATTCTTAAAAGATATAAGACAGTGGGGGCTGGAGAGATGGCTCAGTGGTTAAGAGGAATGGCCATTCTTCTAGAAGTCCCGAGTTCAATTCCCAGCAACCACAGTGATCTGTAATGGAATCTGATTCCCTCTTCTGGTGTTTGTGAAATCAAAGCACTCATATACACAAAATAAATAGGTAAAATTTAAATATATATGACACTGTTTTTTTACCTCTCTGATTATTAAAAGTCTAAAATTGAGGAATAGCTATCAATTTTACAAAAATGTATATCTTTTAGCCTAATCATTCCACTTACGGAGGTTCATCCTATAGATAGGGTTGCAGGTAAATATTGTTACATTTAATGATGGAGTTATTATTTTATTAATAAGTAATTAATAAGAAGTGTGGAGACCCATGTCTGCAGAAGTTCCAGCACTCAGGATGTTGAAACAGAAGAGTCACTGATACCCAAGACCAAGTAGGGCAAAAGAGACCCTACCTCAAAATTATAAAATAAATAGATCCATATATATCAGCCCAATTTCTAAATTAAAAAACATGCAAACAACATTTATTATATACATACACATAAAGACAAAGATAGAAACCAGTGGCAAATATATAAGAAGTAAAAGTTACCTTTGCAGAGCAAATGAGAATCAGAAATAGAAGGGACACTTTTTTACAGTCTTTATATGTAATTTTTAATCATCTAATAGGCATGAGCTATTGTCTTTCTCAGAAGCCAGTGAAGTCATGTGAGGAATAAGCCCCTAAATCAGAGTTCTCAACCTTCCTACTGCTGTGACTCTTTAATACAGTTATGCTGTGGTGACCCCAACCATAAAATTATTTCATTACTACTACTACTACTAATAATAATAACAATAATAATAATGTCTTGGTTATTGTTCTATTGCTGAAGAGACACCATGACCAAGGCAACTCTTACAAAAAGCAGCATTTAATTGGAGGCTAGCTTACAGTTTAGAGCAGTGGTCATCAACCTATAGGTCACAACCCCTTTGGGGATCAAATGATCCTTTCATAGGGGCTGCATATCAGATACTCACATTAAAATTCATCCCTCTCCATCCCTCTGACCAGATCTGTTTTCTTACTCTTCTTATGAAACCCCAAAAGTTCTAGATATCCCTTCTTCCATTTCTTATTTGCCACACACACACACACACACACACACACACACACACAGTTAAGGCTTATTCCCACTAGTCCACTGAAGCTATGCTCATCACAAGAACCACAGATTTCACTAGGCAACCTTTGACAAGTCATCACTTTTCCTCTTGTAGATCCTTCTCTGGTTTTCTTTTTGTTGTTGTTGTAGAAATTTATTTCATTTTTATCTAAATGATTTGCCTACATTTACATAAGTATACCACATGTGTTCAGTGCTTGTGGAGGCCAGAACACTGTCATATCTCCTGGAACTGGAATTATATACAATTGAAAGCTGTTATGTGGGCACTGGTAACCAAATCCAGGTTCTCTTAAGAGCAGCCAGTGCTCTTAACCACTAAGCCATTTCTGTAGCCTCGTTCTCTGGTTTTCTAAACACTACTTTCTCCCATTTTCACCAAGTCCACTGAGTTTCTTGGTGACCTGTTTCTTTGCCTCTAAATATGCTGTGCCCCAGGATGAACACACACACGAACACACACACACACACATACACACACACAGTTTTTTTTAACCATTTATGAAGAAGAGAGCCCAAAACTAAGAATGGAGGCACTGGACATGTAGCACAGAGATTTTAAGAGCACATACTTAAAAGAACCTGAATTATATTCCCAGGACCATGTTACTAAACTTACAGTTGCCTATAATTCCAGCTCCATGGGATCTGATGCCCTCTTCTGGGCCCATAGGCACTGCATTCAACACTCACAAACCCACACTTAGGCATACACTTATACACATAATTAAAATTAGAATGAAAAACTAAGACGAGAGCCATGCTTTTATAATCCAGCCTTGCAATCTACTACTATTTGCCTGGGTTGTTTGAGCAATGGGGTTGGGAGAGTGAGCCAATAGGTCCAGGCCACAATCAGTGGATGGAGACTACTTAGGTAAAAAAATTTTTAGATGATTGTGAGGTTAGGTAACAAAGCCAGAAAGGCTGGTTGTCGTAATTATTTGAAAAGGGCAACTTAAAAGCATAAGAGAATTTATATGAAAGAAAGCAGCTAACACAAAAGACAAAACCCAGAAGGGAAACAGAAAATAAATGTGAATGTAATAGTGTTATGAATGCACATGTCTGAATATGGATTCGTGCATGTCAGTGTAGTGCTGATAGTGCCCGATCTCCTGGAGCTGGAGTTAGAAGCAGTTGTGAGCGGTCTAATATGAGTGCTGGAAACCAAATCTGGGTCTGCTACAAGCTCAGATGTATGCCATCTCTCCAGCCTCTCTCCTTACACATTTTTATTAGTTTCTGTTACTGTGATCAAAATACCTACTAGAAGTAATTTAGGGAGAGGAACTGTTTTGGTTCAGTTTCAGAAGGTCCTGGCCATCACATCAGGGCACATCTGGTCATCTGATGTTCAAGGAAATAGAAAAGTCAGCACTCGAATGATTCTCTTTGTATTTTGTATTCCAGCACTTTGTGCTCCATCTGGGCCTTAGCCCATGGGATGGTGGCACTCTGTTCAGAGCATGTCTTTCGTTTCAGTTAATGCTCTCTGGAGAAAGCCTCCCAGATTGACCAAGAGATGTACTTCAGTTTCCTGAGTGCTTGTAGGTTCAGTCAAACTGACAAAGAAGATTTACCATGACTTCATTGAAAAGAAGTTGCTTACACCTCATTTTTATTTATTTTTTTATTTCTTTCAGATGATTTTAGATTTACAAGTTTTTAAAATAGGACCCCTTCTATCAGGTATGGCTTCAGTTACCTGCCTTCCCCATGGCTGGACACTTTAGAATTTCACCTGTTTGCTCTAATTGGGTGATGGCAGTGACAGATCAGGAGGGCTGAATGGACCGTTGGACCGGTTTCCAAAGTCCCAGGATCGGGCTAGAGGTTGGGCCAGGCTCACAAATGCAGTTACTCCCCTTGCCACCCTAGTCCCACTGCTACCCCATGCGATGTGAATTCTATGGAAGGATGACATACTGTGGACCTCAGGTTGTAGTGAGCCTAGTGCTGTATGCCTGCTGGAGACCTCCAGCCTGAGGGCTGGGCAGTAGCTGGAGTAGAGAGGACCTGGGGCTCATCCTGGATGGTCTCATTAGAAAGATGTTAACTGAGAAGAACATCTGCTGCTTGGAAGACTGTAGCTTAGCTTCAAGAACATGTGTAAGCTGCAATCTCTGCTAAAGTGGGTGGAGGAAGTGGAGAAGAACTTTTTGGAAAGGAGCTGATGAGATGGCTCAGCTTAGGAGCACTATAATGTTCTTCCGAAAGACCGGGGTTCAGTTCCCTGGTGCAGGCCCACAAGAGCAAGCAAACGTGTGTAGCCTGCTGAGAACCTTGCTGCCAATTTCTTCTGCTAGCTGTGTACTTCACCTTTGGCCTTGAGAATGGTCTTCTGGTGGCTAACAACTATTTTGGGCCTGAACAAACCAGCAGTATTTTACTTAATAGGCTGAGTATAGGTTCTCCAATGAGGTCTGAAACCCAGCCTTGAAAAGTAGCCTTTTTCCAGGCAGTGGTGTTGCATACCTTTAATCATAGCACTTGGGAGGCAGAGGCAGGCCAGTCTCTGAGTTTGAGGCCAGCCTGGTCTACAGAGTTTCAGGACAGCCAGAGCTACACAGAGAAACCCTGTCTTGAAAAACCAAAAAAGAAAGAAAGGAAGGAAAGGAAGGAGAGAGAGAAAGGGAGGGAGGGAGCGAGGGAGGGAGGGGGAGGGAGGGAAGGGAGCTAAAAAAATCCAGCTGCCAAAACACAAGACAAAAACCTGTCTCTGGGATTCATGTTGTTGCATAAATCTTGCCTCAAGTGTGGACTTGATCTAGGGCCTTGCTTCTAGAGGACTAAAATATCACAAAAGTAATGCAATGCCACTTCCAAGACAAGGGTTTAAGACCAACTTTTCAGCTCTTCCTTTTCTCGCCACTTAGATGAGCCAAGCTCATCCAATTTCCTACCATGAGATTCCTACAGAGGCACATCTGGCAAAGAACTGACAAACTGGGCTCCAAATAAGAGGCAGCAACAAGGCCTTCATTCCAAAGTTCATAAGGACAGAGATCCTGCCAACCATCATAGGCACGAACTTAGAAGCTTATCCTCCCATACTGGAGCAGTGAGATGATGGCAGTGCCAACTAACTTCTAGACTGCAGTTCTGAAAAGACTCAAGAGGACCCATTTAAGTCACATTCACCCTGACCTAGAGAATCTGTGAGATATTAAGTGCTGTTGTGTTACACTGCTATTTGGGGGATAATTTCTGTGATTAAAAAAAAAAAAAAAAAAAAAAAACTAATGCAGGGAAATGCTAACTTTCTTTATCCTCATGTATCCATTTTTTACAAACTCAATTTTCTAAAATTTTATTTTTTATGTGTATAGGTGTTTTGCCTGCATGTTTATCTTTGCACTGTTGAGTGTCTGATGCCTATGGCAGCCAGAAGACTACCAGACTCCCTGGGACTGGAGTGAAGATTGTTGTGAGCTGTTATGTGGGGGCTGGAAATTGAACCCAGGTCCTCCAGAGAGCAGCCTGTGCTCTACCTACTGAACCACCTTAGCAGCCCTGGCAAATTAAATTTTTAAGGAATTCATCTAAGTTGAGCTTCATAGTATAAATGATCCTTTTCAGAGGTAGACAAACAATACAAGCTTATTTGCTCAATATTTCTGAAATAAAACTATATCCACACAAAAGTACTTATACAAATGTTTGTAGCAGCTTTATTTGTAATAGTAAAAAAAAAAATCGAAACAACTCAAATGCCTTTTAATGGATGATGGGTAAACAAACCATGGTATATTTATACCATAGTATACTACTCAGCAATATAAAGGAACACGCTATTAATACATGCAACAACTTGGAGAGCGTTCAAGGTACTTGTGCTGAATTGGGGGGAAAAGCCAATTTCAAAAGGTTACATATGGTATAATATCATTTATATAACATTGTCACCAAGAAAAAATTACAAAGATGAAGAACAGGGTTCAGAGAATATGGGAAGAAAAACAATGTGAATCTAAAGGCCTAAAAGAATGAATGAGAGGAAACAGATGTTATCTATCATAGCAATGGCCTTTCTGCAAACTTACACTTGAAAAAATTGCATAAGAACCATCTATATACCACACTGCGTGGGTGGGCATACACAGGTGAACAGATGTGAAACTGAAGTGTAAATAAGATCTATGGATTGCATATGATGTCAGTTTTTCTGGTTCTGATACTGTACTAGTTATGCAAGATAATATCATGGGACAAACTATGTTAAGGGTACATGGTAATGTCTGTACTTTCTGTAACTTCCTATGAATCTATAACTATTTCAAAATACAGATAAAAAAATACTCCATTCTCTTAGATATCTATCTTAAACTACACCTTTTATTACTGTCCATCTGACAATAACTGAGGTTGGATTTTGAGAAAAGACCTGGTCATATGGGTAATCCAAGCTATTCTGCATTTTGCTGTTTTGGTTTTCCTGTGTCTTGAGACAAGGTTTTTCTGTGTAATTCTGACTGTCCTGTCTGTAGACCAGATTGGCCTCAAACTCGGAGGTCCACCTGCCTCTGCTTCCCAAGTGCTGGGATAAAAGGTGTGCGCCATCCCCCTACCCCCGAGCCAAGCATGAAATTATTTCAACAGGTATTAGCCATAAATCTCTCTGAAATTTCATTTCTTTCATGAATGCTTCCTTTTCTTGCTGGATGTAAAGGTGTACACCTATGATCTCAACACTCAGTAGGATTCTAAGTTTGAGGCCAACCTGGGCTACAGAAGACTCTACCCCTGAAATAACTCCTATCCTCTGCCTAGTTTACCTCTGCATGTCTTTTCTTCCTTCTTATTCTCTGAAGTTACTCTGGCTTATTCAAGACTGCATGTAACAATTATGTCTATTCTCACAAAACAGGGTTTGTAATCTTTAAATTTCAGTCCCCTAATAATGTGGAGATGTCTAATGCACTTTTTTTTTTTTGCACAGCCAATCTGGTCAGTTAGTTGTTCTCCCCCATCCCTAATCTTCAAGCTCATTTCTTCCTTCACTCCTGCTTGGTCAGAGAGTTAACACTTCTTACCTACAGTGATGACCTGGTCTATCTCCAGTTACATCTTTTATATCACTGCCCAAGTATCCTTTCTAAAATCTCAAAGCATTCAGCTTAGGTAACTTCCAAGATTCTCTTATAGTCTCCTTAGTATGTTATTCAATGTTCATCTATCTCTTCCAGAAGTGTAAATTTGGGCATATTCTCAAAAGTATCTGCATCCCTTTTCTTCTCTGGAAATAATGAGAATGATGATCTACATTATAACACTTAAACACTATCTGGAGCATATTAAGTGCTCTGAGAATTGGCTGTTTATATTAGTACTCAGTGCAGTCCCATTTCTTTTTGTTTGTTTTTTGAGACAAGCTTTCTCTATGTAGTCTTAGCTGTCCTGGACTAGCCTTGTGGACCAGGGTGGCCTTAAATTCAGAGCAATCAACCTGCCTCTGCTCTCCTGAGTGCTGGGAAGAAAGGTGTGTGCTGCCACAAAGCCCCATTTCTTAATCACACTTTCCATTTAGGTGAAAATGAATCCAACTACCATCACCATTATCTGTTTGAGAGACAGAAAAACAACTGTCTGGCTCTATTACCTTCTGGTTATGAGATCTTGGAAAATTATATAACATCTTAAATATACAACAATTAAAACACAAAATAAGTGCAAAGGTGAAGTAGGTCAGGAAGATAATCTGCTACTAGTTTAAAAAGTTATGCAGGATTTAAAAGCCTAGCCAGATGTTGTCTCAAGAGAAGCACCTCATCTTTGCTCAACACAACTACAATCGGTCCCTTTGTGTGTAGCTCCCTGAGCTATTCAATCTGGTTTTTTTTTTTTTTTTTCCATTTCTACACTATGAGGCTCTAGGGAAATGGCTTGTTTCATTGACCTATATACAGTCTTAAAGACCAGCACAGACAGGGACTTATGACATTATCAGCTGGGTGAATACATAAAGGTACCATGGGGTCAATAAAAATGGTGCTGAGATTTAGGCCATCTTTTAGAGTTTCTTCTGAAGCCTACAAAACAACTTTCGTAACATATGACTTTGTCCTATTTATGCATCTGTCCCATCTGTAAGTTCAGTATTTTCTATTTTACACCATCTCCCATTTAGAAAATGCTCTATACTGAATGAAATGTCAGACACAACTAAGAAATATTTCAACCTCTTTAAGGTGATCAATTGAGTCCCTACTTAGGGAGTGTCCTTCCAGCTTTATTAAGATATATCAGGAAAATCAAGACAACTAAAACATATAATAAACTTGACATTGACACTAAGCAAACAACTTTTAAGGTGGACAAATAATTTTATTTTGTGCATGCAAATACATGTCAAGTACTGCAAACTTTTTCCATCAATTTTCTCTCAAACACTGAAAATCATGATGCTCTATTTTGTGAACAGCCAAAGCTAATATCTCTTCACTTCAGTGCTACAGCAAAAACACACAGAATTCACTCTTTGCTATTCACTACCATCACAACCCTCATTGTTCCACCTCTGCCCCCCCCATATACAGGCCTTATAAATCCTAGCTTTCCCCCATTTAATCCTATTCCTATAGCACAAAGGGAAACATTACAATTTGGAAATTCAAATTGAAATAAATGGAATAGAATTTATATTCCCATATATATTCCCCATTTCATTGTACAGAATTATTTTATAGTTTTAAATAGAAGCTGAGTATATGCCTTAAAAATGAGCATTAAATCCATCTTAGAGATGGTGCCTGCTTTTTACATGATGGGTGTACACCATCTTTAATTTCATTTACATTTCAATCGAACAATAGATTTGCAAAGAAAATGTCTAATACAGACGTAAAAATATTCACACTAAACTTCACAATCGGTTGTACAATTGACAAACAGGCCTCTTTTCCCAAACTTTCCAGCTAAGCAAATTTATAAAATGTAATCAATGCAACAAGAAAAAACATTTCTCTTTCACTTCCAGGGAAAAGAATATGCAATAAACAGTATAAATGCAGACGGCAGTTGCTGCAAGCTAACCACGATACTCCCAAGTGGCTGTACAGTGGGTATGTGCAGTACAAATAAAAGCCACATGTGTTGTATCACAACTACAGTATAATTGTTTGCCCAGCTAAGAGAATGCATGCACTTCCATGCCTTGGGTTATAAAGTGAGGCCTAATTCTTGACAGGTTGATGGAATATGTGCAAATGACCTTGGCTTTTGGCAGTACTAAGTGCAGCCAGTGTCTGGTTTCCACTGGTTTGGGGGATATTTATTAAATTTTTATGTAAGAGAAAAAAAATAATTGCCAGTTTCAGACTTGGGGGCATAATTCCCCTAGAATTAAAAATAAGTCTCCACTCAAATGTGGGGTGTTCTGATCTGTGGTTTGACTCCTTGTACTCCCTTGCCAGCAAAGGGATACAAAGAAACAGCTAGTGTAAAGGAGTTACTAGCAAACTTAATCTGTAGAAAAGGGGATGCTCCTTGAGCATGCTCATCTGTGTTCTGCTTGCAGAAGGGCCTCTTCTGTAGTAGGGGTTACCGTAGGTGATCCCATCAGTACTCTTGATTATGAAATCATGAGAACAGTTCTAAGACACTAAGACATAGCTGCAATGCAACTTTTCTCTTTAATGATTAGTTACCAATATTGGTGACAGTCTGCTCAGAAAACGACTCAAAGAAGCAAGGGAAGAAATACTCAGATTCACAACTGAGATCACACACTGAATCTGATTGTTACAAGTTCTATACCTGGCTAAAAAAGACAACATGGGCTTTACCACATCTAATTTTCAGAAATAGGGTAGACAGTTTTTAAACAAATTTTTCAAATGGTTAAATGATCCCACTTAAAAGTCCTATAAATTACTGCATTCTGTAATCTTCTGTACATAAAATCAGAATGTGCTTTGTAACTTAGCCTCAATTTGAAATCTGGGTCAAAGTGATTAGGATCCATACAAATGGGAAATTTTAGTTTTTGTATGAGGTTTCATTTAATTCTCTTACTATAAGAGTAAGTAGCTATGAAAGCAGAGAATCAGTGTCACTGGCCTAAAGAAGCAGAGAATAAGTGTCACTGGCCTAAAGAGCTACCTTTTCTTGAAAAATTACAATGTACAACTGTCTCCACATACACTGACTCGGTGCATGGCACTGAAGTAAGTCATGGTAGCAAAGGCAAGAGACTCTGATTTGTGTAGGTACCAACTTGAAGGAATAAACACAGAACTCTTAGAATTCGTAAAATGCAATGAGCCCACACAAGACTAATGATGTTATAATTCACAGCATCTGAATGCCACTCAGAATAGGAACTGGACTCAGAAAACTGGCAGAAAAAAAAAAAAAAAAAAAAAAAAAAAGGAAACCCACACCATTTTCCTGCTTTTCAGACTTCCAACTGCCTTTTTCTCATTAGACCACAGGCGACACAAGCAGTTTAGATACCAACATTCCAGATTTTTTCTTCTATTGTGTTGTAGCCTCTGATCCCAAATGTGTTCATCATAACGTCATTTTGATAAAAGGTCAAAGTAATGTTTGCCCCTAATTTAAAAAAAAGCCACATTCCAAGTCTGTTTGTACTATTTTCCTCTATGATATCAATAGGTACCATTTTGAAGAAAGGTCAGATGACTTGTTCTTTCTTCTAAAGTGGCAGAGATCCAATAGCCTTATTTCAAATTAAACTCACCAAAACAGACAGGAGGTTGTCACCACACAAAAGATGCAATATAGAATCTTGTCAACACAGAAACAATTCCTCTGTTGTTAGTGAGAAAGAGTAAACATTTGAGAATAGTAAGTTACTGTTTTATGGGATCATCTGCTGCAAGACAAGCATTGTTTAACTATAAATGTTTGAGACACACCAATAAGGTGGGCAGGTGTACACATACACTGATGAAATGTGGTTTACTGAACAAGTAGGCAAACACCTAAGCATCCCAACCCCTCCAGCAGAGCACAGCCACGTTCAAAATTTCAATTTTAAAATTAAAAAGATAAGGTTAAATACACAAGATCAATTTATGTAGTATATAATCACCCTCAGAAAGTGCTGAAGATGTTCGTGTAGTTCTGTTGCACGGAGGGTTCTTTCCCTGAGGGCACATAAGGAGCTCTCAACTGTTAATAGGTCTCTATTTTGTAACAAAATAGCAATTTTAAAATCTTAAAAAAAAATACATTACCTTCAACATGGAAGATCTCACTATTAAATATCCATGAAATAGACAGACTGGTTTACATAACCTTTTTGGAATTACAAACAGAAAAAAAGAAGTACATTGGAAGCATTTCAAATGTAATAAGCTCATATTTATAGAAAGGTTCTGATATAAATTATAACAATCATGTTCCTGTAATATCCTAGGCTAATTTATAATGTCAGAAATAAGTTAATGTAACATGGTTTAAAACTCTTGTTCCTCTTCATTTCAGGCTACAGAGTGAAATAAATAAAATGTCTTTGTAGGGATGGGGAGCACTGGCCATGGCAAAAAGGTACAGTACTAACCAAAGGAAACTAAGTCAAGGCTACTGTGCTGTTATGCTACAAACAAACATCTTCATACACTTAAGTATTAAATAAATGTGTAAGATCTTCCATACTGACACCAGAATATCAAAACTACCCCTTTGTTTCTCAGGTATTATTTACAACGTATCAGTCACCTTATGAGCATGTTCATTAAGACAGGTATCAAACACCAGTATTTACTCATTCCAATCAAGAAATTTCAGGGAAATGTCAACCCTCCCACCCCTGGAAATGTGCACAAAACTTTTATCAAAATCTTCTCTGATACAATGCTGTGGTTTTTGTAAAATAACTAAATAGCTCAGACGACCAATAACATGATCCTGTTTAAGCATCTTGCTAGCAGGAGAAGCCCTTACATACAGTACACCTGGTGAAAGATCAGCTTGGCTTAAAATATTCCAGTACAATTTTCAGAGTAAACAACTTCACAGAAGTTAATTAAAAAATAATAAAAGTCAAACTAATCTTAAAGAAACAGAGAAAGAACAAAAAGACAAACTATAAGATTACTACCAGGAAGGAATGCCAGCTTTTGTTTTCAAATGTTGACTGAAATTTAAGCTTCAAAAAAACACCACCCACAAAATCTGGGGCATGGCTGGTTGAGCATACTGCATACTTTCAGATGCCAAGTGAAAATTTCAGTCACATTATGGCAGAGCAAAAATTATTCATGTTTTTAAGAATGGGTAAAAGTTAGCCAATGTTCTACTACTACATGGTTCAAAGTCTTATCAACCTAACAGTCAGAAAACAAAGAAAATTAAACCCAACATGAAGTAACAATAAACAACACCTAACTAAAATAATGCAATGAACACCCAAATTAATTACTTTAAATTAAAGACCCAGCAATACCACCTTGTTAGTCAGTGCAAACGCTACATACAGGGTTTTCTCAAGAAAGCTGAAAGCACCTGATTCTTTTGCCAAGTCATCAGATTCAATAATGTACAGGCTTAAATCTGCATTTTAAAAAATTGCCATTACATTAGTGCATAATTTATCAAAATTGTAAAAACGATTCTGCATAACTTAGGAGAATTTAATATCTAGTACATCAGCTGAAAGACTTAGGCACTTGGTTATATTTTTAATTAATTACTTCAACAAGTAGCCTGTGTATAAATATTAACAAAGCAGAAACTATTCTTGAAAATGGAAAACTAAAAAAATTAAATGCTACAGATAAAAGCACTGCACCACACTTCTACATATAATGCAGTAAAGAAAGCTATTATATAACCCTGTAAAACTCTATGGTAAGAACATCTAACTCCACTCTTCAAAAAGAAAAGAAAAAAAAAAAAAGAAAAAGAAAAAAGGAAAAAAAGCACAAAAGAAAAAGAAAAATCCATGCAAAGTCCAATGAAAAAGATAAATAAAGCAGCTGGAATGAGATGGAAATTTCTTTCAGTGAAACATAAAATAGAAATAAGTTAGTTAATTAACTCTACTTTCACTAGATGTATCATTGTAGGATCCTGCTAGTTTAATAACTGAGTTGTTAATTTACTGTAGAAGCCATTTAAAATAGGAAATGGCTCAGTTACTGCACCGGATTGCTACAAACTCATAAAAAGCTGCTTGAAGCTTAAGTTAAATGTTGTCCAAATTCCAATAATTTCTGGAAAGTGAACGTTACCCTAGTAAAGTAAATTTTCTTTTTTTTTTTCATAATGCTAATGCAAGAGGGCTTGAAGTATCAAAGAGTCCACAGGAAATGGATGCCCCCAGTAATATCTTTTTTTTTTAAAAAAAATATACATTATATAATATATATTATATATATAAAAAGCTAGTGTAAATGCTTCCATGGTGTGGTCACAAATTTGAAAGATGAGCCTCCTTTCAGCTGTTAACCATCTTCCCATTTGCAATAGGTTTTAAAAAGTCGTTTTTATCTTCGGACATAACGTGAGTTTTCAGAATGAGGTTGCCAACACTGACAGATGTGGTGATAGGGAGGCAGCTTGCACTGCTAATAGACACTGGGAGTGGCTGGCTAAAGCAAGATGTTACCGGTAGAATTGTTTTTTGCTCCTCCCTGCGAGAAAATAAATGATATTGAAAGTAAATTAACTTTAAGTGTAAATATATATATATATATATATACACGTTACCATACATGTTCTCTAAATGCTATTTCAAACTCTAAGCCCACAGAAAAAGCCTATCTTCTTTATGAAGATATGTATTAAATGAGGGATAGATGGCTAGGTGGGTAAGAGCACTAGCTGCTTTCCCAGAGGACCTGGATTCAATTCCCAGCACCACATAGCAGTTCACAATTGTCTGTAACTCCAATCCCAGGAGATACAAAGCTCTCTGGTCTCCACGGGCATAAGGCTCGCACATGGTGCACAGACATACACGCAGGTAAAACACCCATAAACATAAAAATTAAATAACTTTTTCAAGTATTAGAAGTCACTAAAAAGGTCATATTTTCCAAATTTATGATACATATACCGATTTGATGACATATAAATTACCAAATTTAAGCCCAGGAGCAAACCTTTGGCAGAAATTATACAAAATGGCAATATAATAGCCAAGAAAACCGTATCATTATTTTTAAAACAAGAAACATTTAGCCTAGGTTTTCTTTTATGTGTATCACATGTGTTCAATGTCCTTGGAGGTCACAAGAGGGAATAGGATCCCCTGAAACAAAAGTTACAGATGATTGTGAGCCACCATGTGGGTGCTGGGAACTAAACCTGGGTCCTTGGCAAAAGCAACAAGTGATCTTAACTCCTAAGCCATCTCTCCAGGCCCTTAGAGTTTATTTTTGAGATATGGTCTTGCTATGGACTCTGTGACAGCCTAAAATGAACAAGGAACAGATTTATCCATGCCTCCCAAGTGTTAAAATTATAGTTATGTTAATCTAGGATTTAATTTTCCATCATGTGATCTACAAGTTTGGACATACTAAAGAAATATAATCTGATGCTAGAGACAAGAGAACTTTCATCCCAACAAATAGTTAAGTTTTGGTTTTAAAATAAACTGCTTTACTAGTTCAACTTTCCAAAAATACAGACTGACCAAATCATTACTTTATTAGATATGGTTTCTCCCTAATAGCAAAAAGGCAAATCTAACACTACATCTAGCTAAGTATTTACACCCTATGGCCCCTGATTATGAAGGTCTCTCTAACACTCACAGAATCACATGGTCTTCACCTAAACTCTGTCTCTTCTGCTTTACTGAGTCCTTTTGGTGATGCTGGACTGCATGACCATTTTCCACTGCTGTTCCATTCAGCAACTGATCGTTTTGAGAACCGATACCAAGTTGTATGTCTAGGATTTCCTGAAAAAATAAAATGTTAATTCTTCAATATGACAGTATTTTATGCGTTTAAATTTGCAACAGAACAAAGCCACCTGATTATCTAATTGTGGCACTTACTTCAATTTGTTCACTTTGTCCATCAGGTTCATCAGTATCAAGTGCTGAAAGCTCTAACTCAATATCTCTATCGGGCTTCGTATCTACTGTGTCTTCTGTATAATCATTCTGTAACAAAAGATATTAAATTTATACCTGCAGAACCTCTTTTAAATTAAAATGGAACCCATAATGATACAGCTAAAAATTTCTACCTATATCAGTTCAGAAATCTGAGATTATATATTTATTTCTATTCAAAGTTTTAAAACGTAATCAATAATTCATTAGACCAAAGCATTAAGAAACCATAAACTCCAACACACAACTGCAGAAAGCCAAGACATTGAGCATGAACCCAAGAGGTTCAGTTTCCTTACCTCTCCATTTCTCAGTTCAATTTCCTTGCTGAGAAGATTTAAAGTAAGGTGACGGCCTTCATCCAGGGAATTCCACTTCTGCTGCATGGCCAGAGCATTAGCCTCCCTCTGAAGAAGTAATGAGTTACTCTTGGCCTCCAAGAAGAGAGAGAAAAACATATGCTTAGCTTTCAATTTTTATTATACTTTTAAAAAAATCAAAGATAAATAAACAGAGCTTACCTGCTGAAGCTCAATGCTCAAAAGGTCTCCAGTACTGGAATGCTTTCTATGGCCAGATAAATCTGTAACAATGAATCTGTCCCTTTAAAAAAAATTATGTTTACTGAAGTTAAAGTGAGATATAAATCAATTAAAGCATTAATAACTACATGTTTTATAACTATCAACAATGAATGTTGTTTTAGTTATTATTCCAAATATAAAATTTGCTTCAGATATTTTTAACGCAGCTCAAACTAGCAAGGCTTATTCCATAGACAACCGATAGTGATTTCAGTATTTTAAGATGCATGTAAGTTTGAGAGTAAAGCAGCTTAAGGAAATGAGAGCAGAGTTACCTTTCAATATAGTGTGCTGATGATGTGGCTTCACTGCCATATGAACTCCACCTTGAATCGACAGCATTGACATAAGGGACATAATCTGTAGGGAACACAAAGAAACAATCAGAGGAAAAGAAAATAAGACAGACATGGTGGTACACATCTGTAACTCCAGCACTAAGGAGGCTGAGGCAGGAAGACTGCCACAAGTTTGAGGCCAGCTGGGATATAGAATGAGACCCTGTCTCAAAAAAATAAAAAGACAAAAGAAATTTTTGTTTTTATTTTTTGAGACAGGGTTTCTCTGTGTAGCCATGGCTGTCTTGGACTCACTTTGTAGACCAGGCTGGCCTTGTACTCACAGAGATCTGCCTGCCTCTGCCTCCCCAAGTGCTAAGATTACAGGCATACACCTTTGCCTGTTGAAATTTTAAAAATCAGTACATATATAAAAATATATATTTGGAAAATGGCTGCACATTTTTCCCCACTAGCCAAAGGTTCTGTTTAAGCCACTGCATTCTCAGTTTAATATGTGGAGTTCTCATGTTATTGCAGTTATTAAATGGAATGCCTTCCATCTCACAGGAGTAAGGCAGGAATAAGAAGAACATGAAAAAAAAATTCTTTGGTATTAATAAAATGGATTACCTGATACACTGATGGGCTTAGTTGCACTTCCTTGGGAAGCAGTGGCCTGGACTGGATCTGTTGTATGGTAACCTGTTCGGGAGGATCGGGAAATTGCACCCCATTTTGAGATAATGGGTCCATCACTAAAGGGAATAATAGGGTCTTCTTCTTTTGTCCTTCTCTGAGTTTCAAATAAATGCACTCTTCTCTTCACATCCCCACTGTCCAGGTCCTGAGTAAACCAAAAAATACAAGTGAAAAAGCTGCTGGTGATTACTGTAGCTAACATAAAGTATGTTCTAAAAGGACACATGATTAGAATTAGTCATTTCTGTCAATTGCATACTAACTTTAGTTCTCAATGGTATATAACAACTATATTAAACTACCAAACTATGATAAATAATTGAAATGTTACATAAAATTTATTCTGTTTAAAAAAATTTCCCTACTACTTATAGGTAAGTTATAGAGCCAGAATATAAAAGGCTAAAAGTATTCACTCTAAAATTTGAGACATCAACATTATCTTTCATACCTCCAAAGCCCCCCTTTCCCCAATCAAGCAAAATCATACCATTAGCACAGCATTTGAATTAGCAATTACGTCTTTGGGCTCTGAATCAATGGCATTAATACAAGAGCCTATGGTGCCACAAGACCAAGGAGAATAATGGGAAAGATGGTCTTCCTCAAATTTTGTGCCACTCACACTCTCAGAGAACTGTTTTAAAAAAGGAAAAAAGGAGAAATTAGTATGACACCTAATTTTACAAGCTTGTAACTAACACGGAGTAATTATTATACAATTAAAGTATCACATAGTTAATAATAACCATCATTTGGTAGTCTAAGAACTGCATGGAGCTCAAGGTCAACTGGGCAATATACTGAGTTCCACTCCAGCCTGGCTGTGTGGAGCAAAACTCCTCGCAAAAGAATGAAACAAATAAATAACAGATTGGCTCTAAGCAATAATATTCATATAATAGAAAACAGCACACCTTTCCTCCTTTTTCTTATCAGTTATTTATTCTACACCTTCTTTCACTTTTGCCCTTGTAAATGATCTTTAATTTTTTTTTAAATGCTTAAATTTCATTTTAGTTATTTAGTGTGTATGAACACATGTGTGTGATGTGTGGGTAGAAGCCACAAGACAACCTGTGGGAGTTGCTTCTCTCCCTCTACCACGTGGGTCCCAGGAATCAAGCTAAAGGTATCAGGCTCTGCAGCAAGCACTCCTACTTCCTAAGCTGCCTTACTGTCCTGTAAGTGCTCTTATAAAATTCCTGACCAATACTATAAAAATCAATTAACAATGACACGTTATCATAGTATGTCATGTTTTAAAAACAATGAGGAAAAGATAAACTTAAGACAAAGCACAATTCATGTCTTAAAGCAGTCTGTAAATCTCTTGAGAAAAAAAATGTAGCATATCAAGAAACATAATTAATAAATCATACAGTATTAAATAACAAATGGAATTCACAGGCAGCTCTGAAGGAAAAAAACAGATATGAAAGGAAATACAAGGTAATTAGTAATATTACCAAGACACTAAAGTTTTAATTAAATTTAGTTTATTTATTATAGAGATAGGAAAACCGAGAAACAAAAAAATCAAATATTTTGTCCTCAGTAATGCTATTTGTCAATGGCAGATCTTATTTCTTAAAGTATATTCTATAAAATAATAAAAATATATCACCCTATAAAAATGGTATCTCTATCAATCATTGCCACTGTTTACTTCTTTTGAGGCAGTCTCAGTTTAGTAAGGTGAATATGAATAGGTTAAAAATGCAATGTTTTATAACATACTCATGAACAGAAATATGTATCTAATATGGGTGTTCTAGCTTACATCTGCACATCTTACAACTTACATTACTATAAATCTGAGACTATCCTGAACTACTTAGCAAAACACTGTCTAAACAAACAAGATTAGGGGATGTAGAAATGGCTCAGCAGCTGAGTGTGCATGCTGCTATCCTAGAGTACTTGAGCCTGGTTCTAGCATGCACATTGCACAGCTGACAACATCCTCTAACTCCAATTCCAGGGAATCCAATACCCTCTTCTGGCCTCTGTGGGCACATGTATACATGGTATATACTCACATAAACACAAAGATACACATTGATATAAAAGTAAATCATAAAAACAAACAGAAAAACCAAACCCAAACAGAACAAAACCCATCAAATTAAATTAAAAATAAATGTGTATGTATGTATAGCTAAAACTATGCCAAAACAATCCAGTGGCAAAAAGTACAAAGGAAACAAATTTGACCAAGCTGATAATTAGGGAAGTGATATAATTATATGCAACTTATTATGAGTCTTTACAATTTTGTATGTCTGACACTTTTCATAATAAGAAAGATTTTAAAAACTGTTTTGTTTTTTGTACCAGAAACACTAAGGGCCAGGAATAAATCAGAGAGAGTATGTGTGTTAAAATATTTTTCTCCAGACAGGTTGCGGTGGCATACACCTTTAATCCCGGCACTTGGGAGCAAAGGTGGATCTCTATGAGTTCTAGGCCAGCCTGGTCTACAAAGAGAGTTCCAGGACAGCCAGGGCTACACCGAAAAACCCTGTCTCAAAAACAAAACAAAACCAACCCCCCCACAAAAGAACGATTTTCCCCCTGTAAATATATTGTATTTAGAGAATAAAATACATACACACACAAAACATACAACAAAAGAGAACAGAAATCATCTTGTCATAGACTTGTTTTGTATTAACAAACAATAATTAACAAGAATATTAATAGCAGAAATAATGCTGCAGGCATTTCTACACTTTTTGAGAAACAGAAATTATTAGGATTCAAATTCCAGGTATTTATAAGCTGAAAAATCCTGGGCAAATTACAACCGCCTTGGGTATTAACCTATAAAATAGGGACAATACTTGCCCTCTACAGTTTTTGTGAGAATTAAATAAAAATATCATTTTAAAAAAGTAGCTGCTAGATATATGGTAGGTATCTTATTTTGAAGTATGCACCAACTGGATGTTAGGGTGAAGCTCAGTGGTAGAGGATGTGAAAGGCTCTGGGTTTAGACCTAGCCCAAAACCAAACAGCCAAGAAACATAACAATAAAATATAAAGTTTTAAGTCTACTGCTGCAAAGCTTTGGAAATCCTGTAAAGGATTCTTGTCTTGAGACTCTCCTAACACCTAGCCATAGTTTACACACCAACTGTTTACTGAACTAAATTCAACTCCATACAAAACCATTACAAACTATCTAACTAGTTAACATTAGTTAAAGTCAGCTGTTTGACCACTCATGATCAATAAGTGGTTAGAACCTTTCTTACATCGGTTCGGAAGTCTACACTGAATAGAGGAGAAGGTGGTGTTGGTGACTGTGCTGCCACAGGAAGAGTTGAAGAGACAGGTGCTTTCTGGGTATGGTACTGTGCCCACTGATCTGGCTTTCTTCTTAACTGTTCCTCACAACTAGTCTTCAAATGACCACAAGGTTCCTAAAAGGGATAAAAGAAAGATATCTTGTTCACCTGTATGGTGACAAATAAATTTAACATTATTATTCTATGAGAATAATGTAAAAAGTTTGATCTTGTACACACACACACACACAGAGAGAGAGAGAGAGAGAGAGAGAGAGAAAGAAAGAGAGCAGAGACACTGCCTTAGCATCTAGTGTTTTCTCCATATACTCAAAGAAAAAGGTTAACATACTCAGCTAAAGTGAAAGTTTTGGTTTCTTTAAAAACTTAGTTATGTAAATATGTTTTTTGTTGTAATCCCAAATGTGGGATGTAGGAAAGTCTTTAGTTTATCCACAGCTGGTAACAGCCTAGTGAGAGGGTGCATGATACTTGTCAGCTGAAAACTGCCTCCTAGTGTGTGTGTGGGGGGGAGGGGGGAGCATAGTTTTTGCCAGTTGGAAAACATCCTATTCAGACTCTGATAGGGTATAAATAGGAGAGAGAGAGACAGAGACAGAGAATGCTGTCCAAATGCTCCTAGAGAAAAACAGTCCAGAGAATGCTTTGAGGAGGCTGCTGCTGATTGGTTCTGCTGCTGCTGTTTGGTGGAACTGCTGGAATCCTGAGTGGAATCATCCCAAGGAACTAAGTCTAAAGAGGTGTATATCCCCTGTCCCTATTAACCATCTTTCTCCTATCTAGGGTGAGGGGATTGAAGGGAGATAGAGGTGTTTAAAAACCCCCA
Source organism: Psammomys obesus (assembly GCF_907164565.1). Lineage (NCBI taxonomy): Eukaryota > Metazoa > Chordata > Mammalia > Rodentia > Muridae > Psammomys > Psammomys obesus. Next base: position 44,564,463 of record NW_026585895.1, on the reverse strand, counting down.
ATAAAGTAGGTTTAAAAAAAAAAAATCAAAGCCTACATTCAGCTGATGTCAAATAAAATGTGAGCACTCACTTTTCTAGTTTAGAAGTCTGTATACATGTGAAGCTACTTAAAAGAGGCCTTGCTTATCCTTGTATCTTCAGGCTTGTTTTTAAACTTTTGTATCAGTTCCTAATTGAACATAACAATGTTTGAACACTGCTATGTATACCAAATCTAGTTCCCAGAGCTTTGTGGGTTTTGTTTTTTGTTTTCTTAATCTCATCAAACAGTCTTAAAAGTAGGCACTACTTTTATTTCACTCAAATAGATGAAAGAAAAGAACAAAAAACAAAAAGAACAACAAAAATATGAGCCATACAAAGGTCAAGTAATTTCTCTAAATCACACAGTTAATAAGAACCTGTCTGGTTTGACTCAAGACACAAAGATCTCAACTAACACATGATAGCAACATTTCTATTTTCAACATCACTTACCCTTGGTAAAGGCACAGTTGTCCTTGGCTCATTTGGTGGTTGACAAGCCACTGAATAATATCCATCTAATGAGTTATATCTTTCCCGTAAAGATGTCTGATAGACAGACGAGTGCATAACATCCATTGGAGGTAAAGAATTGCTTCTAATAATGTCATCTCGTTGGTACATAGCTGGGCGCCAGATACGCCTGCTGTCATACACAGGAGCATACATTCCAGAGGGTACTGGGGGAACTGGTCCATACTGCTGCGGAGGAGGAGGTTGGTAAGGAGAAGAATTCATTCGATCTCGAGGGGAAAATGTACTGTAATGATCAGCATATGGCATGGAGGCAGGTGGGAGGGAGGACTCTGGAACATTACTGGACCTCACAAATCGAGGAACACAGGGAGTCACACCAGCTGGTACCGTTGGAGGTGGTGGGTAGTATCCTTGAAAAATGGAAAGAGAAATATTCAATATAACATCTTAGTAAAAACCAACATTTTATAATGGTTTTAAATCCAAAGCAGCCATGAATGTAAGCAAAATATAATTAGCACTGATCTTTACAAACTGTATTATTGTCAAGACACCATTATATTAATATCAACATTCAACACTGTTAAAACTATTCTTTAAAATCAAACTACAGAGCTGCTGGCAGATGGCAGACTAATTTAGTGAATCTTTTGCATGTTTCTAAATAAGTAATTAGTTGTATCACTGACTCTAACGAAGCACTTTGGGTTCAGAGTTGAAAGATCTCTTTCAGGATTTATTTTATTAATTTTCATTTCAAATCGTACAAAACAAAACAAAACAAAAACCAAAAAAACAGGTGGCACTCTCCTTTAATCCCAGCATTTGCAAGGCAGATCTTTTAAGTTTTTTAGGACATCCTGATTTATGAATTTCAAACCAGCCAGGTCTAGCTATATATATATTTTAAGACCCTGTCTCAAAATAGATAAATAAAAAAATACAAGAGCAAGGTTATAGAGATGGCTCAGTGGTTAAGAGCACTTGTTGGCCAGGCATGGTGGTACATGCTTGTAATCCCAGCACTTCAGGAGGCAGAGTCAGGTGGATCTCTGTGAGTTTGAGGCCACCCTGGTCTTTCTTTAAAGTGAATCCAAGATTGCCAAAGCTATACAGAGAAATCATGTCTCGAAACACCTACCCACCTACCCACCCACACACACATACCACTTTCCAGCACACACAGAGCAGCTCACAGCCATTGATAGCCCCAGTTCCAAGAACACTGCAAACATGTGTTACACATACGCACATATGAATACTCACATACATAAGAGTAAAAATATTTTTAAACAATGCACAAAACCATGAAATACCATTTCATCAAGGTCATTTATGGATTCTATATTTGATTCTTACAAATGACAACTATTAGCATCTAAGTAAAAGAATGAAATAGACATATCTCTAACCACTTACAAAAATTAATTCAGTATGGATTAAAGATCTCTATGTATGAGCTGGAACTATAAACCTACTAGAAGAAAACACGAGAAATGCTTCTAAGTATTAGGAACAAGAGAGTTTTTCGGAAGAAACACAAAAGCACAAACACAAAGGCAAATCAGGTACACAGAACTATATCAAATCAAAAAACTCATTAGAAAAACCTCATTAGACTGTAGAGGCAGTCAACAGAATGAAACAAAATACAAGCTACATGTGATAAATGCAATTAAAAACAAATCAACTTGATAAATATAAGTACTAGAACTAAATAAACATTTGTCAAAAGAAAACATTCATATGGCCAACTAGTATAATGAAAATATTTAACATTAATAACATTTTAGAATACACAAATAAAAGAAATCACCTCATTCCATGGCTGTTATTAAAAAAAAAAAAAAAAAAGCCAGCCAACAATATGGCTCAGTTGGTAAAAAGCACCCATCATGCGGACTTAAGTTCACCCCAAGTTCAATACCAAAACCCACATGAGGGAAACAAGAGAACTGGCACAGAAATTAGCCCAACACAAACACACACAAAAATCCAAAGATATTAAGCACTGACCAGGTTGTATAGCAATACAAATTCCTACACACCACGAATGACAATATAAAAATCCTATGCACATAGGTATATGAATGGTACAAATGTTAATGAAAATATACCAGTACTAAAATAATAGCCTTTACTGTTTTTTTTTTAATTAATTACACTTTATTCATTTTGTATCCCCCCATAAGCCCCTCCCTCCTCCCCTCCCGATCCCACCCTCCCTCCCTTTCTGCATGCATGCCACTCCCCAAGTCCACTGATAGGGGAGGTTCTCCTCTCCTTTCTGATCTTAGTCTATCATTCTCATCAAAAGTGGCTGCATTGTCCTCTACTGTGGCCTGGTAAGGCTGCTCCCCCCTCAGGGGGAGGTGATCAAAGAGCAGGCCAATCAGATTATGTCAGAGGCAGTCCCTCTTCCCATTACTATATAACCCACTTGGACACTGAACTGCCATGGGCTACATCTGTGCAGGGGTTCTAGGTTATCTCCACGAATAGTTCTTGTTGGAGTATGAGTCTCTGGGAAGTTCCCTGTGTTCAAATTATCTGGTTCTGTTGCTCTCCTTGTGGAGTTCCCGTCCCCTCCAGTTCTTACTATTTCCCACTTCTTACATAAAATTCCATTCACTCTATCAGTTGGTCATCAGGCTCAGCATCTGCTTTGACAGTCTATACTGCAGAGGCTTTCAGAGGCCCTCTGTTTTGTTTGTTTTGAGACATGTAGTAAAGTTGGCCTTGAACTCACTATGTAGGCTTTGACTTCTTGATCCTCCCTGCCACCATCTACCAAGTGGGAGAATTACAAACTAAAAGAAAAGATCTCTTAGGGTAGGAAGAAACTTATGGGTCACAGAGTGAAATTAATTTATTAATGTAAATAGTCTAGATGTTCATTTATCTACTCATTCATTTGCTTCTTTGTTCTTAAAATTGACTAAAATTACTTACCTGTTTGTGGGTATTGTGGGACTTCAAAAGGTATCTGAGTCCTTGGATCTTGAAAATACTGAATGCTTTCAGAATGCTGAGGATATACTGGAACTCTAGTTAGAAATGGGCTCGATTTGGGAGGCACGGAATTCAGCTCTGTTCCAAAATTAGAGGGCCCAGAAGAGGTAGCTGCTGCATTACTTACAGGAGTCTTGGGTGGAGAACCAATTTTACTAGAAAGAATATAATAAAGAGCAAAAGACAACTCACTACGATCACTAAGTCTTCCTTGAAATTTTTTTTCATAAAAGTGTAAGGTAAAACTATCAATAGAAAACATATCAGGTATTTCAACAGGGGAAAATATCTGGCAAAAAAATTTAATGCTTCTTCACACTATAATGCCCAAGATCATGTATTAAAGGATTTCATGTTCTGGTGAGGTTGACAAGATATAAAAATGAACTCCAGTCACTAAACTGACTTTTCAGCTGACTCTGACTCATTCTTTAAAGATTTTTCCTGTTGTAAAACTCAAAAGCCAACAACGAAAGAACAACAATCCCACTCAGCGAGTTTAAAAGGTAAATAACACAGTCTATAAGTAGAAGTCTCTAAGGCGAAAATAGTAAAAAACAATTTGATTAACTAAAATGTAATCCAATAAAAGCCCACTTTTGTCTATTCTGTTATCTCTATTTTGTCTGGCACCTAGAAAACAGTTCCCGGCTTGGAGTAGGCACTAAGTGAACATTTGTTGAATAAATAAAATATATCCTGGCACCAAGTGATTACTTAATAAATATCTACTGAGTGAATGTAATGCCAATTAATTTTTATTGTTTTAATATAAAAGGATTTTCTTGGTTGAATAAGAGAACCTTATTAGGACATTCTTGCTCCCTTTCAAAAGCTTTAAAAACTCTTCAGAGCTTTTTTCCCCCCTCTTTTTCGAGACAAGGGTTCTCTGGGTAGCCTTGGCTGTCCTGGACTCATAAAGGCCTCACAGAGACCTACCTGTGTCTGCCTCCCCAAGTGCTGGGATTAAAGGTGTGTGCCACCACTCCCAATTTAACTCTTGAGGGCTTTAAAGATAAGCATTAAGTTAGGGACTTAGAAAAGTCCTTGTAAGACTAGAGCATAAAATAGTAAAGGTATATAGGCTGCCTTTGAATATAGCACAAGAGATTTGTCTAGAGGAAGTTTACTTCTGTGATAGACTGTATCAGAACTAAAGAAGTGCAGATAACTAGGTAGTTGTGCACTAATGTCTTGGCTTAGAGTTTAAAGATATTCTTTTAATAAACACTAACAACAAGAAAAATAATTTTTTCCTTATAAAAAAACAAACTTGTAGCCGAGCATGGTGGCACTCATCTGTGATCCCAGCACTTGGGAGGCAGTAGTAGTCAGATCTCTGTGAGTCTGAGGCCAGCCTGGTCTAAAGAGAGAGACCAAGGCAGCCAGGACTAAATACAGAGAAACCCTGTCTTGAAAACAACAACAAAACAAAACAACAAACATTTATGGCGCTCTTACTGAGTAACTAATGCACTAGGCTAAATGTTTTACACATAGTATCAAGTGCTTTCCATGCCACAATGTTATGCACTATAAAACAAAACAAACAAACAAACAAACAAACAAAAACTGAGGTTAGCACTTTGAAATGGAAGATTCTTAAGACTTACAGAAAATAGGTATTAAAATTAGTGACAAAGTAAATTAACTCACTGGCTCATGACATCATCGTGCGAGCCATCCTACACACTTGGATAAGGGCAAAACAAATCTCTGTCTTACCCTCAACAAGGAACCAGATGCCTCTCTGGTTTTATTACCCCACATGACCTCTGATTCTAGTCCCTTTTCCCAGTCAATTCCCCTCACATCTCCATGGTTTTGTCTGCTTTATCTATCCATAAGGATCTCCCTGCTACTATTATCTACACATTGGGAGATAACAACAGGTATCACAACTTCATCTCTAAAAGCCTCTCAAGCTCTTCTCCCAAAAGACTCAAGTACAGATATTCCCTTGTTCCAATACCACAAAACCAGTCAAAACGTATCATTTAGCATCTATCTACTTCTAGATCTGATGCCACAATTGCACTAGAAAACTGTCAGAGGCAGAGACTATCTGGCTCATTTTCATTAAGGACATCAGTTGGTCTCATGTACTAGGTGATCCATAGTAACATGAATAAGTAGTTTTTCTCTATCTTTACGTTTTAAAATGTTTTGTTACCTTTCCTCATGTGTGCATACAAATGTCTAAGTCAGAACAACCTGTAGACATTCCTTACAACACTGTAGGTCCTGAGGACTGAATGCCAGTTGTTAGGCTTGGCAGCAAGAGACTATTTCCCTGACAATCCATCTTGCCAGCCCTTACAAACACTTTTCTTTTTATACCTAATCACTTATTTTGTGTGTTTATGTGTATTTACTGGCATGCACATGCCAAAGAGTACATATGAAGAACAAGAGGATAACTTCTGGGAGTCCATTTTCTCCTTCCCCCATATGTTTTCAGGGAACTAAACTTAGGTCATCAGGCAAGAGCCTTTATCAAAGCATTGAATCATTTCACCAGCCCTGTCCATTGCCTAAGTTATAGAGCAAGTTCCTAAAATATAAAAAGACCTGGGCTTTATTCCCAGACCAAAGGAAAAAAAGAAAGTTAAAAACGCAAACTATAACTCATGGTTTAAGGTACGTATCATCAACTTCTGATAAACTCCTAAGATTTTCCATCTACCATCAGAAAACTTGTACTCATTTCCTTCCTCTTTCCTATTTCCACTCTATCCTTAGCTCCCACCAGTGACTATTGGACTTCTATGTCTACAAATTTGCCAACTTTGGACATTTTTGTTATATTGAACTGCAAATTGCATTTTGTAACTAGCTTCTTTCAGTAAGCACAAATTTTTTTTCTCTTGGAAGTGGATACTGAAACTGGAGCCTTGTGGGAGTTGGCAAGTATGCCACCACTGACCTATATATCCATAGCCCATTTTTAACATTCTCTTTCCATTTTTCTTTTTTTTGGGGGTGGTGGTGGTGGTGGTGGTGGCAAGTTCTTAATAATTTGTCCACGCTGGCCTTAAATTTCCTCTGCATCCAAGGCTAGCTAATGTTACTTTGCCAAAACCTTCAGAATTCTATTTTCTAAACATAGAGCAAAAAGTTTTTATAGCCTCATAAGGTTTTCATAGCCTGATAACAGCCAGTATATATCAGTCAGTAACATAAACCTTCAGATATATAAATGAGTGTCTGGTACGAGGGACAAACTGAGGGCACTGCACATGCTAAGCAAGCACTTGTCCACTGAGATAATCTCCACTACAAACATTCAGTTTTCAGTACGAGGGACAAACTGAGGGCACTGCACATGCTAAGCAAGCACTTGTCCACTGAGATAATCTCCACTACAAACATTCAGTTTTCAGTTTTCTAAGGCTAGCCCTAATACTTTACAAATCTACAAACAAACTTAAACCACACTGTTTTCCCCCCAAAACGTGCTATACTACACTAGAAACGAGAAATATTCCTATCTTTTAGCTAATGTGCTTTATTTGTATAAATGTTATATCCACATCCTATAGCATTATGAGTCCTTTAAAGGCTGAGATATCTAGTTTTCAGATATTTCTAACAATGCCAGTGACAAAGCATGGAATGGGTACACAGTAACATTTGTGAAGTAGTCAATATTTTTAATGTATCTTTTCCCAAATACATCCAGTGAAGATCATTTTAATAAAAAATTTCTATTACATGCTGAACTATACAAGTTGAAAAGATTATCTTTAACTTATACAGTCTCTATGACATTAAGTCATTAAAAGTTTACTGTGTGCCAAGCATGATGCTTTTTCTCCAGTAGGCATATACTAGTACTGACAAACTTCAAGGACAATGAAATCTGAAAATGCTTTTAACTTTAATTTCTAAACCTCAAAATGTAAGACTGGAGTAACTTCCAATTATCTGAAAGTTTCAGCAATTTTTATGAGGTTAAAAAAATTAATCAAAAAAATTCATTTTGAGTTCTACAAGGAGAACAACAGAACCAAAAAAATCTAGACACAGGGATGTCTTCTGAGATACCAAGGACCATTCATGGAGATACCCTAGAACCCCTGCACAGATGGAGCTCATGGCAGTTCACTGTCCAAGTGGGTTCCATAGTAATGGGAACAGGGGCTGTCTCTGGCATGAACTGATTGGTCTGCTCTTTGATCACCTCCCCCTCAGGGGGGTGCGGCCTTACCAGGCCACTGAGGAAGACAATGCAGCCAAAACCGGAGAGACCTGATAGGCTAGGGTCAGATGGAATGGGAAGACGACCTCCCCTATCAGTGGACTGGGGGAGGGGCATGGGAGGGAGGTTGGGACTGGGAGGAGGAAAAGGAGGGAGCAACAGGTGGGATACAAAGTGAATAAACTGTAATTAATAAAAAATAAAAATTTGTCAAATGAAGTCTAATGTTGTCAGTCAACAACAACAACGGTGGTAAAAATGAGGCAGAGTGGCTACTAACGGCCAGGCACTGTTCAAAATATAGTATACCACTAACTCAAATTTCACCATCAGGAAATGATGACCATTGAGCTACACACCTAGCCCATGAAGATATTGTAATTTTATGAGTATTTCAAGGTAGACAGATAAAATAACTGGTTTGGCATACAATTAACAGTAGGAAAAAGCAAGACACAATTTGAGCCCAAGGATCTTGGCTCCCAACAGTCTACCCTTAATTATATACCATTACAAAGAACGCAGTAGAATCTGACTGAAACAGTTAGCTATACATTCAAGCTTCTCACCTGTTTAGGTTTCTACTTAGCTCCTTTTGATCTTCTCTATGAATTTAATACTGAAACTCAAGAAAATAAAATCTGGAAACCCCAATTCTGGCCCAATATAATATAGTTGAAAAAAAACAAAACTCACGAGTTGAAGCAACTTTTCAAGTTTGCAGAGCTATTTAGTCACATAGTGAGGATTAGAACTCAAATTTCTTTGTATTTAGTATTTTCCTCTATTACATGAATAACTGCATAAAATTTCAATTTACTATTGTACCCTAGGATGAAAAAAAGAGGTCACTTCTAACAGGGAAAAAGAATGCTATCATCCTCACTCAATACCTACTTTTCGGACACAGACTCTGCAGAGGGCCCAGCAGCATTCTGGCCATTAGTGCCAACCTTCCCAACTTTCTTCGCAGTCTCCAGAGTCCTTACTCCACTGTCAGCACTTCGTGGGATTAGCTGGGAAACACTGCTTTCTGCATTTGAAATTCCATTTGTGCTTGGAACAATTTTCCCAGTTGTTTCAGTACTTCCTATGACAGAAATGACATTGCCGGCTGTGGTTGTGACAGTGCTGTTTACACCAACTTTATTCAGAAGAGGAAATGTTCTTACAGTCGCACTCATCTTTTTGTTCCTTAATCGGTACCTGTTAAAATAATCAACATGTTTGTACTGCTTTAGATTTTAATCTGAAAACACAAAAAGAAAATATGTTTAAAAAAGAAAACAGCTCTGAAAATTTTTCAACTAAGTATCAGATACTCAATGTCACATATACATGTAACATACATGCAAATACAGGCACATAACTGATATAGCAAGCAAGGTATGCATGCACTCAAAGCTTTCTGAAAGAGTGGGGTTTGAAAATCTATTTTTATGTGGTATCCAAAGCACCAAATTCTGAAAGTAACACAGAACTAACAGGAAAGAATACAAGAGTTAAAATCAGTCTCTGCTGATTAAATTATACAAGCAGAACAAAATTTTAAAGAAACAATAAAAAACTCAAAACCTCCTTTTTAAACTTTATATCAAAACACAGATATTTTAAACTATTCCTAAATGAGTTTAAGTCTAAAGAAATATTTCCATCACAGATTTTTCTGATATTACATTTATTTATGAAGACTGGATAGAATAGTGATATAAGTCTTGGTCCTGTTCTCTCAATATTTCTAAGTGGACAACACAACAAAAAACACTTGGGGTTACTATGCTTAAATTACTCAATTACTGTTACACTCCAACATGATGATCATGATGAATAATGCTTGTGTAATAGTTTCTGCTTTAGCTCTTCAGCATCTATAAACAAATCTATCATTCAGTCCTTTCACTGTCTCTGTCTCTTACATATAACACTGGAAGAAAATTTCAATAAAAGATGAGTACCCACAGATAAGATTGGATAGTGGAGGAATAAAATAAAACAGCAAAACCAAAAATCAACAACTTAGAGTGACTAGATCACACACCACATAGGCACAGGGGTTGGAAACCCAGGGAATACTTCCTGAAGGAGAAGGAAGAGCATGAGCAGATTTATACTTCAGAAAGGCAAACTGTTACCACCAAAGGGAAAGGAATCCCATTTTCTTCAATGTGTTCTCTGAAATGTCTTCATTCTACTCTTCAAAGTTCTTAAGGAAAATGGCTAGTTAATTCAAATACATATCCTTTTCTCTCTATATAAAATTAAATGAGCGTGCCTGTGCTCGTGTCCCAGCTAGACTGTTAGTCAGCAAACCTGAGCCATACTCCTATTGCCTCCGACACCCATTAAAGCTGGGGTACGGGCAGCTGTGAGGGATACCTAGCTTGTTACACTAGTGCTAGGATCTAAACAATGGTCCTCATAATTGTGGAACAAGCACTTTTAAACAGTAGTCCATCCTTCCAGCCCTGTAAGTCCATATTCTTAAGTTTGGTCAATGAACAAAATTTTCTTTGGGAAAAGTAAAACATAAGAAATTGTGTCAGATGAGTGAAGAGAGGGTATATGCACAGGGCTCCTGGTCACCAAAGCCATGGATTTAGAATCTAACTCTCACATCTGAAATGGCCAATTCTTTTCAAATCGTGAGCAACTTCAAGTACTGCCTCACTCATGTCACAACCCACTACCAATCACTAATACCTCCCTTGTATCTTTGACTCCTTAGTCATAGAGTATACAAGGAATGGTCCACCATTACACAACTTATCTGACAAAATTTAGTACTTACTCTGTACTTGTTCACAAACTAGCTAAACGTTACTGTGTTGGGTGGGGTGAGACAATCATGTGGTAAAGACCAAAATTTGAATATTTACTTGAAATCACCAAGCAATTCATTGATGTATGTCTTTCCTAACTTTACTTTCTCATCTTTAACATTCCTTTTTCCTCCTCAGCTCCTCCAAACCTGACAATACTGCTTCCTTGTTAATAGAGAAAACACAAAAAACTCTGTATCACCAGTTCCATTAATTTCCTGCACCTGTAACACCACATTCTTTGCAAGACAAAAGAAGCAGAATTCCAGTTCCTAAGGTTAATTTATATTCCAGGGCTCAGTCTTATCTGCCTTCTCATGGACTTCACTCCTGTAATTTTTATTTCTTCCTTGTGCTGTCACTTTAGGCAGGGGTCTGTTTAAATGTCATATGCTCTGATAACTGTTCCTGGAATACCCTATTAAAATGTCTATCTAGGGCTGGAGAAATGGCTCAGCGGTCAAGAGCACTGGCTGCTCTTCCAGAGGTCCTGAGTTCAATACGCAGCAACCACATGGTGGCTCACAACCATCTGCAATGGAATCTGATTTCCTCTTCTGGTGTGCATGAAAACAGTGTTTATATACATAAATTAAATAAATAAATCTTTAAAAAAAATGTCTATCTATCGCTGGGAAGTGGGGGCGTATGCCTTTAATCCCAGCACTAGGGAGACAGAGTAAGTGGATCTCTATGAGTCTGAGACCAGCCTAGTCTACAAACTGAGTTCCAGGATAGCCAGAGGCACACAGAGAAACCTTGTCTCAAATACAATAACAAGTCTATCTACTAGATATGTTCTCTATTTATTTGCTGCATGTCAGTCTCTAACCATATCCAGGATAGGGATTTTTGTCTTTTCTACATACCACTCTAAATATGAGTGCCTGTGCATACCAGATATTTCAAGATACATTTGCTACCCTGAATGAGTACTCAGCTTCTTTTTTGTTTGTTTGATTTTTTTGAGACAGGGCTTCTCTGTGTAGCCCTAGCTCTCCTGAAACTTGCACTGTAGACCAGGCTGTCCTTGAACACATAGAGGTCTGCCTCCCTTTGCCTCCCTGAGTGCTGGGATTAAACGCATGCACCATTGCCTGGCCAGCTTCAAATTTTGTATGGCCAAGACAGTACAAAGTTCTCTGCCCTAATGCCTGCTCCATTTAAGAAAAAGATAAATTCAGTTATGTAGGGTAAACAACTTGGGAGTCACTGTTGATTCCTTTTTTTTAAAAAAATAGTGGCTTCTGTTTTAAAAACAATTATTTTTTTCTTTGTGTGTGTCTCTGTGCCTTTTGTCAAATCCCCTAAAGCTGGAGTTATAGGTGGTTGTGACTTCAGTACTGAACTCAAGTCCTCTGGAAGTGTGGTGGATTTTGTTGTTGTTGTTGATGTTGTTGTTTTTTGGGGTTTTTTGAGACAGAATTTCTCTGTGTAGTCCTGGCTGTCCTGGACTCACTTTATAGACCAGGCTGGCCTCCAACTTAGAGATCTGCCTGCCTTTGTCACCTAGAGTGCTGGGATTACAGACTATATATATGCCACCACACCCAGCTATAACAAGCGTTCTTAACTGCTGAGCCTTGTTTGTTTGTTTAAGACAGGGTTTCTCTGTGAAGTCCAGGCTGTTCTAGAACTCACTCTGTAGACTAGGCTGGCCTCAAACTCAAAGAGATCGACCTGCCTCTGCCTCCCAAATTCTGGGATTAAAGTTGTGAGCCACCACTGCCTGGCTCAAGGTTGGAATCTTCATCTTCAATAAAAATTTTAAGAGGTGAGACACCCTAAATGATTTGTTCAAGATATAAAATATGGTAGGAACATTTTCTCAAATGACGTTTTCTCTTTTCAAATGACTCTAGTTTGTATCAAATTGACAAAAACCTAATTCCATTACCATGAGAATGGGCTCCTGAAAAAGGGGAGAGTTCAGGTTCACTTTCTCTTTTCTTCTCTTTCACACATATTTTTTTTTTGCCTTTCTACCTAGGGTAATGCTATAAGGCGACTCTCACCAGATATGGCCCTTCATTCTTAAACTTCCCAATCTATAGAACACCCAACCAAATATATTTTATATATTAAAAAATATCCACTGCAATCAATTATGTTTATATAACTGAATTATATCTTTTACTTAAATGGAGCAGGCATTAAGGCACAGAACTCTGTAGTTCTATTAGCCATACAAAATTTGTGTGCATTTTTTCTTTACTTTTTCTTCTTGTACATCTTCTCTTCTATCTGAGTTTAATCATGCTCAGGTGTCAACTTGCTTCTCTAGCCTTCTCTGACTTGCCTGGGCAAGATGTCTCTTTCTGTCAGCATATAGCCAAAGCACTTGTCTTACTTTTTCTGTTTGCTGTGGGTAGTTTATAATATAGAAAATGCCTTTGGTTCAATGTTCTACAGACTGGGAAGTCTAAGAACGAAGGTCCATATGTGATGACAGCCTTCTGACAGCATAACGGTAGATAGAAGGGTGATGGTTAATATTAACTGTCAACCTTATATAACCTAGAATCACCAAGGAGACAAGATCCAGACACAAATGGTGATACGTTTTCTAGATAAACGTGGGTGAAAAGACAAACCCAACTGTTGGTAGCATCATCACACAGTCTAGGGTCTAGGACTGAATAAAAGGAGAAAATGAAATTCATTGCTGACTGTACACTGCCACTATGACTTCCCCATCATGATGAACTGTACCCTCAAAATATGAGCCAAAATACTCTCCTTTTCAAAATTGTATTTATAGCATTTCATTATAGCAACTAGAAAAAACAGAAAATTAAGATGATTGGTATGATAAGCCTGATTATGTGTTTTGAAACCAGTTTGTAGGAAGAATATAGAAAAGCTTGTACTCTTGGGCTAGGAAGGTCCTAGACATTGTAAACAGAGGTTAACAGGCTATTTTGGTAGAAATTTAGATCACAATACTAAGATAAATTTCAACAATGAAGGCTCAGCTTACAGGTTTCAAAGGGGAATAAGGACTCTACTGATAATTAGGCTAGAGGCCCTGTATATCATATTCTGGCAAAGAATCCTGCTATATTCTGAACCTGCCAGTGTCACAGAATTCAATGAGCCATTAAGGCCAGGCAATGAGCAGCAGGGATGAATTTCCTGCAGAGAGGGTCCTGCAGGGCCATTATATGAAGCCAAGAAAATGTAATCAAAGTTGAGATGCAGACTCCAGGATTTTGGAGTTGCCAGTATGACGGTGTCTAAATTTGTTTGGTTAGCCAGATTGGTAATTGAGCTGCAGGTACTGTGGAGCTGGCCCAAGACACAGGCTATGTGCACTGGAGCTAGACAGATAGGACTACACAAATCCCTGGAGTCCAGGGGACTCTGTATAAACCCCAGATGCACACTATATAGCTCTAGGTTTTGAAGTTTGCCTTGCTTTGGTTCTACTTTTCTTTGTAGTGCCCCAGTTCCCTTTTTGGAGCGGGAATGTTTACTCTGTGCTGCTTTAGGTTGAAACTATGTGACACATTTTTTGATTGTGTAGGACTCACAGTTAAGAAATTGCCTAAGGCGCTGAAGAGGTGGCTCTGCAGCAAAGAGCACTTTGTAACAAAGAGCACTTGCTGCTCTTGAAGAGGGCATGAGTTTAGTTCCCTGTACCCACCCGGTGGCTTAGCTACTTTAAACTCCAGTTCCTGGGAATCCAACTTCTCCACAGACACTGCACAAATATGGTGCATATACATACACACAAGTAAAACATTCATATACAAAAAGTAAATACATTTAAAAATTTTAATCACCTGAAACTCAGGTGAGACTTTGAAATTTTGAACAGTTGTTGGAGCTGCTGAAGACTATGGGGCCTTTTGAAGTTACACTGAATATACTTTGCAGTATGAAACAGCCATGAGCCTCTAAAAACAAGTAGTTTAAGGCCCAAAAATGATCTGTTTCATCACCAAACTGATAAAGCTTACTGATTGTAAGCTTGACAGAATCCAGACTCATTTCTAAATGTCTATGAAGGATTTTATTGATTAGACTAACTGGGTGGGAAAAGCCACCATAACAGCAGGTGGCATATAACATGGGATGGAGTCCCAGACAGAACAGCTCTGCTTCCCAACTGTGGGTGCAATGTGACCAACTGCCTTTGCTCCGTGACTCCCCCATGATGGTGAGTTGTACCTCTGAATTGTAAGGCTTCTGTCCTCCAGCTGCATTTGTCAGATAAGGTATTACATAAACAAGAAAGGTAATTAAGACAAGTAGTGCTTAGTACTTTATTGGCACATTATCTAAAAGATGAAAGGAAGGTTTGAACCAAATTCTGTAATATAGTGAAGCATCAACTAACAATTTTAAACAGAAGATAGAAATGGTTAGACAGGTACCTTAGAAAGTAATTTCAGTACAAATGGAAAAGCTCAGTTAAAGTGTAAATAGACAATGAAGAGGTAAAACAGATAAACTGAGTTAATGTGTAATTGAAAAGTAAAAATGGTATCTGGCACAAAGTATAACCAATTAATTGGGTATTATAATTATTATCATCTTTATGACTGTTACATAAGATCAGAGGACAAACTAGTATGAAGAGAAGAGAACTGATTCATATATGTATTTTTATATATGGGTTCTACTTTCTTTCTTAGGACACTTGCAGACTTTCTATAAGCTTTAAATGAGGGAGGGTGATCAGAAAAAAACACATTCCTAGTCACACAGCTTTTCTTATGGTGCAGCTACTGCTATGGAGGTCATAACATGCTGGCCACAGATGAAAGGAAAGAACAATAAATTTTATATATATATATATATATATATATATATATATATATACACACATATATATATACACACACGTATAAATGTATAAAGCTAACACTATGTAAGACAGACAATAAACATATTAGGAACAGGTAACTATAATACATGAATCAAACCTGCTTATCTTTCTAAGTAAAGTTTACAGCTATGCTCACTTTACACACTGTCTATGGCTACGTGTAATTTATAAAAGAAACGGTTCAGCCTACAAAGCCAAAAATATTTTCTATATGGACTTCACAGAAAAACAGAGCTTTCACAACACTGTAATAAATAAATGTGACTAAGATTCTGGCTCACATGAAGTAGTAAAGGGATCCTACTGAAATACATGAATGAGGAACAGGGCAAGGAAAAGCCCCAAAGGCAAGGCTAGAAGGAGCAGCACGTGGACGATCCGAGGGTTAAAGGTGCACAGCGCACTCCAAAAACCAATAGGAAATTATGGTGGCTTGAAGGTAAGAGTGCAAATCAGAGCTAGGTGGTGGTGGAACACACCTTTAATCCCAGCACTTGAGAGACAGAGGCAGATGGATCTCTGAGTTAATAGAGGCCAGCATTATCGATGAAGTGAGTTCCAGGACAGCCAGGGCTATACAGAAAGACCCTAAAAAAAAAACACAGGAAAAAAAAAAAAAGTGATCAAAACTTGTTATGACAGCTCAAGACAAAGGAAGCTGGAATGGCAGAACTTGGTAAATGATTATGAAGGAAAAAGGTGAAGGGAAGATCGCTGGCAAAGATTTCCAAAATATGCCCGGCATAACTAGTTTAATAGGCAGAAAAGAATGGCTCAAAGACAAGGTGACATCAAAGTAGGGAATTAGCTTACCAAGTGTGAAAGAGCTACAAACAAATTACAGATGTACACTAAGAGCCGGTAAAATGCCAGTTACTTAAGAGAAAGCCTGAGATCATTTTCGGGTGAGTTTTGATGAAAATCATATATTTACTTTCACATCCCTAAACAAAGGTCATACACCCAGGACAAATGGCTGAAATGCCAACTTAACATATCAAAGCAAACCTGCCTCCAGGTTCTCCTGGCATTCTTCAGTTTCTGTTAAAGCATATGGCTGGTATATCCATCACCCAGTTATCTTTCCCTAGATAATCCAGCCATTTTGTCTACCCTGTACTTTCCTGGCCTCTGGGTCTCTTGGTTTCCTGGCTCTCCCCTCTCCTTTTCCCCTCCCCTCACATAGCCAGGTTCAGGGTCTTGTTCACTCTGGAGTCTTCCAAATGTTTCTGCCTCTGGCTACTGTGCTCCCTTTTATCTACAATAAACCTTCTCCTTCACCATACCTAGGAGCAGTCATGTCCTTCTTTTTTCTTTCTTCTTTTTTTATTCAGTAACTTCTAGAAAAATGTTAAAAAGAGGAAAAGCCAGAAAAAGAAAAATTATCTACATTAACATTTTGCCTGAGATTTTGCTGATATGTTCAACTGAACCTGAGCAAATAAAACAGAGGCAAACAGTAGTACTTTCATTCTACAAAGGTAAAAGAAGGGTTTGGAAAGATGAATCAGTGGTTAAGAGCACAGAGGTCCTGAGTTCAGTTCCCAGCAACCACATGGTAGCTCACAACCATCTACAATGAGATCTAGTACCCTCTTCTGACATGCAGGCAGAACACTGTATACACAATAAATAAATCTTCAAAAAAGTAAGTAAAAAAGGTGAAAGAAAAATCGATTTCAGCTATTAGTTTCTAATTGACCCTTTTATTCAAACATGACCTTTTAATATTAATCTTATACCTAGTTAAATCTCATGGGTTCAAAATAGCTAATATGCAATTCATATTACTTATAGCTTTGAAACATCACAGAAGTTAATACTGAATATAACACTCCCTGAATAACACTATATGAAAGACATTCCTTCAGACTTACTTTTCGAGCTCTTCCTGAGAATGGGCAAATGTACAATTTGTTCCTCGTGGACAACCCCCTTGTTGTCGCAAATCTCGGCACATGCTAGTTTTGTACTTGCTGTTTGGCTGAGGCTACACAAACAAAACATTCAGCAAATGGAAAAGATGTCAGTTGTTATTTACTCTTCCAATTTTAGAACTTAATGAGGATACGAACAATGAGTCTTTTTCACATCAGACAAGTAATTCTCATGCTGAAACAAGTTCCACCCATTATTTCCTATAAGAGTAGTAGATAAGCCTAGGTGAGCCTTTAAGCCTTCTTTCTGAAGGTTATCTGAATTTGATTCACATTTATATCTTTATTTATTTTTCAGACAATGTAATTTTCAAGGGAAATACTTCTTAATTTATTACTATCTTAAATTGGGATAACAAAATGAAACAATTTTTAAAAGCATGTAAAATGGCAAGATATTATTTTTACCCATTTAAAACCTTCCCAAGCTGGGTACAGTGGCACACTCCTGTAATCCCAGTACTTGGGAGGCAGAGGCAGGCAGAACTCTTGAGCTCAAGGCCAGAATGGTCTACAAAGTGAGGTCCAAGACAGCCAGTGCTATGTAGAGAAGCCATGTCTAGAAAAAAAGAAAGAGAGAGAAAGAGAGAGAGAGAGAAAGAAAGAAAGAAAGAAAGAAAGAAAGAAAGAAAGAAAGAAAGAAAGAAAGAAAAACATTGTACACACAGGTAATGGCCCAAAGCAACTCAACAAATGAAAAGTCATTTGAATAAGGGAATATATTTTAAACCACCCCCCCCCTTTTTTTTCCTCTTTTTATTTTACAGAGACAGGGATTCTCTGTGTAGCTGTCCTTGACTCGCTTTGTAGACCAGGCTGTCCTGGAATCCAGAGAACCACCTGCCTCTGCCTCCCTGAGTGCTGGAATTACAGGCATGTGGCACAGTGCCTGGATTACCTTCCCTTTCTAAATTACACTAAAAATATTAAGGAATTGGGGGCTGGAGAGATGGCTCAGAGGTTAGGAGCACCAGCTGCTCTTCCTGAGGTCCTGAGTTCAATTCCCAGCAACCACATGGTGGCTCACAACCATCTACACAGGGATCTGATGCCCTCTTCTGGTGTGCAGATGTACTTGCACTCGTCTACACTAACTAACTAAATAAATAAATATTACAAAAATATTAAGGAATTTCAAATTCTAAATATATTACAAAACAAATTCATTTGAGAAATAGCAAAGGACAAAAAAAAAAACTTTCAGCTACAAAAAGAACTGGACAAAATGTTTGGAAAAAATTAATGAACTATACTTAGTAAAAAACATAATGTAACTCAGTGAATTTATGTCCAAAATACCCTCTAACCTCATTATACAATGAAATGTTAACCAAGTACAGTAAGAAGTGAGTTTCTCCCAGAAGTACAGAGTAAAAATTTGCAAGAAGGGCGTGTGTGTCACTGGGCGTCGAGGTAGAAGCCCTGGGTACAATGCCTGTGCAGCTGCACATGCACTTCCATATGCACATCCCCTCTGCACACACACCTCAAGAGGAAAGGGTTACAGAAGGAGTCCATTAGCCAATCAAATTGTTAGTATTCACGGTGAAGCTGTGGTAGACACAGCAGTAATCAGAAGTGTAATAAATAAAGTTACCTGGGGTGTCTCATGGCCTTTTCTACTATAATTTTGTATGAAGTCCACAAGACCATGAACCACTGTTTTAACAGCTACCATTGCATTTTCCAGCTGCTCCCAAGTTGGTGAAACAGCATCTAAATTAAAAGCCAAAGGGATGGGGTGGGAGTGAAGGAGACAATGTATCAACAGTCATTTCCTTTTTCTTTTTACTTCAAAGTTCTATAAATTATAAGCACTGACACATTTTCCCACATACCTGGGTTAGGGTCTATGTTTGCAAGAAGCTCTAAATGAGGCCTCAGTCTATTTAAATTAGCTGGATCACCTGTTCGTTGCAAAACAATTGTCAATTCCTGGACACTCTTTGCAAATGATTCTGGAGACTGCAGCTAACAAACAGAAAAAAAAGAATGATTTTTACTCTGAATTTTAGAACATACCTATATTCAAGTATTTTCCAATAGATCACCTTACTTAAAAGTTTTCAAGCGTCTTCAGATTTCATAATAGGACAATCAATGATGAATTAAGTTTTCACCTCAGAATCTGCCCTATGAAATTCATCATTAGACACTTAGAAAACATTTATCAGTTCTCTAGGGTCAGAATGCAGATAAAAGTTTTCAACTTTACAATGCTTCAAAAGCATTTTACATTTAATTGCTCCCGGGTGAGTGATATGAAGTATTCACATCATGAGACAATAGCACTGAGCTACAGCTCTCAGAGAGCTACATAAGCATGACTGTAAAAGCCAATATCCACAAAGCCCAGAGTGTACAATGCTGCTAAGTTATCATGTTCACTAGGTCAGATACATGAATTTTCAGCTCAGAAGAGCATAATAGGTAATAAACAGACAGGAGTCTCTGCTACAGTATTCTGTGAAACAGAAAGGGTATAAAATCAATCAGTACCTCTAATCTTACAAACCTTATCAATGATAGACTGCATGTGTGATTTATGAGCCAAGTCCCCATATAGCAGAGAAGACCACTGCTCAGGTGAAATACGAAGTCCTGCTTCCATGGCAATATGAACAATTTGGGCATCATGTTCTCTGCGTAGTGCCTCATAACTCCGAAATTCCTCCTTTAGCTGCATCAGGGAAGAGTCTTCATCCCTTTTAGTAACCTTAAAAAAAAAAAAAAAAGAAATATATTTATATATATATATATATTTATATATCTAGTGATATATATATATATCACTAGAATTGGTCTGCTCTTCCTCTGATCTAATTCATTTACTCTGGGTGTGGGGATGGGGTGATACCTCACCCCACCTCCTCACAAAGTAGAAATGTCAACATTAATCCTTTTTGGAATAAACCAGAAACTATACAACTGCGTACTCAGTCATTTTCTTCAGTGAGTTCATCAGCATTTGGCAGGGAAGAAGACTTAGAAACGAAAAAAAAAAAAAAATTATAGTAAGGATACTGTTATAGGATCTATGGCAACATAAACAAAAGGCAATTAAATATGACAAGTAAACAGAAGGAAAATTTTCAGTAATGTTTTCACTTGACTAAAGATTATGTGGGCTGTATCTTGAAATACATCCTATTTCTTTAGGAAAAGGGAAAAAAAATAAATTTTTAAAGTGGTAATGCCAGGCATACTTTTGATCCGAGTACTTGGGAGGCAGAGGCAGGCGAATCTCTGTGCATTCAAGGTTAACCTGGTCTAGAGTGAGTTCCAGGACACACAAAAAAACCCTATTTTCAAAGAAGCAAAAAGAAAAGAAAAAATGCTGTGGAGAAGGGGTGGTGGTGGCTGGAGAGATGGCTTAGAGGTTAAGAGCACTGTCTGTTCTTCCAAGGTCCTGAGTTCAATTCCCAGCAACCACATGGTGGCTCCCAACCACCTACAATGAGATCTGGTGCCCTCTTCTGGTGTATAGGCATACATGCAGGCAGAACGCTATATACATAATAAATTAATTAAAAAAAAAATGAATGGGCAGAGGAAACAGAGTTAAAAGTTCTAATATAGGTAAGAGAAGAGTCACAGATGGCCTTACATACTACAGTAAATTGGACATTAAATCCTGAAGGGAATGAGAAGTGACTGAGAATTTTTTCAAAAGCACTATGATCAGCTATAGGTCTTAAAGAAACATCGTTTTCCTTGCTTGGAAAGGGCTTTTTTAGTGAAAAAAAGAGTCTCGCTTTCTTGTTTGAGGGGGTGCACAGGCTGAGTACATGACATCTTTCTAAGAGGATTGGGGTAGATTAGTAGGAACATTATTTACTGCGATTCTTTGAGAAATGAGATACTATAGTTTCAGAAAGTAGAAACTTGTTTCTAAGGTTTGAGGTTGTCTTTGTACCTAAAACAGTGATATACACAGTGACTGCATTTTCCCCCTTTCTTTCTTTAATTCTTATAAAATCTTCCTGTGTGTGTGTGTGTGTGTGTGTGTGTGTGTGTGTGTGTGTGTGTGT
>NW_026585895.1:44478106-44543117 GCF_907164565.1 Psammomys obesus | reverse complement strand
TGTGTGTGTGTGTGTGTGTGTGTGTGTGTGTGTGTGTGTGTGTGTGTAGGTCAGAGGACAACCTTGGGAGTGAGTCCTCCTCTTCCATCTTGTTTGTACTGACTACAAGCTTCTGCGAATCTCCTTTCACCTTCTATCCATCTCACTGTATGAACTCTGAGACCTAAGACTCAAAGGACATAAAACCACAACAAATTCTGAGACTCAGACTGGACAAATCATGCATCCATTCAAAACTTAAAATTTCTTGCTGAGCACAATGATGCATGCCTAAAATACCAGCACTCAAGAAGCTGACACAGAACCTGCATGGTGGTGCACACCTGTAATCACAGTATTCAGGGAGGCAGAGGCAGGAGGATCGATGTGAGTTCAAGGCCAGCTTGGTCTACAAATTGAGTCCAAGACAATCAAGACTGCACAGAAAAACCCTGCCTCAAAAAAACAAAACAAAACAAAAAAACAAACAACAAACAGACAAAAAGAAGCTGAAACAGAAGGATCATGAGCACAAAGTTTGGCTTGCACTAACAAGACTCTGTCACACACACATACAACTTTGTTTTTCTCATTGGTAAACACAAAACAAAACAAAAGCAAGACAAAAACAAAAAAACCTTTCCAGATTACCTCAGCAGTTGTGTATTGGGAGGATCTCACTCTGTAGCCTAGCCTAGTCTCAAAATCCCCTTGCCCCTTGCTGAAATCCCCTTGCCTGAACCTTCTCAGGTGCTAATATTACAGGGTGTGGACACTATACCCTGCTTTAGTAACTTTTTTTAAATTTCTGCTGTTGGTGCATCAGACAGTGGTAATAGACAACCAAAAACATAAACTTGAGGAAATCAGTCATCACTTCAGAATTAATAGACCATATATACTCTAGAAATCTATAAATAGGTAAGAGTTTGAGACACTCAAAATTTTGATTACTTTTTTATTTATGTGTATGAGTATTCACCTGCATGTGTGTGTGTCTGTGTGTGTGTGTGTAAAACACAGGTGTGCTTTGTGTCCATGGAGGTCAGAAGAGGGTGTCAGATTCCCTGGAACCATGTAAATGGTGAGAACCAAACCCAGATCTTCAAGAGCAGCAAGTATTCTTAAGCACTGAGCCATTTATCGCTCCAGCCCCAATCAATACAATAAGGATTTAATAATGAATGGGGTATGGGTGTAACTTAAAAGTTTGTATTCTTCAATAACCTACTTATAAAAGAACATCAGAGAAATAAAAGGGAGAATTATTAACCTAAATTAGACTAAAGATCTAAAAAAGAAAAAGAAAACTAAAGGAAAAAAACTAAAGATCTAGACGATTCTAGCACACACCTAAGCACCATACATAGTGCATACATGCCGTATGAACAGCAAAAGCACATAAGCAGCTGAAGAAAGACTTAGGTAACAGAGCCGGATCCGATTAAAGCACTAGTATATACTGAAATCATCTGTCAAGGGCTAAAGTTGTAGCTCAGTTGGTGGAGTGCTTGCCTAGCATGCATGAAGCTAGGCTTGAACCCCAGCACCACATAAAACTAGACACTGCAGTGTTGCACACCCATCATCTAGCAGCTGGAAGATAAAAAGAAGAGGATCAGAAGTTTAAAGTCATCCTCAACTACCTAACAAGTTCAAGGTCAGCCTAGGATACAGGAGAATCTGTCTTTCAAAAACAACCACCACCGCACACACATACACACATGTCCCAAAACTTGTTTATGAAGCTCTGAAAGACATACTCTCAAATCTACTGACTGAGAATTTCCTGGTCCCAGCGCCCAGGAATATACACACAAATTACTCCAATGCTGTACTTTCAGTTGGGAGCCACTACACTAAGCGTGAGAATCATTACTTCCTGTTCTGATTCCATGCTCTGTATCTGGACTTTGTTACTCTGTGGGTTCTTCTTTTTTCCAACCTTTATCCCCCAGTTTTAGCCCCTAACACTAGACTGTAGAGAAACAAGGATAGATTGGAAAGATGAATTAGGAAAATCCCTGAATCTGCTTTGTTTCTTTTTATTTCTTCTTTGCCAATGGTTACTAACAAACTAGAACCAATCCCCCTAAATGAACAACAACTACCCATACCACCTATCAGGACTCTAGCATTTATATACTCTCTGAAATGTTCCCAGAATTCCAAATATCACACAATCACAGAAACTATATGCAGTTGGAAAAACCATGTCTCTGTTGGAGTACAAGGCAAATCATCATCAGCTGCTGTGGATAGTCCAAAGCAGCCCATATCTCCACACCTAGAATTAAAATGAAAGTACAGTCTTAGAATTTTTGTTTTTAAAGAAGCCAAAATTCCAGAATTCTCACTCCAGTGTTCAGTAAGGAAAGAATCTCTATAGAAAAATATCTACCAATATATGAATATTATTTATTTGGTGTGTATGTATGTGGGCAAGTACATGTCATACATGCACGTGGAGGTGAGAGGACAAGTGGCAGGAACAGCCTTCTCCTTCCACCATATGGGATCCAGAAATCAAATTTGTCATCAAGCTCAGTAGCCAGCATCTTTATCTACAGAGTCATCTCATATGACATGAATTACAATTCTTAGTAGAAATTATTTAAACTGGTAATCTGTTGCATGTGATTATGATTATAATAATCTTAATCTTGAGGAAAGATCATATAAAAAAAACCCACAAAAATCTGGTTGCTGAGCTGGCAAAGGTGATTAAAAGACACTCAAAGTAATCACTGGACTGTGATTACTAAAATTAAGTATCTCTTAAGTGAGACCTGGCATTTATGTTTGCGTATCTTCAGCATTTCAAATTACATGGCAGTAAGGATGAAATGAGAAAAATGAAATATATCCTAAACTAGTGTGGTGCAAATGCCAGACAACATTGGGAACAATAAATATGTAACAATCATAGACCAAACAGCAGATTGATACCTACTTAAAAAAAAAAAAAAAAAGAAAGAGTTGGCTATTTCAGTGAAACTCAGCGGGAAAGCTTAGTCAGTTACATGTGAGTGATAAATGAGCTTTGTAACTTGGCTCCTTAGCTGAAAACATGATGTTTGAGGAAGCAGAATGTCACTTAAATTGTTATCTCCTTTACAGACAGAAACCATTTGAACATAATCACTCACCTGTTTTCTAAACTAGAGTACTTCCAAGAAAAACTTTTTTAATCTTAGAGCCTTAAAATGAGCAAAGAAAAGTTAAGATGTGTGATTTACTTTCACCAAAGCAATAAGGTCTGTTTATAAACCTGTTTATAAGCCAGATACTAGCTAACAAGCAACACTCAGGTAACAGAAAATAAGGACTCAGGTAGCTTTTCTCATCTTTCATTGGCCTAAAATAAAATTCCATTTTAAAATAGTATTCACATTCCATCAAACAAAATAGCAACACAGCATGGCAATCTTCTCAACTTTTGAATTTCTTGTGGACTATTTTCACATTAAACACTTTAATCACTACACAAAAGATAAAGAAAACAATGGATTGCAAAGATTTCCTACTCTTGTGAAGTCTACAATATGATTTGGGACTCCTTATTAAAGCAATTGATACAAGAAAGTGAGGTGTCTTTAGTATTTATACAAGTTCCTCTAAGAATCTAAAGCTAGGATTTTACATATGTTCAATTCAGTATTTCTGAAATCAACAGGTAGAAACAAGCACTTGGTGACAAAGATGAATTAATGCAAAAGGAAAAGTAAAAACAATTACTCTGAACTATGGAAGTGTTCTGTATTTCTGGGGTTACTAGACTGGTAACATGGATTCTCAGAAGACTCCGTCTCGGGTACAAACCTGCAGTCTTCAGACAGCTTTATAGCACTTACCTTAAAACAAGAAGCTCGGTACAGTAGCTGCACAACGTGACCAATACTTGTTTTTGATGCCTGAGGAAATCTTGGTTCCAGTCTTTGCACAACAAAAAGTACCAGAACTTTCCTTGAGAGGGCAGAACCATCTTCTAATGCCAGCAATACCAACTTCAAGGCTTCTTCTTGCATAGCTAGAAACAGTAAAGAACAAATATTATACTGAAGATGTCTGACAAAAATCTATTTGGGTATCAACTTATGGAGGTATAATTTATACCTAATTAACATGAAAAGAGTAATTTACAACATACAAAAACAATTCATTTTTAAATCTATCAAGGGCTGGCAAAAAAAACTCATAAGGTAAAAGAGCTTGTTGATCAAAGCTAGCAACCTAAATTCAATCTCTAGAGCCCAGGTAAAGGTAGAAGACAACTACAAAATTGACCTCTGATCTCCACACGTCATGTTAAATAGATCTAACATATACACATAAAATGTTAAATCTATCTGGTTTTGTTTTTTCAAGACACTGTTTCTCTGTGCAGCCCTGGCTGTCCTGAAACTCACTCTGTAGATCAGGTTAGTTTCAAATTCAGAGATCTGCCTGCCTCTGCATCCCAAGTGCTGGGAATAAAAGCATACACCACCATGGTTAGCTCACAATATTGAAAAATTTTTAAATATTTAGATTTATGTGTATGAAAGTTTTTCCTACATGTGTATGCATGTTCCATATATGTGCCTGGTGCCCATGGAAGTTATAAAAAGATATAGCACCCCTAGAACTGGAGTTTAATGATAGTATGCCACTATGTGGGTAGTGGAAATTGAACCTGGGTTCTCTGCAAGAGCAAAAAGTGATCTTAGCCACATAAATAGAAAATTTACAGCCGCATAAATAGAAATTTTTAAAGTTACCAAACAAAAATACTTTGTACTAAATAACCAATCAAAACACAGGTGTGAACAGACCTTTATGTTTTTATTATTTTTTACTTGTGGATGCCTAAGTATGAGTCTATGCATCTAAGCACAGACATCTTCTAAGGCCAGAGAAGTCTGATTACTTAGAGACTGGATTACAAGTGAGTCACCTGATGTAGATGCTACGAATCAAACTCTATAATGCAATAACTGCAGTTAACCACCGAGTCATCTTTCTGACCCAGTGAACAAAACCTTGTAGGTATAGAACAGTCAATTAGATATTGGTCTTAATGGAAAAGTAATTCATAAAACAAAGAGCTACTTTTGCAATGGTAATTCTTTAGGACATATACATTTGGCATACGTACAAAACAGATCCTGTGCCTGTCAGAAACTATTTTGTCTACAATTTTAAATAATTTTGCCTTTGGATAGAATACCTAAAGAAGGCATTAACTTTACTTATGCTGTTCTGTAGATCAGGCTGGACTCAAACTCAAAGATCCACTTGACTCTGCTTCCCAAGTGGTGGTACTAAAGGCATGCATCACCACTGCATGGCTACTTAGGTTGTTTTATAACTAGGGAAATACAGAATATTCTGGGTCAAATCACAAGGGAACATCAGGCAAACCTAAAACAACAAATAGTCTATAAAATAAATATTCTGTATTCTTCACAAATATCAACACCAAGAAAGACTGATAATGGTTCAAGATAAAAGAATACGGATGGCTGGGCATGGTAGCACAGGGCTATAATATTTAGAAGGCGAAGGTAAGAAGCCCTTGAGTTCCAGGTTAGCCTGAGCTTCTACAGTGAAATTCTGAATATAAATAAACAAGTAACACTAAAAAGAGACACAAGCTTGGTGGTACACCTTAGAAAACAATGTCATAAAATACATTTTGGGAGGAATGGACACTATTAAATATATATTACAGACTGTAGTATTACATTGTCACCAATTTTTTAACTTAATGACTATAGTCTTATCACAAAGCAGTAATACTGCTTTTAGTAAACATGCTAAAGTTCTGAATAAAGACAGGGAAATACAATATGCAACCTAGTCTAAAACATATCACAAAAGAAAATAATTACCAAATGTGGAAAAATATAAAAACTGATATATATGGCTAAAGAATATACAAGTAATTCTCTATACTATTTTTTGTTATGTTTTCAGTGAATTTAAAGTTATTTCAAACTAAAAAGTTAAAAATACATTGTAATCTATCAAAACAATGGAACTTTAAAACTGCAAAATCAAGAATATAGATTCAAAATCAAATCCCCCTTTTCAAAGTGAGGCTATTATGACTCAAATTAGAGATAATATCATAGCACCATCATTAGTTAAGAACAAAACTGGAGTTAACTGAGGACATTACAAAATTCTGATTTTTATTTATTTATTTATTACGTATACAATAGTCTGTCTACACGTACACCTACATGCCAGAAGAGGGTATCAGATCTAGATGGTTATTAGCCACCATGTGGTTGCTGGGAACTGAACTCAGGACCTCTGGAAGAGCAGCCAGTAGAAGCACTCTTAACCTCTGAGCCATCAGCCCAGTATCCAAGTGGGTGCCCTAGTAAGAGGAACAGGGACTGTCTCTGACATGAACTCAGTGGCTGGCTCTTTGACTACACCCATCCCCAATGAGGGAGGTGCACCCTTACCAGGCCACAGAGGAAGACAATGCAGCCAGTCCTGATGAGAACCCATGAGCTAGAGTCAGACGAAAGGGGAGGAGGACCTCCCCTACTAGTGGACTTGGACAGAGGCATGGAAGTAGATGAAGGGGGGTGGGTTTGGAGAGAATGAGGGAGGGGGCTACAGCTGGGATGCAAAATGAATAAACTGTAATTAATATAAAATAAAATTTTAATTAAAAAAATTGGAGATAGAATTTTAATAAAGTTAACCTCTTTAAGAAACAGGTCTGGGAGCTGAGTGTGGTAGCCTATGCCTTTAATCCTAGCATTTTAGGAGGCAAAAGGAGGTAGATCTCTGAGTTTGAAGGCAGCTTGATCTATAAATCAAGTTCCAGGGCAGCCAAGTCTACAAAGAAAAACCCTGTCTCACAAAAAACAAAAAGAACAAACAGGCCTGGGGACATAACTTAGGCTGTAGTTCTTTCTTGCCTAGTATATACAAGACCCTTGATTCCATCCCAGCACAGTAAACAAAAAGCTGGTTTGCAATATCCAGTGGCATTTAGTATATTCTCAAGGTTGAACAATCATTAAATGTGCAAAGACATTTCACTGCTCTAAAGGAAAACTCGTAGACATCAAGAAACAATTTCCAGTAATCTTTTCTCCTTGGCAATCACTCATTTCGTACAAGTTCCACAGTATTTTTAAACATTATCTACAAGCAGCATTTATCACTCTATGGGTATAACAAATTTTGTGTTACTTCATTCTTTATATGGTTAGTACTTTAAGAAAACATATTTTGATTATGCCTTTATTAGTTGATTGATAAAGTTTATACTATAATAGTCTATATTCAAGACATATCAATCAAGATATATGTTCAAGATATCCCTATCAAGATAATGTAAGGAATGATTCCAGATAAAAGAACACTAATGAGAAGACAACTGTGGTAGCGTACACCTTTGATACCATCACAAAAAGAGGCAGAGGCAGGCAGATTGCTGTTGAGTTTGAGGCCAGCCTAATCTACAAATTGAGCTCAGGACAGCCAAGGTTACAGAGAGAAACCTTATCTCTAAAATAAAAAAGGTGATTAATTAATTAATAACAATAAAAATAAAGCACACAAAAGACAAAGCATGGTGGCACATTTGTGAAATTAACTGAGGGCCTTTGAGGCAGGGTTTTCATCCCAGGCTGGCCTCCAACTCACCTTCCTACTTGATCCTCCCAAGTGCTAAGATTACAGGCATGCATGGTCATGACCTGCTTGTGCTCAACTTTTAATTATAAATATTACTACTATAAACATTTGTGTCCAAGTATCAGTTTGAGTATCTGATCTCTATTATTTTTTTAAAGGCCCAGTAAACTCCTGGGTCATATTTAACTTTAGAGGAATTGCCAAAATTATACCTCCAAAAGACAAAAACTTGATTCAAAAGTGCATCAAAAACTTAACAGTCAAATAAGAGACGGGTAGAGAACAAGCCTATATAGCAGAGGTTCTCAACCTTCCTAATGCCGTAACCCTTTAATACAGTTTCTCATGTTGTGGAGACCCCCAACCTTAAAAGTTATTTTATTGATACTTCATAACTGTAATTTTGCTACTGTTATGAACTGTAATATAAATATACAATATGCAAGATTTCTGACATCTGATCCCAAGGGGGTCACAATCCATATAGGTTGAGAACCACTGCTACATATGACACTGAAATTCTTTAGTTAGTACAGAAATATAAATCAAAACCTGCAAGAGGCTGCAGAGTGAAGCTTTGTTTTAATTCTTTTTGTTTTGGTTTTGTTTATTTTTTCTATTTTTCTGAGACAGGGTTTCCCTATGTAGCCCTGACTATCCTGCAACTCATCTATCAATCAAGCTGGCCTCAAACTCAGAGATCCACCTGACTCTGCCTTCCGAGTGCTAGGATTAAAATCATATACCATCACATCTAGCACCTGACATAAGTCCCCAATAACATAATATTTTACCCTTAAATACTTCAGTATGTATTTCTAACAGGTGTTGCTCTTTAAATTTTTAACATCTGATCATTATCACATCTAACAAAAGTAATATATTTCCTTAATCAATATCTAGTCCACATTTTATTTTTCCAATTGTCTCAAGACATTTGCTTATAATTGGTTCAAGTTTTCAAAGATATTTAAAAAGCACTTAATTCTTTTGCCACATTTCAGTCTGGCTGTCCCAATGTCTCTCATTAAAAATGTTTCCTAATACTCTTGTCTCAAAAAACTAAACACAAAACAAAAAGTTTCCTCAGAGCTGAAGTTATGGCTCAGTGGTTAACAGAACTTGCTACTTTTCCAGAGGTCTTGAGTTTAGTTCTGAGCACCCTAGTCAGTCAGTCCCAACCACCCATAACTCCAGTTCCAGGGTATCTGACACCCTCTTCTGGCCTTCTTGGGTACCTGCATACATGTGATACATACTCACAGACAAATAAACTTAAATAAAAATAAATCTTTAAAGAAAAAAATGTTTCCCAGCTGGATGTAATTCCAGCTCAGGCAGAAGGACTACAGAGTTGGAGGCTAGACTATACTATTCACAAAGTAGTCTAGGCCGGCTTTGGCTACACATGAAACTATTTAAAACAAACAAAAACCCAAAACCTTTCAAGTAAAATTTGTTTCCTATACACATTCTACCCAAATTACAGATCTAAATCAAAAGATAACAAACTTGCAATAATCAAAGTACGTCATAACTTGGTATAAAGATTGTTTGAAACAGGACATACATAGTATTGATCATAAAGGAATTTCATGCTGGTTTAATACTTTTTATGTTTTCCAAATGTTAACAATCAATCAGAAGTTTACTGTTTATATCACATGCCTTCCCCCCAATAGTTTACCTTCCTTGACATACTACCTGTGCAGTTATAGGACCCTTCTTAAATTAGTTTTCTAATTTGCAAATTGCAGATGAGCCCTCTATCTCACCGATGCCTGAGAATTAAAAGAGAAAATTTTTCCAAAGTACTGACTATAAGAATAGACTATGACTTACACTTATCCTATGTCAGGATACATAGCATTTTTACTTAGCCCTAAAAATTTGCATCCTCCAGGCCTGATGACCAATAAAAACACTAAGATGGCGATTTATTTTACCTGGCCCTAGAAACTGGCATCCTCGAGCCCTGACAGCAGCCCACAGGTTGGCAGACAGCTGCTGAGGGTTTTGGTGCTGCAGTATCAGTTCTGTCACAGTTCTTTCTCCTAGTGAACGGGCAGCTCTCATGGCTCTGACACGACCTTCTTCCTCCACCAGTTGACAGTTTACAAGTGTAACTAGTTTCCTTTGCATTGGACGGCTCAGGGCACTCTGGTTCAAGCTAGCTACGCCTTTAACAAACAGAGACAAAAGACACTCAACATTTTTCAATTTAAAAAAGATAATTTTCATCATCTGTATTTAATTATTAAATAAGTTCTTTTTAAGTCCCTTGTCTGATAATTTTATTTTTTAACTGAATATTCTGTCCCTGTTTCTTACCATTCTCTAAAAATAAAGAGCCTAATTCTTTAAATACGTCACATTTCATTTAGGTGTCTTGTTCTATAGGCTGGATCTGTCCAAAAAGCATTTTGGGATTTACTTTACTCTCCATCTTTAATAAAGGAACTGGAGGTAAATTTACAGACAAATGAATGCAAATTTTAACCTTAAAAAGTAACAATTAATAGTGGTTATTTTAAAAAATGAAATTGCACAGAAGAAATGTGTAACACTACTTAATTGTAGTTCTTATATTCTCTTCCTGTGAACCTATTACTCAGGGCCCTGCATAATACATTTTCCCCCACTGCTTAATCATTTCTACCAACAAAATAGTAAGAACAAGTATGCCACTGTTTGACCCACCTGAAAAATATAAACAGATTGTTTTTAAGTGATCCTTCTTCCTTGTTGTCTTATTATTTCTTTACTCCCTTGTATAGTAAATCTATGATCTGCCTCTCTCTCACTGTTCTCTATTTTCGAGACAGTCTCATTATATAGCCCACACTGCCCTCAAACTTCTGATTCTCCTGCTTTTAGCCTGGCTATCTTGTACATTTTCTATATAAACTATTTCCAACCTCTTGCTTTACAATCTGGAAAACCTATTCCAATTAAGGTTTTGCCACAATACCTCTTATACCAAACTGTCCATCAAGACAGTTACATCTTTGATAAATCTATACTTAATCTTCAACCTTTATTCTGACTTTCCAATAACTTTTAATATGAGTAACTTTACTCTTTAAAGCACTTTATTTTACTTTCCAGAACACTTTCTTAGTTTTCTTCCATCTAGTATCCTTTGACACCAGTTTTTAAGCCTCTACCCTGATCTACCTGCTTAAAGAGACTTTCTTAGATGATCTCATCCAGTCTCATTGCTCTAAAAATTATTTATGTCATAATAATCCCCAAAGTTTACAGACCATGCACCTCATGCTTAATTTAAAACTCATATATGCCTGGTTACTCAGTAATATCTAAGTCAGCGGTTCTCAACCTGTGGGTCAAAACTCCTGGGGGGGGTGTCAAATGACCCTTTCACAGTGGTTACATATCAGAGATCCTATGTTTACCAGCAAAATAGTAAGTTAAATGTTAAATTTAACCAGTTAAATGTTTACATTATGATTCATAATGGTAGCACAATTACAGTTATGAAGTAGCAACTTTGTAATTGGGGGTCTTCACAACTACAAAGGAACGGAATTAAAGAGTCACAGCATTAGGAAGATTGAGAACCACTGCTCTAAGTGCATCTTAAGATATCTCAAAATTCCTATAACCAAAACTAAACTTGAGCTTCTTACACAAACCAGCCCATAAGCTGCAGCAACCTTCTTTGCAGGTGCTCAAGCAAAACACTTTAGAAGTTACACTGGCCTCTTCTACTCGGCCTCTCAAGGCAAATTCAGTTAATATTTTGAGGGAAATATTGTCTTACCTTCAAAATGTATCAAACTTGGTAACAAGCTCCACTTTTACTAACCTTGCCTCAATTGCCTGTTTGTTTTTACTTTTGTCCCTCTATATAGTCTCAAGAACAACCAAAATGATCCTTTTAACATTAGTCAAATTATGTAACCACTTTGTTCCAAACTACTCCCCAACTTTACTCAGAGCAAAAGCTCAAGTCTTAAATGGTCCAAGTCGGTCTATCTCCCTGCTTTAACTATATATATTTCATATTTTTCTTGTGACCCTCTCCTCACTCATTACTCTAAGCACACTGTCTTCTTACCACAAGCATAATATGCTGGATGGCTATTCCCTCTGCCTAAAAAACACTTTTCCAGGATCTACATGGGTACCTAGCTCACCTCTTTTATCTCAATTCAATTTCAAAAGTCACATTCTAAAGCAGGACCTCATTAGATATTCTTAAAATCTATAGATCTTTAAGTCTTTATCCTTTCCCATTTTTTAATCCTTGTGTATTTTTATATCAATTATCATTTACATTATGTAGCCTAACTCATCACACTGTTTATTATAGTTTTTTTTTTTTTTTGCTACTGAAATACAAGTACTACACATAGGTGACAGTTGTATTTTCCAAAGTATCTCAAGCATCCTAAGTCCATGTTTTATTAACAGGCACAAAATAAATATTTGATTCATTCAATAACTATTACATTTATAAGGAATAGCTAGCTAATCACTAGAAAAGTAGTGATAAACTAAAATTCTGCTTTTGTCAAAGCAATTAAAATAACTTAATATGTGTATACCCATCCAACAGACAGTGGACTTTATGACAGGTAGTGACTCTAGCCACTATTAAAGAGCTCAACACTAACACTTGACCAAGTATTAATACTAATAAAATGCTTATAAACTTACCTTTGCCTCCACTTAGTGGTTTTAAGTAGAGTGCCAAATCTTCAACACATTTTTTTGCCACTTCATAGTGTTTATTCTCACCTAGATTACTTAACTTTATTGATTGATGATCTGGTACCTAAAAAAAAAAGGTTTCATTCATTCAGCTCATGTAAGATCTCTCCTTATATATCTGCTAACAATCTTAGTGAATATAAAATTGTTATATAGAGATACTACATCAAAGCCATTTAAGTGAACTTAAAATGGAACTGAAAAGTTAGCAGTATTTTATAAATGTTACTCTTTTAGAGTGCATTAATAGTGCCATGATTATGAAAGATGTTAATATGACATGGCTGGAGACATGGATTAGAGGGTAAGAGCATGCATTGCTTTTCCAGAGGATCCAAGTTTAATTCTCATCATCCACATTGGGCAGCTTACCATTACCTGTAAATCTAGCTCCAAAGGCTCCAACACCTTGGCCTCTGCAGGTACCTCACTCACATGCACATATATACACACATACACAACACAGAATTTTTTTAAAAATTTTTTGAGACAGGGTTTCTCCTTGGCCTTGGCTGTTCTGGACTTGCTTTGTACCCTAGGCTGGCCTCAAACTCACAGCAATCTGCCTGACTCTGCCTCCTTAAGCGTTGGGATTAAAGCCATAAAAAAATTTTAAAAGATACTAATATGAGGAAAGTTCTACAGGTGTCCTTGGTACTACTTTACTTCAACTTCTAAGTATAAAAGTATTTCAAAACAAAATTAAGAAAGAGAGTCAGGGATTCTGTCTGCATCCCATACCATTTACTACTGCTTCAACATGACTTACCTATTAAATTTAAAATTTATAATCTATACCCCCTTGGATAGAGATGTAACCAGAATTGTAACTCACTGAAGAGAATTCCCAACTAGCACATGTGAAGACCTCCATTTAATTCCTAGCACCAGAAGAAGAAAAAATAGTGTAGGTAAACTTAGGGTTCTGTATGCCTATGTCTGACCTTGAGAAAAATTTAGTTCATATCATCTCATGTGTCCATACTATCAATAATTCAAAGAGAAAATGTCTTACCTCAAAGAGTTTAAAGTCTATAGACATTAAGAGACAGTCAATAAATAAACAAATATATAAACAAATACTATGTTAGAAGGTGATCAATGAAAATACATCACATTCATAAATGGAATGAGAAACAGGGAGAGGACTGGAGAGATGGCTCAGTGATTAAGAGCCACTGTTCATCTTCTAGATGAGGCAGGTTCAATTCCTATCACCCATCTTGGGTAACTCAGTATTTGGACTGTGCACATCACTACAATACATGAATAGACACACTCACACAGTTAAGAAAAAAAGTAAATTAAAAAAAAAAAAGAAAGAACTGGAGAAGAGTTGCAGTTTACTGGTATAGTCAGGATGAACTTCCTGGAGAACTGCAACATTTGTAAATACTTGAAAGTAGAGAGTAAGAACTCATTGTAGGCAAAAACATTTTCAAAATCCCCATGCATTAATATACACAGCATATCTGAGAACTGGTTAGGAGACCAATATAAATAGAGATAGTGACGAGATGAGAATGAAAAGATGTATGATAAAATACACAGATCCATAGGTTATTTTAAGTACTAAAGTAACATATATTTAGAAGGAACACTAAGAGCTACTAGAGCTATAGGAGACAGAAAGTAGCTAGTATTGGATTTTAAAGTGCAACTGTTGGCAAGAGACAGCATAATTTATGATACATTAGGAAAAGTATGCTACCAAATAAACCATGACAGTATTGATTACAGAATCACTGTCTTGATTTTAAAACAGTGAAAATAGATTTTGAGCATTAAAAGAACAATTCTACCTATCAAGACATGAATATAGTAAATTATTAAATTTCGTAAATAAACCAAGAAATTTTCTTATAAAACTGTAAACTCTGTGCTTTAGTTAGTTTTGGGTTTGCATATTTTTGTGGGTGTTTCTTGTTTCACTTGACTTTTGAGACAGGGTTTCCCTGTGTTGGCTAGAACGGAACTGAACTGTATCTTGATGCCTGGAACATTGAGTTTTCAGGCATGTGCTACCAAACTAGACCACTACTTTCTTCTTTCTTACTTTAACATATACTTTTTGTGAAATTTCACCTTCTCTTCTTCTGTAAGTAGGGGTAATGGGTACCTAAAGAGCTAAAGTAAGAATTAGAAATGGCATTCAGAGTATTTATTTTCATATGTAACATAGAACAGACCCTCATCAAATAAAAGTTGTTTATCAAATCTAGATTCTTCTTACAATTCAGTGAAATTATATGAAATAATCATTGTACAACATAGAGGCATAAAATGTTATGCAGAATTTATTACTAATAATTTATTTTCTCATTTACAACCAAAGTCATAAATAACACCAACAAATTCTCCGCCTGAGAGCTTTAGTTGGTTTGTTTTTACCTAAATTTCTGATTTTCTTTTCAAATGACTTAAAAAAGAAATGCTGATATATTCATGTACCAACTGTTTCTCTACCAAAGCACTTATATACATAAATTCAAGCCTTGGTATTGAGAAAGCAAAGAAATATATAATTGCAATGGGATTCATTATTATGCTTAAGAATTTATAGCATTAAGAAAAATCTTTTAGCCAGCAAGGTTGTACACACCTGTAATTTGTAATCCCATCCCTTGGAGAGGCAGAGGCAGGTGGATCTCTGTGAATTGGAGGCCAGCCTGGTCTACAAAGTGAGTCCAGGACACCCAGGTCTACACAGAAAAAACCCTGTCTCAAAAA
The DNA here is from genome assembly GCF_907164565.1 of Psammomys obesus. Lineage (NCBI taxonomy): Eukaryota > Metazoa > Chordata > Mammalia > Rodentia > Muridae > Psammomys > Psammomys obesus. Next base: position 44,528,024 of record NW_026585895.1, on the reverse strand, counting down.
AACAAAAACAAAAACAAAAAACAGAAAAAAAAAAGAAAAGAAAAAAAAACTTTTTAGAACACCTCACAAAAAGTAAACAAACTGATACCTTGTAGGTTTCAATTACAAGTCAACATACTCAGTACCAGCTAGTGAACTAATTCTGACAACTGATATAGTAAATCAGTAAAACTACTGAACACTTACCTGGGCTCCAACTAACTGAAGAAGTGCAAAGTTGACAGGGAGCACATCAATGTCTGTGTTTATGGCAGTCTGGTCAAAAGGACACGCTTTTCGGTGAAGTTTATTTAAGCAGGTCTTGCAAACTGTGTGTGAACAACCTAAACTGATGGGTTTGTGCACATTCTCATCAAATTCATTATAGCAGATTGGACAGGACAGAAATTCTGTCCATTGAGCTGCCTGCACAGGCATTGTGGAAGCTGATGCTCGGGTTAGCAGTCTAGCAGATCATTATTTTGCTGTGTAGTGTTTTGTAAGCTGCAAATGGACAAAAGGAAGAATTAATGATATATTTATTAGTCATTCAGTTAACTGTTAAAATCAACCACCATCACTCCAGAAGCACAACCTTTCTAAATATAGGCTTCAGGTGTCTCTATAAAAATAAACAACAAAACTATATGTTGCAATTTTTAAAACATCTTTTACTTTTTAGGTTTTTTAAGACAAGGTTTTTCTGTGTAGCCCTGGCTGTCCTGGAACTCACTCTGCAGACCAGGATGGCCTCGAATTTAGAGATCCACCTGTTTCCCAAGTGCTGGGATTAAAGGTGTGTGCCACCTCCGCATAGTATAATCTAAATTGCACTAATTTAGATTTACTACAATCTAAATTATACTACTTAACTTTAAAATCTTCAATATTTTCCAGTTTAAAACTTAGGTAAGTCTGACAAAGGCTGTCAGGTTAAAAACAAATCTAGGTATTTAGGATAATTAAACAGCCAGTAAGTACTTTATTTCATACAAATGTTTATCAACCAAATACATTACACATACAGAATATTAGATGCTTGAAATAGTAGTCAGCATCAGGAGAGAAACATGTAACAGCAAGCACTCCTCAGCACCCCAAGAGACAAGCAAAAACTCTAGACCCTTACTGTGCTTTAACCTTTAAAAAAAAATTCAGCTTGGAGGTGGTGGCACAGGCCTTTAATACCAGCACTCAGGAGGCAGAGGCAGGCAGATCGCTGTGAATTTAAGGCCAGCCTGGACTACAGAGCAAGTTCCAGGACAGCCAGGGCTAGAGGGTGAAACCTTGTCTTAAAACACACACACACACACACACACACACACACACACACACACACACACACGTAAAAAATGTTTAAAAATTGCAAAAGTTTTTTGTTGTAGTTTTGTTTTTTGGAGACAGGGTTTCTCTGTATATCCCTGGCTGTCCTAAAACTTTTTTTGTAGACTAGGTTGGCCTCAAACTCACAGAGAGCCCCCCAAGTGCAGAGATTAAAGGTATGTGTCACCACCACCTAGTTGTAAAAAGAATTTAAAAATTACTTGGTAAACATGAGTTACAGGTCTTACTATATAAAAACACATTCATACAATGTACAAATTTTACTAAGCAGCTCTAATGCAGAAAAAAATTACACATTAATATCAATATATTTACTTCTAAGCAACTAAATTTTGTCAAGTTATAAATTATTTTTACACTTTATCCTCAAACTGTTTAGAGCCACCACTCTAAAACCAGCTAGTCTGCTTCCAATTGTACAGATCCACAATAAGCAGGTGAGCAAATCCTTCCTGAAACTAACATACTTGATGTTCTCTTTTCTGGCTGCAGAATGATAAATCCAAGCAAAAGAAGAATTTCATTTTGCATCTATGACTGGAACTCTATTTTTCTAGAAATTTGTGTAGAAACACTAACTCTGCTAAGTTAGGGTATCATAAGCTGCTTGGCAGCAGCAGACAAGAACTAACAGCTTTTTCCTTAGTTCTCCAAGACCACTGGGACAGTGCTCCAGATACACCAGATATCTCTGTAATATATGTCTGCACATATATATACACAGATCAGAGCTTTTAATACTGCTGACAAATTTAATTCATATTAGAAATTAGATAAATGACTCTAAAATGTAAATAGCTCTAAATCAAACGTTGACAGTATCTGTCAAATTCTTTCCCTCCTGTATGCCAGACTCTTGACAGGAAACTTATGAACTAAACTTTCCTTAGATATGATCTGATTCCTAAAAATGTTTTTCTTCAGCACTATATTCAACAAATTCTGTTACTCAAAAAGAACTTAACATTTTACCCAAAACATAGAAACTTGCATAGCGTATTAAAATATTTCATTAGTGACATCACTGGAATTTCAACTCTATTTAAAAGGTACTTTTTAAGCTCATCTACAAAATACTTTTACAACTACCCAAAAATGATACACATCTTATTATTATTGTTGTTATTATTTTTATTTTGAGACAGGGTTTCTCTGAGCAGCCCTGGCTAAAGACCAAGCTGTCCTTGAACTCACAGAGACCTGCCTGTATGACTCCTCAATGTTGGGATTGAAGGTGATCGCCACCGCACTCCAGCCTATTATTTTTATAGTATTAGGTAAAGCGTAATAGCTGGACACAGTGGCACATGCCTATAATTGCAGGACTAGGGGAGGCAGAGGCAGGCAGACTTCTGTGAGTTTAAGAACAGCCTGGTCTAAAAGAAACCCTGCCTTGAAAAACCAAAAAGAAAAAAAAAAAAAAAAAAAGGAAAGAAAAAAGAAAAGCATAATAGGGGCTAGAAAGACGGCTCAGTGGTTAAAAGCACTGGTTGCTCCTCTAAAGGTCCTGAGTTCAATTCCCAGCAACTACATGGTGGCTCACAACTATCTATCTGATGTCTTCTGTCATGCATGCATACATGCAAATAAACAAATACTTTAAAAAAATTATATAAATGAACAATGGAAAGCTCATCATGTTAATTTATAAAACCTTTAGGCTTACAGTGATATATTTTAACAACAACTTATTTGGTTCAGTGGATATCGTAGTTGCTGCTAACATTTATAGTGACTAATGACGTACTTCTCCCTAAATATACTTCCCAAACATTTCAGTTGTGATAAAAAATTAAAAAGCTCAAAAGCCTGGGTGCCTACAGAGCTTAAGAAAACATTCTCATTTTGTATTAATTTTAGTAACTACTTTTTAAAACTGAAAAAGCCTAAGATAAAGCAAAGGAGGAAAAGGCTAATTTAGAGGCAGAACCTTAAAACAGTCTTAGATCACCAAGCTGTAAGTTCCTTGCTATGAGCCCAAACTCAGGATATATAAAGACTAACAGACTTGTCTTATAGATGCAAATTAGAAACTTCCTTACCAAAATAAATGGCATACCAGCTACACAGTTTCATTTTCTGTTACTAACATTACACAGCCAGTTCAGGACCATGACACTTACTTTTAAAAAGTCAGAATAGAATGTATGTCTTTTTCACTGTTTTATCTGTAACACATAATAGTGTAGCACAGTATTTTTATAATTCTGTTTACAAAATATATACTTAGATGTCGGTTCTGTTACTTTAAACAATCATTATTTACATTTGGGAAAAGCTAATGAAATGGACTAGACCAGTACTTCTCCATATAAAACGTATCAATATAATTAGCTTTGTTTAAGGATGTGGCTCAGTGGTAAAACACTTGCCTAATGTTTGTGAAGCTTTAAATTCAATCCCCGGTACTGCAAAACAAAACAAAACACTGCTTTAGATTTAAAATCATACTGAAAGCATCAGAAACAATGTTAAGACTTAACCTAAAAAACATGCAAACAAAAGCTAAGGAAAATTACGTGCAACCTCTACAGCTCAGTACTCAAGTATAACAGAGTTTGGAGGAAAAAAAGATGCTGTACCACAATGTTAAAAACTGCTATTTAGTTTTAAGCTGTAAAATCAAGTTTTACTCTTCAAATTAGGGGGTTGAACCCAGTATTTAAAATAAGACAGAACTTTCAATGCATTCTAATAGGGAAATAACTTCCAATTGTAAGTAAAAAAGGTTCTACTTCTTTAGTGATGGCTAAACTTGAAAAACTTTGAGACAACTTAATTATTTGTTTTTTTGCCTTTATAAAACCATATCTATCCATCTATCTATCTATCTATCTATCTATCTTTTTTCTTTATTTCTTTTTTGTTTTTCAAGACAGGGTTTCTCTGTGTATACCCGTGGCTGTCCTGGAACTCACTCTGTACCCAGGCTGCCTATCTCTGTCTACCAATGCTGTGATTAAAGGCATGTGGCACCCAGCTAACTTTATCTTTCTTATTACTAAAGTTCTTAGCACTCAAGGAATTTTGACTCTAAAAAGATATCATTGGGAAAGTTTTTGGTTTCACATGTATTTATTTATTGTGTCACTACTTGGCAGTTGACTCCTATAAATACTCAGGAAGTTCAGGGCAAAAGGATGGCTGAGAAGTTAAAGGCTAACCTAGGCTACAGAGTGAGTTCCAGGTCAGGCTAGGTTAGACTGAGACCCTGAATAAAAAAACTGCTAAGTTATCATGGCACATGCCTTTAATCCCAGCACCCAGGAGGCAGAGGCTGGTGGAGCTCTGTAAGTTCGAGGCCAGTCTGGTCTACAGTGTGAGTTCCACGACAGCCAGGGCTACACAAAGAAATCTTGTCTGGGGTCGGGGATGGGACATGGACGGACACCAGACTACACATACCAAAAACACAACAATTTCTGTCTGTCAAATTTTTAAAAAAGGAAAAAGAACATAGATGAATCAATTTTAGTGGTATATTTTATACAACATAAGTAAAATATCATTTTAACAAGTTATCATGTAAAAACTTAAATATTAAAATGTTATAGAGTTTCCCATTAAGTCTTTGGGGCCAGGTGGTGGTAGTGCATTCCTTTAATCCCAGCACTCGGGAGGCAGAAGCACGTCGATCTCTTTGAGTTCCAGGCCAGCTGGGTCTACAAAAGGAGTCCAGGACATCCAAGGCTACACACAGAAACCCTGTCTCCAAAAACCAAAACAAGAAAACAACAACAACAAAAACACAAATAACCCATTTCAAATTACACTAGCCCCATTTCAAGTCCTTCACTGTCACATGTGGCTATCAGGTAGTACAGGTAAATCTAGACTACAAATGATAATAATACTCGAAATCTGATTTTTATTAGAAATTTTGAGGTAAGTCACACATTTAAGGTTTTAATGGAATTAGAACACTCGATCACAAAGATGTAATTAACAAGATTCATGAGACTGAATACAATTTATTTTTAATTTCCAATTAGCTTTATTTTATTTTATTTTATTTTATTTTATTTTATTTTATTTTATTTTACCAGACTTCCTTTTTCCATCACTAGGAAGTGAAACTTCAACCCAATTGAACCAAAAATAAGCAAGTACTTATGTCAACCTTATTAGAGCCAGGAATGGTGAGGGACACCGTTAGCCCCGGCATTCATGAGGTGGAGGCAAGCAATCTCTGTGAGTTTAAGTCCAGCCTGGTCTACAAGGTGAGTTCCAGGACAGTCATGGCTATGCAGAGAACTTTGTCTCAAAAAACAAAACAAACAATCAAAAAAACTTTTTTTATGAATTTATAGCATTCTTACCCACCATACACTATGAAGAAGTCCTAGTTTTAAACATAAAATCCTGAGTGTAGGAAAAAATGCCTTTGCCTACTGGAAAGCAGTAAATTACAAACACAGAAACTGAATTAATGAAAACATGAATAAGATTAAGTCTTCTTGCATGTCAGACTAACAAAACAATGACAGATCAGAGTTAATTCAAATGATCATCTAATAAACTAGACTACAATTAGATTCTCAAATAATAAAAAGCTGTTTTTCACTATGATACCTGCCTTTTCTAAACAAGACTAGAAAATATATTTAAGGTTTTATTCTTCTAGCAATTTTCCAAACTCTGAAATCTGGAAAACATGAATCACCAAATCAACAAAAAAGTGGCAATACTGGAAAATAGCTTTTAATAGGATGTGATAGACTCTATTTTTTCAAGAGCTGTGTTAGCAAACAACTTAAGACACAAATGTTGAGGTCAAAACAGTGATGCAGTTTTTTAACCAGATGAAAGGTGGAACTAAGAATCCAAAAGCTATTCTTAATGATTTCAAGTCTTTGGCTGTGTATACAATTAATCATAAAAGACTGAACCTACCAACTAAAACACGTGTTTCTTTCCTACTTGGTCAAATAATATCACTTATTCCCTCCTCAGATTAACCAAAAGTTTTTACTAGAACTTTAAATGTGATTAATAAAGATAATGGCAGTAAGATACTTAAACACTTCATTTGGGATATAAAGTCACTCTAATCATAGTGGGTCAAGGTGAGAAATTACTAAGGGTCCTAGGTAAGACAGAGGAATTAAAAATAACTGAGGTAGAGCTTAAGCAAAAAATATAAACAGGTTGAGAATCACTGAATTTGATTACTTTATGTTCTTGATTTCTTGAGACTATTTTGGTGTGAAAGATGTGTCTGGCAGTATCTTAAAACTCCAGTGATTTCAAGGATGGAAATGACAGCTACCCTTATCTCCTTCCTTCTTGAAAGCTAAGGACAGAGAAAAGTACAGCTGTTTCTCTTGGAAACAAAGATGCTTTCTACCATTCTCCTAAGATGGTGGAAGAGTCTCCTCAAGAGGCTCCCCCAAGGAAAATAAGACGAAAGAGGGAAAGAAAGCTATAGCAGAATTCCCTGGCTGTGCTTCATGCCATTGCTCCTAGTCACATCCCTTGCGTACCCTCTCTGGTCCAGCCATCTCCCTCCAGAGAGGTTAAGACCTCCGTGGGCATTGTTTGGCCAGGGTCCCCTATTTACACCACTCAGATCGCCTCCACCATCCCAGCGCTGGGGTCTCGGTAAGCCCCGGAACTGAAAAGGAAACCCTAAAGACAGGACCTGATCTGGGGGACCTCTTCGAAAGCCCCTATTCCTAACTGGGGTAAGCAAAGAAGGAAGCCGGCCTCTGCTCGGGTGGGCTCCTCAGTGGTCAGAGGCGTCCCTTCAGCCGGTGTCGGAGGAAGGTGGCCATTTGAGCGTTTCGCTTCGCATCAAAAAGCCCTACCGGAGCGAGGGGCCTCCTCGGGGCCCGGGTTCCGCCGAGTGTCAGGTGCGGCCCGCGGCTCCCAACCCTCGGGGCACCGGCGGCCACCGTGCACAGGCCGCCGGGCAGAGACAGCTCCCCGCCCCACCTCTGGGGACCGGGCAGCGGGGCCAGGGCCCCAGCCGCATCGTGCCCGCCCCCGCCCTACCTGAGGGGCCCGGGCGGGGTCGCTAAGGGCCGCTCCCGGGGGCCCCGCGACGGCGCGGCTCGGCGACGGAGGCGCCTCGTCTCGCCGGGGCAGAGCTCGGCGGCGGTTTCAGGGCCTCAAACTCCATCGGGAGCTACAGGGACAGCCCCGTTGGCGGCGGCAAAGGCCGCGACGGGGCCTCCTCCTCCTCCCTCCCTCCGCCTCCTCCTCCTTCTCCTCCTCCTCCTCACCACGGAGGCGGACCTGGAGGGATCCCGACTTAGCTCTCGCGAGAAGATACTGTTCACTTCACGCGAGATTACGCAAGCCCGGGAGTGGGGGTGGAAGGGAAGCGTAGTGGCCCCCGCGACCCAAACTGCGCATCAGTTTCCCTCTGGAGAGAGCCACCCTAGTCACATGACAAGGGAGCCCCAGAGTACTGTGGGAGATGCTGTGAGCACTAGGCAAGCCTAAAGGACTTACGGGAAACTCCCTGTCTAGAGCCAGGCGGCTTGCGGTAGGTATTGAGCCAGCATTAAACTTACACGGTGAAAAACTTACCGTCCATTGAACAGAACCTCATATATCCATGTTGCATCCTACTTTACTCTATCGTAATGAGATACTGACCAGAACAGCAAATAATTCTGCAGTTTATAAAAAACAGGGCCAAAGTGAAAACGTTTGGCAACCCTCCCCTACCTCATCTAAAACCCCAAAGACTTCAAAGGGGAAGGATCAAAATTTTACAAGTTTCGGAACTGTGTAACTCAGTATTTGTTAGAGGACTTATGGCAAACTGTAAGGTAGGCATTATCCTTTTATGCTCTTATAAATGAAAAACTGGAAATAAGGACGAGAGAAGCAACAATTATGAACTACTATATAGCAAGCTGTATAACTGGTATTTTAGTTTTACTTAAAATTATCAAAGTAATCCTAAAAGGCTGATATTTTGTATCCTTTGTTAGTGATACACAACTGAAAGTAAAATGAGATCTTCAACAACAAGAACCCATAATAGTAGTTTAGAATATGGAAAAATAACTTCTGAGGCTTTAAGATATCTGAGTTTTAACTAGATGTGATGGTGCATGCCTGTGAGCACAGCAATTGAAAGGTTGAGACAGAATCAGACTAGGTAGCACTGCAAAAATTCATCCTATTACCCAATATTTGTGTACACACAGACACACACGCACACCACAGCAGCTAACAACTACAGCTCCAAGAGGGACTCAAAGCTTCTGGAAAGCGTGACAAGAAAAGATCAAGGTTTTTTGTTTTGTGAAAGACCCACTGCCCCCCAGTAGTGTGTGTACACGTGTGTAACCCTGGCTGTACTGGAACTAGCTCTGTAGGCCAAGCTGGCCTCGAACTCAAGGGTTCCTACTGCCTCTCCTGGGCTTAAAAGCTTGCACTACAACTGCCTGGCAGCTCCACTGGTCTTACATTCCTATTTTCACTCACTTATGCTAACCAAAAAAGAAAATTTCCCAACAATTAGATGCACAGTACTGGTTGGTTGGTTTATTTATCAAGGCAGGATATCTTGTATAGTTCCAGGCTGTCCTGGAACTCCCTCTGCAGAGAGATCCAACTGCCTCCGGCGTGCTAGGACTAAAGGTGTGCGCCATCACCACTTAGCACATTTCTGTATTTTCAAATGGACAGTGATGAGTAATTTTATAGGTTTCCTACCCTACTGTGTACCTAAGTATATATGTTTGTGAATTTTCCATTCAATATACTTTTCCATTTCACAGAGGAAAGATTCCCCAAATGTGGAAAGCCACATTAAGAGAAACAATCCCATCTGCTTTTCCCTATCATTTTTTATTGCTGGCATTATTTTTCCAAACTGATTTCAAAATCTTACATACACTCTTTGTCTACCTCAACTAAAATACAATCCCTAAGATGGCTGTTGTTCTTTGTTTACCTAACTTTTAGTATCCATACAAGGAAAACCCACTAGGTAGTTCTAAAATGATTAAACAGCCAGGGGAAACTGAGTCCTTGGGCTGGGTGGATGTCGGGTGGTTAATGTAGCCAATGATTCTTGCACAGCAAGAGCATGGTTTTCAGCTCACAACTGTAACTGCTTTCCTGTAACTGCAGCTCCAAAAGGGGTCCACAGCTTCTGGCAAGCACATGCCCACCCACATAATTAAACAAGCAAACAAAACAAAACAAAAACCAAACAAAAACCCCCTACATACCAGAAGTCCCAGCACTTGGGGAAGCATAGGCAGGTGGATCTCTGAGTTCGAGGCCAGCATGGTCTACAACATATAGGACAGCCAAGGCTGTCAAATGTACAAATATCCCTCTACATACATTCATAATTTTAAAAATACTTTCTTAGGAAACAAGAAATTGAATCCTTTTAAATTCATAGAAATACACAGCCCAGAGTTCTCCATCCCCACTTCCAGTTTATTGTTTTATACAAACATAATTACATCCAATGAAAAGAGGAAAGGATTTTCTCTATAATAAAGTAACAACTACCTTCTCAAGACCTTTTACATATATAAATGCATTAAATAGAGGCACAACCTAAACATACTGCTTTTCTGTCATAAACAGCTAAAAATGCTTAAAAAGGAATAAATGCTACTTTCCTTTGTCATCCCTGCATATTTTAACAGATTCCACTTTGCTGCATTTCTCAGACACGTCATGCAAACAGATAATCGCCCAGGAATGTGTTTTGTTTACTTTTAGTTTTTCCTAAAACAAAGTCTCTGGTAGCTGAGGCTGGCCTCAAACTTAGCTATGTAAGGAAGGCTGGCACTGAATTCATTCTCTTGTCTCTCTCTCAAGTGCTGGAAAATGGATAGGCATGTGCACTTCGCAGATCTCCAGGGAATGTTTTGAAGTTAATCTGTGCATGTAACAGAAATAAATAATATAAATGACAATCACTTTACAAAACACCCTCTCACAAGCAAAACTTTCAAAGTGCTCACAATTTTCTTTTTTACAACAATCTTACAAGGCACACATCAAACTTAAACACCTTCAGTCAAAATGTTCCAAACAACCAATATAGTAGATACCACCTTCTAAAAAAAAATCCATTGTTCACTATAGTTTACCCTCCTCACCCATCTCTAAGCCCTCCCCTCCAAAATTCAACTTAGGAAGCAAAAATAAGAGAAGCACTTCAGTCACAAGTAATCTGTTTCTTAGAAGGAAATGTGCTCACACTATAACTGGCCATTCTTAAGTCACACGGGAAAAGAGATTAGCCACTGAAGCAGTTGAACAAAGCCTTTACCTTAGAAAAGTTTTGTTTTTAACAGAGTACTCAAATAGTAATGTTTCCAAAGACATAAATGTGTCCTTTGTTCACATGTGGAATATAAATTTGTAGAAATTTAGACCTAGAAATAATTCTACAAATTATGAAGGTCAAAGCTATTTAATATAAAATTAAGAAAAGCTGAAAGACAGGTTACCTGCTCCATGTCATTAAATAGTGACTTGGGTTATGAAGTCAACTGTGAGACTTAGATTCATTAAAGTCACTCCCAGGGTTAAAATTCTGTGGAGAGCATTATTCTCACAAAAGGATCACAAAAATTGTATTTAACAACTACATGATTTTCACAAAACTCTTATATAGTACAAAGTATATTACATGTTAAAATACAGAGAGTGCCAGCAGAATACAGTATACAGTAGAAACTCTACATAGAGCTGTGTTATGAAGAGAAATAGGACAGCTTGAAAGTGAATGCTTCCTATGGTCAGGGAAGGTGATTTGTCCTGCAATAAATTTTGCTCTTCATTATAAAGGCAAATTTTTTTTTTTTTAATTCAGAGGTATTCATACAAATGAGATATTATAACTAATTCTAGTAGCTTTCAAAACTTAAACTATGCACCTGGTTACTCTTCGAAAAGACATAGATAATTCAAAACAGAAAAAAGGAGTCAGGTGTAATCCCAGTGCTCAAGAAGTGAGGCAAACTTGAGGGCAGCCTGGAGTACACAAATCAAAAGTAAAATAAGAGATAAAAGATTTATTAAAAAGTAATGATTTGCTAATGTACACAGAAATGAAGTTCAATTAAATGTTGGGTTAAAAAAATCAAAAGGAAACATACTGTAAAATTCCAGTTTTATATCATCACAGATTGTAGCAAATTATAGTCATGAAGAACTCAGTAGAATTTAAAGCTAGAATGGGTGACTACAAAGGAGAAACATGAGGGAATTTGGGAAGGAAATGGAACTGTTTGTGTCCCAACTGTAGAAAATTATGTGTTAAATTCACTGAATTATGAATTGACCCAGAGAAGGGTCAATTTTAGTGCATGTTAACCAAAATAAAAGAAGAAACCCTAAGTAAACTGTAGAACAAATGTCTTTGATGAAACTGGACTATTCCCAATCTATACCAAGAAAATACTTGCATTGGCCACAGAGTTCCTAATCCAGCTATGTTATGTGTAACCAGGAAAAGGGTCCAATTATACATTCTCTTGGACATTTAAACAATGAAATTATAAGGACATTCTGCTGGTCCCATGTGAATCTGAATTGTGCTCCTTTAGTTTAAGACAATACCTTGGTGTTCTGGTTATAATTCAAGAACACTGGTTAAACATTAAAAAGAAAATCATTAGTCCCATCTGCTTTCAAAATTAATAATGACTGGCAACATTATGCTTTCAAATCTATTTTGTCATTCTAACCAATTGAAGTTACTACATAGTTAGAATCAACATTAAATCACTTATCTAAACACTACAAATCAGAATCTGCAATTACTGCTGAACACAGGACTAATACATAATGACTCAGACAACGTAGAATCTCATAAAGATTTTGAAGCCACTCACAACTTTGGAACTATTAGAAATTTATAAAGAGTAACATATAAGAAGAAAAGAAAAATTAACACTAAAGATTGGGGGAGGCACACAACAAATGCTGCATCTTGAGTGCCTAACAAAGTGATTCCATTTATTTCACAAGTTTACGATTTGATTACAGCAGATTCTGCCTTTTGAGGTCAGGCCTAGACAGTTTTTCGCCACCACTCCTGCCATGTACAGAGGTTAAGTGTTTTTTGAGAGCAGATTTGTGTTTGAAATCCATATCACAACAATGGCATTTATACGGCCGGTCACCGCTGTGTATGTTCAAGTGGTCCTGAAGTGTGCTCTTAGCGGTAAAGGTCTTCAGGCACACAGTACACTGAAAGGGCCGTATACCCATGTGTCCTCGGATGTGCCGGTTGAGGTTTTTCTTCTGTGTAAATGTTTTCCCGCACTGCAAGCACAAGAACAGTTTGTGCATCTTAAGGTGGCGCAGATAGTTTTCTACGTGAAGAAAGCCCCTCGGACACCTGGGGCACTGGTGCCTCAAGGAAAAATTCTCATCCAGGTTCTGAATCTCACTTACTGTCCCATGACTTCCATCGGTATTCTCAGAAAATAAGCCTTGATTTTGACTTCCAGGGACTTCTGCCACTCTGCTCTCAACGGTAGAATTGATCAGTGAGTGCTGTGTTTCAGGGAAGTACATGCCTGCTTTGGATGAGGTGCAGGGCTGTGAAAACTGCCCATTATCTACACTGTCTGTACTGATCGATTCTACATGGAGGATACAAATTTCATTCTCTTTAAAGCCACTGTCTACTGTAGAGAGCTCTGGTGATGTCATTCCCGTTTGCTCTGACGTCAACCTCTCCACAGCAGACTGCAGACTGCTTTCCTCTTCTTTAACGTGGAAGTCTAGGTTTACAGGGCTATCTTCTGAAATTTCAATTATCTCACAGTCTTTGTCAGAATTTTCGTCTTCATTCTTTACATCTGTATCTGAAGACTGACACAAGTCAGTGTGTTGGTTATTTTTCATAGAAAGATCAATTTCCAGATACTTCGACAAAGCTTCTGTGCATTTTTCTACAATGTGAACCATCTGAAGGTAACTGGCAGCAGTCAGGTATTTCAAAAGCTCTTTTCTTTTCACTTCAAGTGCTCCAGTATAGCAGGACAGCAACAACTTCCTGCCAACTTCTGCACTCTGCAGAATGGTGATTCTGACGTGTTTTGACTGTGTGAGTAAAAACTGATCTCTCATGAAAGTGGAGCAAGCAGCCAAAATCACTTTGTGCCCCTGGAATTCAGTATCGTTAATATAAATCGATACATCACAGAATAAATTCTGCTGTCTCAAGAGATTCATTTTCTGTAGGACCACATCTCCTTGTTGTTCAAACTGGAAATGTAGAACATCAGACTCAGCAGCCATGGTCACAATCTATGCAAAACAGAGCACAAGCGTTGGGACAGAATAAGCAATGCTTTTCCATGTTATTATCGTATTATTACCTGACTTTCCAACGTGTATTGGGAAAAATGAAGACCCAAACTCTACTTTGGGTGCTAGGTGTGAAACTGTTCCCAAATCACCATCTGTAAATCTAGAAAATCATAATGCATTCCTGTAACATCTCATGGCATGTAATTTTTTAAGTACCAGTAATGGGTACAGTGACATCAAAAGTATACTTAACACCTTAAATTAGAAAATGTACCCTTTAAATTGGCTATTAGCCACCACTACCAAAAGTCCCCAGTCCTGACAGCCTTGGCCATCGCTCAAGCAACAGGTCCTGGTCATCAACAGGTCTTCTGAGAAGGCACTCTTTAAATACCATCCTGAATTCCCACCAGAATTAACATTATGGTTAAAAATGAGGAGGAAGGAAAAAAGAGAGAAACGCTCTTATGCTTTAAGTCCACCATCTCCCCCACTTCTTAGACAGCCTTTCAAAGGCCTTCAGGATTTCAGCCAAACTCACCTTTTACAGATTGATCTTGGTCCGTCTTTCATACACCCAGCTCCTTACACTGTACTGACAAAACCAAGCGAACACCCCATTTGCCTATCTATTGCATTCACTTCCAGCTCCATTTCCCAACTCGTGCTTTAGCTTCATTGAGCACAAACCAATGATTAACATGACTCCTCCTCTCCCCGGGCATCTTTTCCTCCTTATTGTGTTCACCCAGTGGACACAGGAGCGCACACCGCAGGAAGAGCTGACATGAATCCTAGGTCGCCTGCCTGACAACTCCCTCCTGCGAGGCACACGGTTCCCACGCCGAGCCTTCCACTTCGACCGGCCAGGCGGGCGCGCGCCAGGGTGGAGCTGAGGCCGCACCGGGCTGCACTCCCGCGCAGCATAGTCTTTCTGCCTCACCCCCGGCATGTCTGCTTCACTTTCACTTACCGACTAGCAAAACTGGCTTTAAGGCTTCCGCGGCAACCGCAGCACAGGCCGGAAAGTGGACTTCGCCTGGAAGAAAACGCTTCCGGAGTCAACCAGCTTTATTCTTTGCGGAGATTGTCTGGACGCCCCGGAAGGACATCCTGTGACGCTCTTTCTTCCTCACTTTTTCCGCTCCTGGAACGACAGAGAAATGTTTGAATACCGGCAGCCGAGCCTTTTCTGGCCGTTCCCGCCGTGAAGCTGTTTTCAGCGAGTGAAGAGCGCTCACGGCCGGAAACGCCGACGAACTGAAGGGCGGGGCCGAAGGAAAGGCCATTGCGCCTCTGAATTGGAGCAGGGCCCCTTAAAGACCTGGACCCAATCTCTGGACCGCAGCTCCACCACTGTCTGCCCTCCCCTTCTTTCCTTGTTTCTTTTCCATTGACATCCTTCTCACTCTCCTTTAGACAGCCCGTCACTTTGACAATACCACTATGCGCCCTGCTCCGAAAGGATTTTTCTCTTTGGGTGATGGGAATTAAAAACAGGACCTTGTGAATGCAAATCACTGTTCTCCCACTTGCCCTTTAAAACCGGTTTATACTGGATACACATTATCTCTAACCTGCTCCTCAATAAGTTTGGACCCAGTTGGAAATGATTTATCTTCAAAACTGCATTTACATACCCACATGGAAAAGCATGCCACATCAAGGAAAGGAGATTATGTAGGACAATATTTACCGTTCTTTACATTCGCAGAGCCTAGCATTCAGAAAGTTCCTATTCGCAGAGTGAAGGGATGGGGGACCTTTTTTGTTTTATTTCTCACAGGGTTTCTCTTGTGTAGCCTTGGCTGCCCTGGACTCACTTTGTAGACCAGGCTGGCCTCGAACTCACAGAGATCCTCCTTGAGTGTGGGGACTACAGGTGTGCACCACCGTGCCGGCTTGTGTGTGGTGTGTGTGTGTATGGCCCTGTTACCAGAAACAAGGCCTGGGCCTCCAAAATGCTAGGCAAGCACCCTTCCACTGACTCACACAAACCTGAAACTGGGGTTCTTTACTCTCAGCAGCTTCATAAAGAAATAACTGGTTCTACTAATAACTAATTTCTGGTCAACCCATGTTTTCTTCAAAAGGCAAACTCAAATTTTCCCCCTAGTGCCGAGAATCTAGCCCAGGGGTTTGCATGCTGGGTAAACACTACTAACTGAGCTGCATTTTCAGCCCTCACCATCCTTATGACAAGTTTTAAAGAATTTAAATTCAAATAACTGAGAAAGGAGGGAGGGAAGGAAGAGAGTAGGAAAATAAGTCAAGGACACCAGTTTAATTGTCAAATTTTATTAAGGAAACTTCCCCATTTTAAGTAAAGAGGTAGTTGAAAGTATGTCTAACATACAACAGATTTAGAACAGCCATTCATGAGCTGAAATAAAATGTTCTAAGTTGTTTGTTTAGGACAGTATTTCAGAAATGGTGTCACTAGTCACCATTCACTTACACATTTTCTAAACTAATGCAAAACCACACCTGATTTACCTCAGAGCCACTTCAGTTTGGAGCTTGTTTTAATATTAAATAATAAATAAATAACGGTAATAAAAAAACTACAGTAAAAAGAGTCCTCTTCCTTTTAAAGTTTTCCTAGAATCCATACAACACAAATACTGAGCCTGGCATGGTGGCACACACCTTTAATCCCAGCACTCGGGAGGCTGAGGCAGCAAAGGGTACACAGTAAGATCCTGCCTCAAAACAAAAACCAAAACCTAATGATGAATAACTAAAGTTCACCCCCCCCAATATAATCACTAGTGTTAAAAGCCTTCTTCCACTATAAAATATAAATCCCTTCAATAACTTGACCTCTTTGCTATAAAATCTGAGAAACATGTAAGCAAAGAACCCAAGTCCCAACAAAATTAAATGTCTCACAGAATTAAGACTTCTTCAGCCAAGAAAAGGAAGAGACCACAAACTAGGTAAGTGGTTTGCACTTGAAAACAGAACAAAATATTTTAATAACAGAAAACCCTAAGAATGCTGACTTTGTCAGTGGTTCTCAACCTTCCTAATGCTGTGACCCTTTAATACAGTTTCTCATGATGTGGTGACCCCAACCATAAAATTACTTCCATTGCTACTTCATAACTGCAATTTTGCTAATTATAAATCATAATGTAAATATCTGTGTTTTCCTATGGTCTTGGGCAACTCCAGTGAAAGAGTCATTTCACCGCAGCCCCAAAAGGCATCATGACCCACAGGTTGAGAACTACTGCTTTAAACAATTAACCAAAACAAAGCAATTTTATTCTTAGGAAGTAAATCTGAGACCTCTTCTCACTAAAATTACTTGACACTGTAAGCCCTGTAAGGACAGAGAAGATGTCAATCCTATTTTCCTAACCTCATACTATAACACAGCACCTGGAAATACCAGTTGCTTACTAACGCTCCTTGAGGATGAGGAGTAGCTCAGTGGTAGAGTACCTGTGTACCATGCATGAGGCCTTAGGTTCAAATTCCCCCGCATTAAAAAAAAGAAAAAGAAAAGAAAAGGCTTCTTAGTGAGTGAAATAAATCAAGAAATAGCCTCTAGCCAGAGAAGCCAGTACTATTTGAACCCATGTTGGTTTTAATTTT
Organism: Psammomys obesus; assembly: GCF_907164565.1. Classification (NCBI taxonomy): domain Eukaryota; kingdom Metazoa; phylum Chordata; class Mammalia; order Rodentia; family Muridae; genus Psammomys; species Psammomys obesus. The sequence continues at coordinate 44,510,840 of NW_026585895.1, read as the reverse complement.
CAAACTACTAACAGTAACTGGACAAGAACATGAACAAGTAGAGCCCTACCATCTTGAAAATTTCCTATGAAAAAAATGATGTTCAGAGAAAATATTGAGAACACTGGATGAGCAGAGTGCCATTGTTGCATAGAATCGGTGCTCTTTGGACGAATCATGCAAAATTCAGAATGCTAAAGTATTATTAGACCATACACTGAGAGATGTTGACCATAAGTGCCTGCCAGTCTAATTAGCCAACTGTTCTCATACTTAGTTAGCATTAGAGAAATTATTCCTCAAATCGAGCCATGTGTAAATACAGCAAATTATGAGAAGACTTCTTGGCATCTATATAGAAATAAAGTTTAATTTTTGGATTATCTATCCATGTACTAGCATAGCTTGAAAACAGAAACAACAGTCTAGTGGAAATAAAGTTTCTTAGACAAAATCAGTTTCATATTTGGTTCCTTCTCACATTATTCTAACTTGTCCTTCCCTTCGTAGCCAGGCCAATCACTCACTTAGAAATGATGCAATTTTCATCAGGCTAAAAAAAAAAAAAACAATCACCAGGCCAGGGCTGTACCTCAGCGGCACAGTGCTTGCCCAGCACGTATGAAGCACTGGATTTGACTTCCAGCACTACAGTAAAATAACTGTATTTAGTCAGTCTTTTGAAATAGGGCCTCACTCTGTAGCCCAGATAGGCCTCTAACTTAGGGCATCTCTCCTACAACTTCATCAATTCTGAGATTACAAGCACAAGCCACTAAAATACATTTTGAGAAGTAATTATCACAAATCCTTTTGTGACATTTTGTTGGCAAATTCTTGGCGGTCTCCAAAAGCCAAGACAGATGTACAATAGTGAAACAAAACTGGAAACTTTCTGGTAATGTATTACTATTCACCATCTTTTAAAGCCAAGGTATAGTGGTAGAGATGTATGGGGAGAATCATTCATATTTAATCAGGTATATTTTGGCCAATGGTGGCCAGGCTACCAGAGGCCTTCTGTGGTAGGCTCCTGTCCTGATCCGTTTTCTCCCTCTTCTGATGTCCATCCTCTTTGCCTTTTCTGAATGAGGATTGAGCATCTTACCCAGGGTCCTCCTTCTTGCTTAGCTTTAGGTGTACAGATTTTAGTATGTTTATCCTATATTATTTGTCTAATATCCACTTATAAGTGAGTATACACCATGTGTGTTTTTCTGCTTCTGGGATACCTCACTCAGGTTGATCTTTTCTAGTTCCCACCATTTGCCTGAAAATTTCATGATTTCCTTTTAATTGCTGTGTAGTATTCCATTGTGTAAATTTACCACAACTTCTAGATCCATTCCTCAGTTGAGGGACATCTGGGTTGTTTCCAGGTTCTGGCTATTATGAATAAAGCTGCTACTGATGAGACCTGATAGGCTAAGGTCAGATGGAAGGGGAGGAAGACCTCCCCTATCAGTAGACTGGGAGAAGAGCAAAGGAGAAGAGGAAGGGAATGTGGGATTGGGACAAGAGAGGAGGCTCCAGCTGGGATACAAGTGAATAAATTGTAATAAATAAAAAATTAAATTAAAAAAATGACATAGTGTAAGCAACCTTTCGAGAGTTTCAAGTTCTCTAAGCAATTCCATTACCTCACTGTAACCCTTGGGTCAGAAACAGACTCAAAATTGTGTCTGAAATTTACTTAAGAATAAAGACTTTTCCCCCCATCCTTTAAAGTCAACTATCAATGGGAGCAAGGTGGACAGTGTATTGTGTACCTCTAAGACCATCAAAATGCAAAAATTCAGGTTGTTCTTCTGTATCTCACTAAATTTTTTTTCATCTGTTTCCAAGATGAAGGTACATGTGAAAAGGAAAACCTGGAGACAATGTATACCAGACAAAAGTTATGGCCAAATGTACCTTTCTTAAGCATAAACGGTTACAAAGTATAACTCCAACATAGTCCATTATTCTTTAGCTCACTTAAGTATGCTTAAAGAACTTCCAATTACAAAAGTATCAGCAGAGTACATACATAAGCAGCTGGCCTCTTCTTGGGACAGAATATTTAGGAAGCTATCCATGTACCCCTGTTGTTCTATTATATTTCTATCATTTACTGATTATCTTCCTCATGATGGTCCCTATTTGTCTGTAGATGTTGCTGAAAGGATTGTATTCTGGGTAATAAGGAAAATTTGATGGGCTGTGTTAGTGTTTGAAGTACAAACCAACATACTTCTTAGCAGCTCCAAAAAAAAAGTACAAATGACAGGAAGCAGATTCACTCATCAGCCTTGGATGAATCACAGTAGACAAACAGAGGCTCTATCACATATTTAGGTCAACAGCAGTATCACCTCATATCCCATCCTCATTTTTTCCCCAAAGGAAAAATATTTATTTTCCTAAGCACAGCATCTATTAGTAGGAAGGAGGTAAGGTTATTTGTTGGTACCTTCAGAATGTGCTTCATAAAAAGATTAAAATAGTGTCAGTCTAAGACATACATCGACACTAGGTAGACAAATGGAATTATTCCTTAGGAAAGGAAAACAGACATCACAGGATAAATAACTCAAAAAAGAACCAGGAAAGGGCCAAAGGAATGCAAAGCCACTGCAGGTGGGAGTTGCCTGGTCTGTTAGAGCTTCCACTCACCCACTACCACCTGCTTGGAGGCTTGGGAGAAGAAACTATCAAATCTCTCGGAAAAAGACTCAGCGACCATTGCCACACTCATGTCAGCTCTGGCTGTGAGCACTAGGCCCTATTCAATTTACACATGTACTATCACTCCGTAAGCTGAGGACAGCTTGGGTCAGTTTACCTGCATCCAGGACCTGTGTTGCATCAGGTTGTGGCTGACAACCTTTAGAGTCTGTGACTGTTGTACATGCAAAAGAATCAAAATCCACTGTGAGGTCTTGTACATTCCTTTCATTGGCATTATCAAAGCTGTTTTTGCCATGCAGCTGTTTAAGGTGTTTCCTCAAAACTGGCTTATGTGCAAAAACCATGTCACAATAGTTACATTTATGGGGCTTATCTCCACTGTGAAGGTTAAGATGGTCCTGTAAGGAACACTTCTGAGAAAAGGTTTTCCCACAGATTTTACACTGGAAAGGTTTAATTCCGGCATGTACACGCATGTGTCGATGAAGATTGCCTTTCTGAGTGAAAGTCTTGCCGCAGAGTAGACACATAAAGAGTTTGTGCATTTTTAAATGGTTGGCGTAGTTCTCCAGGTGACGGAACACCCTGGTACACTTTGGGCACTGGTGATGCCACTGTAAGCCTTTGTCTACACCTCGAATATTAGGCCCAAAGACATCTTTTGAGGTCATGATGATGTCATCATTGCCTGTGTAAGAGAGGGCGTAATTGTGGAGATGACTCTGGTCTAGTTCATTTACTCTGTTTTCCACAGTTGAGTTTATCAGGGAGTGCTGGGGCTCTGATGAATGTAAAGCAGTGGGCTCAGAAGACATGTACTGGTTCTGATCTTTTTTACTTCTAACCTCTGATACATCCCCAATAGATTCTACCTTAACAATCTGAATGTCACTGTCCTCCATATCCATACTGTCTTCAGATGGGTGAATACAAGGTAAGTCCTGTTTTGGAGAGCCTCTGGCATCTCCCTGCTGTTCTTTCGACTGGGGAGAAGCACTCTGTGGTTCACATCCCTCTTTACTATCCATTGCTTGTTTTGGCTTTATAAACTTCCATAGCGCCTGTGTGCACCGTTCTACAATGTGGCTCATCTGAAGAAAGCTCGCAGCAGTCAGGTAATTTACCAGTTCCATCTCAGGGAATTCCAGCACACCACTATAACAGGACAAGAGCAATTGTCTCCCCACGTCAGAACTCTGTAATATGGAGATTTTCACCTCTCGGGAATCATTCAGTAAAAACTGGTCTCTTAAGAAGGGGGAACCTGCAGCAAAAACAATTTTATGCCCCTGCACCTCAACATCATCTATGAGAACTGTAACATCACAGAATTTATTCTCTTCTCTTAATTTGTTCATTTTTTGTAACATTGAATCTCCATAATTTTCAAACTTGAAGTGAAGGAGATCTGATCTTTCAGACATTTTGGCAGACCTAAAGAACAGAAATGTAAAAAGGCGGAATTTAAGAAAATTTAAACAATTTAGAGACCTGAGTTTACCTTTCAAAGCCACATGTTGTAATGCCTGTTTTGTATGTATCCAAAAAGCTATAATAGCTTTCAAAGGGCATTAGAAGTTATTCCTTACCATTATTAGGTGTCAACTGTACTCAAAGAGTAGCCACATGGAAGTGTAAGTAACTGGGCATTCATTCAACTTTTTAAGACATTTAACACAAGAACAATGCTCGAGTTAGTACAAGAAGTTTATTTTTCACTTCTCAAATGAGAATTCTAGTCAAATGAAAACATAACTCAAGTAAAAATAGACATTATTTTCCTTTTCATGAAAGATGTACCTGCTTTTTACCAAAACAAAATGTCCTTTTCTTTGACTTATTATTATTATTATTGTTATTGTTGTTTGCTCTGCTTTGGTTCTATTTTACGTGTACGGCTGTTTTGTCTACATGTATATCTGTGGGCCATATGTGTCCTTGATTCTCACAGAGGCCAGAAGAGGGTGTCAGATCCCCTAGAACTGGAGTTATAGATGGCATGAGTTGCCATGTGGATGCTAGGAATCCAACTAGAGTCCTCTAGAAAAACAGCAAATGCTCTTAAACATTAAGCTCTCTCTCCAGCCCCTTGTTTCCATCTTTTTCAAGAGTCTACAGGGATACTGCTTGCTGAGACTCCTCTCCACTTTTTGTTTTAACTGGTATGAATTTAACCATATAACTATTTCTGTAATAAAAGTCACAGATTTAAAGAGACAGTTTTTGGTTATTGACAAAAGCACAATTATTCTTTATCCTATGTACTATGGTTAAATCTAAACTCTTCTGTAAGGAACATTGTTTTATATATGGAGAATAAAACACTATCAGATGAATGACTCCACGGGGGTATGAGTGGGAACAGTATTACTAGATTGTTCTTTCCTTCTTATCCCTATATGTCCATCATTTTCATCATGTGGACTACTAGAATTGATTCCTAAATATTCTCCTTAGCATACAGCTCCTCTCAAACTCAATTCATAGGGCACATTTAAAAAATGCAAGGTAGCCTTTTGGTTATAAGTCAATTAACTAAAACTAATAAAAGTAAATAATGGTATAAGTTATTTATGGGATCAGTCAATACAGAGGTTTTTCTGCATAGGGTTGAGAACATATATAGCTCAGTAGGAGATAATTTGCCTTGCCATATGTGAAGCCCGGGTTCAATCCATAACACTGTTAAAAAAAAAGAAAAGAAAGAAAAAAGAAAAGAAAATGAAACTCTTAATTCTGCACATTGTTATGTTTATATGGCAAAAAAAATTTTTTTTGAGGAAGTCCTGATGTTCTGATTGCATTCTTTCCAGGTTTTCTCATAACTTAGGTTCTCATGTGTTTTTCTAAACAGGAAGAATAAATTAGCCACACCAAACCCATAATTCCAGTCTACTAACCACTAAAGATAACTGGTATTCTCTTTATATAAACCAGTCTTCCATCAGATTAATAGGCATGTCAGTTCTGTCTTTGAGAAATAGTTCTATAGCCTCAGTGTAAGAAAGCCAGCTTAATTTTTTTGTACTCAAACGTCACTTATTTCATAGTCAAGTGAGACTATCAGCTTTCTCTAGCCAATCTATTTTTATTCATCCATCCAACCATCGGAACCAGGTCTCTTTATGTTTATTTAGACGCGGTCTCTCTATGTAGCCCCAGCTGTCCTAGAACTCACTCTGTAGACCAGGCTGGTCTAGAACTCACAGAGATCCCCCTGCCTCTGCTTCCTTAAGGCTGGAATTAAAGGTGTACACCTCTATGCCTGGCATCACATCTAGATTCCAAAGTCCAAAATTCATAATCTCCATTTTTCACAGAGTATCAGCTCCAGATGACAGAACCACATGTTATTCTTGTTCCTCAGAGCTGGCACATAATGTAGCTACTTGCTCTAAGCTTGTCACACATTACACTACTCTAGAACACTGCATTCCGGCCAGTCTACCTCTCTACTTCCTAAGAGGCCCCTGTTGGACACTTAGAGCAAAAGAATTGTCTCCAGGGCCCACAGCACAGCACTTATACATAACACTCAAACTGCTTCATTAAATACTTCCTTCCACCCAAACTAAAAATTCCTGGGCATTAGATGGCAACATACGCATCCTATTCTCTTCTGTTCAAACTGGTGCAGGCTGTTACCACCTAACACCACACTAAACACAAGGGAAGGCTCAGTGTGCAGTAGTTGAACCTACAGGATTAGGCTCACAATTAAAACAAAAAATCCTGTTAAGTAGAACAGATTAATATCTATGTTATGTCTGAGGCTACAAGGGAACAGGAAGGAATGAAAATTAAGTAAGAAACAAGCAAAAAAAATAGTAAAGGTATTTCAGAGAACTTGAAAACTGATGAGAAGAAAATGAACAAAAGAAAGACATAAAGGCTAAGCTGAGCATGAAGGCATAAACCTATGCACACAGTACCCAGAGGCTGAGGGAGACAGAATGAAGCTCCAGGCCAGCCTGAGCTACAGAGTGAGATCTTACCTCAAAAATAATTTTAAATCTCATAGTTCAGTTGAATGTCACAGAAAGAAGACAGACTTAGGAGAGTGTGGCACATGCATATTAATAAGCACAAAACAAAATATTTTCTCCTATGTGGCATTCTGAATATGGGGATCACAATAAAGATTAGGAATTGGATTGAGAGAGTAGGAATGCAGAAAAGCAATCATGGCAGAGAAATCAGTGATTTTCAAACAAGGGAAATCTAGAAAACATCAGGAATATTATCAGTATTTTGAAGCAGCCAAACTATATTATCACTGGCTAGTTTTAGTGGCACTAGCTTAAAAATATTCATTCTGTAACTAGAACAGTGAATATTTCAACTTAACCAGAAGGTATAAAAATGACAATTATTTCAAGTGGCATTTTTTTTTTTTTAAAGGGTGTTGAGCTGAGCTTGAATACTCTAAAGCTGACCAGTATTTTCCTAGTTATAGTCAAAAATGAACATTTTTCCAGCTGGAGTATGGGCAGCACCCAGAATGTTTGAAGACACACATGTTGGGGGAAACATGTTCTCTGTTTCTCTACAGATGAGCTGGAGTTCAGTCTCACATCTGACTCATGAGTTCTCAAGAGACTTAGCAATAGGAATGGCCAAACAGGGGTCTCAAGAAAAAGCATGCTTTGATGTTTCTGCTGCTGTTAAGGAAAGTCGCTTGTTTACTTTAGGAAGTTTTTCCTAATATCGATTAGGCCAATTATCCCTTTAATAGTTTATCCCCGGTCACACATGTTAGCCAGTAGTCATTTCCTGTCATTTGTCTCCTTTGCAAAGAAGTCATTAGTTATTTGCACACATGGATGAACTGTTTATTACAGTTTTTGTAGCTCATTTAAAAAAATGACATCACAGTGACTCCTTGATATCACTGTGAAATTATTAATGGCCGATAACAGAGATGATTATCAGTATCATTCATTCTCTGTTGAGGACCCTGAGAACTCTTTAGATCATGTAGGACCAAATTTGAAATACTTTCCTTTAAAAAAAAAAAAAAGGAAAAAATTCTTTTATATAATTAACTGCTCAGTAGTAGAGTATGTACTAGCACGTGTAGAATCTTAGGGTAATCCCAGTATCATGCGTATATGCACAAATAGGTAATATAAAAGGAAATGTATGCAATACACACCCAAACAAGTAATATAAACATACAATAATCATCTAACTAGATTAATTCCTTTTACAAAAACGATACCCAATGTCTTCTGAATTCCTGTCATATTCCAAATACACTGCTAAATGCTTTACCTAAATTAATTCATTTAGTCCTGAAAACCTCTACTCTTAGGTTATTATTGTCTACGTTTTACCTTAGGAAAATGGAGCTGAGAACATAAACAATATGCTGAGACAGAAAACACTGTTAGCCAGGCAGTAGACGTACACGCCATTAATCCCAGCACTCAGGAGGCAGAGGCAGGTGGATCGCTTTGAGTTGGAGGGCAGCCTGGTATAGTATAGTCCAGGACAGCCAGGGCTGTGACACAGAAAAACCCTGTCTGGAAAAAAAACAAAGGGGGTGGGGGGCAGAGAGATGGCTCAGTGGTTAAGAACATCATCTGCTCTTCCAGAGGTCCTGAGTTCAATTCCCACCAACCACATGGTGACTCACAACCATCTATAATGAAATCTGATGCCCTCTTCTGGTGTGCGTGTGTACATGCAGGCAGAACACTCATATACATAAAGTAAATAAATAAATCTTAAAAAAAAGAAAATGCTAATTGTTAGAGCTCAAACTTGTGCACAAGCTATGAAACAATATATAAAATCTTTGGAGCATTACATTATGATCTGTAGACTTTTGTACATTTTAGTTATACTTCAGTAAAAGAGTTATATCTACAAGCAAAAAGTACAAATTAAAACCAAATTTTTGTCAAGTACAGGGGACTATAATGACAAGCTGCTTCTGTCCTAACACTATTAATCCTTTATTCTTGACTTTATCTCATGTCTTTATCCTACTTTACTCATCCCAGGCGTGTTTTTTAAAGACTCGTTTTATTTTTATTAATATGTCTGTATGTCTATTTGTATGTGCATGCAAGTGCCTATGGAGGCTAAAAGGATGCCCTGGAGCTGAAGTTATAGGTGACTGTAAACCACAAAATGTAGGTGCTGGCAACTAAACCCCAGGACTCAGTAAAAGGAGCAAGTATTCTTCACCACTGAGCTGTCCCCTCAGCTTTACGCTTAGTTTAATTTTTTAAAACCATTATTTTACTAGTCTGTTTCTGATGCTTCACTAAATTGTGCAAAGGTAAATGTAGACTTAAGAGCTCTGGTTTTGGTTTCTTATTATGCCTTTTCAAGATTTAATTCCACAAAGCCTATCTGTTTTCTCAATTTCATTCCTTCCCTATGGGAAGAATTCCTAAGTCTCTATCCTCATTACTAAATTTAATCAAATTTAATCTCAACCTAATATACTTCAAAATACCTGTGCTAGGAATTTAATATTAAAAATGATGATGCTTATACTCTTGCATTACCCAAGATTCTGTAATTTGAAGATAAAGATATAAAGGGAATGGCTTAGTGAACAGCCTTTTACAAGGCTATCGTTTTAACAGATCAAGACAGAGATTGTGACTATACAGAGAAATTTTAAAAACAATTTAAAACAATCCCCAAGCCAATGATCTTGCTCATCAAGATAGAGAACAAGAGATAATCAAAATAAGTCTAAAATATTTGGCCTAATGCCTGGATATCTTCGAGTGCCATTACATAATCTAGAGAATACTAGAGGGTATGATCATAAAGCTGGTCATTAAAATGTGTCAAGAGAGCCTTTGTGGCTCCAGAGTAGCTGGTTGGTAGTACATCTGAAGCTTTAGAAGAAACCTCATTGAAAATGGTAAGTAAATTGAAAATGAAAACATTAAAGTAGAAGAAGTGCAGGTAAGTTGGCATAGAGTAGAAGAGGACCTTAGGACAAAAGGAAAAAACCATACATACAATATAACATAAACTCATCACTTACCTCTTCTCAACCTTGCTATCCTTGCAGGTTTCTTTGTTTTAGTCAAGAAGCCTATCTTGATTAAATGTTCCTACTCCTTGACTCCTATCTAGTCACAACATAATTGTGAGCTGCCATGTGGGTGCTGGGAATTGAACCTGAGTCCTCTGGAGGAGCAGCCAGAGCTCTTAACCGCTGAGCCATGTCTCCAGCCCCTAGTCACAACATACTACAGTGAGTAAAGCATGGACTCTGGGATCGTAGTTCTAAGGTTAACACTCTACTCAGCCACTTACTCAGAGTTATGACCATGGGTGAATTTCTTATCCTATGTGTTTCAGCTTTCTTGTCAACCAATAATAACTGGGTTGCTAAGGAAAACTAAATAAGTTCATCATTAAAGAAGATTTAATTATTTCATATTATGAGTGACTGCCTGCATGCATGTATGTGTTTCACTTGCAAGCCTACTGTCTGTGGAGGTCAGAAGGTATCAGGTTCCCTGAAATTAGAGTTATGATGGTTCTGAGGCACTATGTGGGTGCTGAGAACTGAACCCACATTTTCTGCAAGAGCTATAACCACTAAGCCATCTCTCCAGCCCATTAGTTCATTTTCAAAAGTTTAGAATGGTGCTTGTTATATGCTCTTTAAACGTGTTATGTAAATGAACAAATAAAGCCTTCACATTTTTTCCCATTTACCATCAAACCAATTGAGGCCTCTGGTATTTTATATTACCTCATCTACTAAGCTTGCTTTTTCTAGCCTGTTAATAGAGAAGATGCTTCTTTCTCCTTCCCCAGCAGCTGGGAATGACTCAATGGACTCTTCAAAATCTCTCCTTCTGCTATCTGGTCACCTTGGAAGCTTCGACCCTGTATCTGAGACTTTCTTTTCTGCCTCTTCTTGTGGGCTCAAATCTGCTTTTCTCCTTCATTAATGTAGCCATCATCCTTCGAATCACCTTCCTTTCAGTGCCCTCTTCTTGATGCCAGCTCTTTTCATGGCACTGCCCACATGCCAAATTCAAATGTTTTACCTGTAGCCACAATGCTGAGGCTGATCTCCACATTTGTGTTCCCAACTCTTAAGCTGGACAGCTACATGTGGCTTTAGACAAGAATTCAGCACAAAAACTGAATTTGTAATTCTCACTAGCCTTGTGGTTTTATTTCTGATTATGGCATCACTATTCAAATGTCAACTGCCTAAATTCTAGGACTTGGGTTTTTTTGTTCTCTCCTTCGGTGTATAAATATCTATGATACATTAGCACTTGCCTCCTTTCTAGTAACGATACCATAACGCTCTGAGATTTTATTGCAGCTCACCAGAATGATCTCATTTTTTTTTTTTCAAAATAATCTTCAAGAGAAGTACCTAGAATTTAGCCCAGATTCAACTGTTTCTATTCTCTTGGCTTCACAGAGTTTAAAAAAATTACTTTCTGCAGTACAAAACTGACCGTATCAGTTTCCTGCTCAAAAAGCTTCGAAAAGATAACCCGTGCTGAGTCTGCTACTTCTCGGTAGCGGCACAACTTTTCCTTTTACCTAAGAGGTACTTCCACACTTTGTTCTGACCACGTAGGACTCAGGGGCCACGCTCTTCCTACAGGCTTCCGGGCAACCGTCCCTAGAGCAGATGATGGAAGCAACCAACTGCAAACCCCCACCCTCACAGGGGCCATCAATTTATCCAGATACCGCTTCCAAACTTGACCACGAACACTGGATATCTGACGAACCTCCAGGGCTTGGCACAGCACCGGTAATACAAAAGGTGCAGTAGCCGGCAGCTGGGCAGGGGTAAAACCCTTCAAAACCTGACACTTACAGTAGTCTCGCGGTTGGCACTGAAGGCCTTGGCCTTGGCTAGCTCCCGCCGTTCAGTGTTCTGCCGGCCTCAACTCCAGCACTTTTTACAAAATGCCAGGGTCTTGCGTCCTGGCCAGCCACAGGGCCCTAGGTAGAGGGTCCCAGGAGGCGGTCCTTGGGGCATCCTGAGATTCCCTACTGCAGATTCGGGAAGGGGAAGAGGGTAGGATGCAGCATGGGCCGGTCCAACGGCTCACGTCCCCGGGGGCCTAGACCAGCTCTTCGACCCCCATTCCAGGGCAGGCTGTGGCCGATCCAGGTCCCCACGGGGGCTCCATTTCCAGGGACCCCGTACCCCAGTCCGGCTCTCCGGTTGCCTCCGAACTTACAGACCCGGGGACAAGGCCACCATCTAGATCTGGCAATGCCAGGAGCTCCGGCCCCTCGGGGCTCCGGGAAGGGGGAGGGGCAGGCAACCCGAGCCAAAGGGGGACCCAACGGAACCGGAAGGGCAGCCCTGGCTGGACAAAGACAACTTCCAGGTCCCATGGTCATCTCCGCCAATCGGAATGCTCGGAGGACGACGGGCCCCCGAGAGGGACTTTCCGCGTTGTGGGCGGGGCGTGGGCCGAGGCCGGGGAGTCGGGCCGCGCAGGGACGGCTCGGTGTGGTGCGCTCTGCGGCTGCGGCTCTTCCGTGGGAGGCGGGCCCCCGCGCTGTTCTCCGCGGCCGCGGTCACGCAGGGCTCCGGCCGGCCGCCACCTGCATGGGCCTGAACAGCCTGTCTGCGAGCAAGCCGTGGTAAGTCCCTCCCGCCCAGGGATGTGGACTCGCTGCGTGGGAGCCCGAAACGCAGAAAGCTGTTGGTCCCCCACCCTTGTGGATGTTGGTGTTTCCGAGGGATTCTTTCTTCTGTGTCTCCCCGAGCAGTCTCTTGCCTTCTGTAGCTTCGGGTACCCTGGCCGTTCACAAACTGTCCTGAGCCCGTTCACAGACTGTCTACTCAGACGAAATTTCCTGTTGTCCAGTGTTTAGCGTGCTTTTTTGGATGAAGTTCATGCCCAGTCCCAACTATAGTTCTTGGTTGGTGAACGAATCATCCAGGTCCTCTTCCCGAAGAAAAAACCTGAATATCTTTCGAAATCCCCTTCGCTTTGCCAGTCCACTTCTTTATTGCGTTCTCTCCGTTTATTTCATTTACCCTTTGGGGGCGTTATTATTACGAAACATCCAAATAATCACCATTTTAATCATTTACCAAGCTTTAAGCTAAGTGCCTTTGTATTCCTGCTTTAATTCCCTATATTCTTTTGTGGATATACATTTTCCCCAACATCTGTTGAAAAGGTGGACCTTTTGCCCATTGAGGGGACTTGTTGAAAAATCAATTCCCTTTTTAAGAGTTTTTTTTTTGCTGAGCTGTCTGCATTACGGTGATATATGTTTATCCATGTGTTAATACCATACTGCTTTAATTACCGTGACTTTGCAGGTAGCTTTGCATTTATTAGGTGTGAATAGTCCATCTTTATTCAAGACTGTTTTGGCTTTTCAAGATATTTTTCACTTCCATTTGAATTTGGTACCGGGAATTGAACCTCGTGCTTTCTTCACGCTACGTAAATTACTACTGAGCTACATTCTGCAGCCCTACTTTCGTATTTATTTGAGGATTGACTTTTGCTATTTCTTGGAAAAAGGCTTTTGGAAAGGGGGGGGGGTTATGGAATCTTTTGGTTGTTTTGGATATCATTAAAATTTTTATGTTTTCCTGACCATAAACGCAAGATGCCCCTTTCCTTAGGTCTGTATTATTTGCTTTCAGAAATGTTTTTTTTTTTTTTTTTTTTTTAAGATTTATTCTTTCATTATGTATACCATGCTCAGCTTGCACAAACACCTGCACACCAGAAGAGGGCACCAGATCTCATCATAGATGGTTGTGAGCCACCGTGTGGTTGCTGGGAATTGAACTCAGGACGTTTGGAAGAACAGCCCAGTGCTCTTAACCTCTGAGCCATCTCTCCAGCCCACAGAAATGCTTTCTAGTTTTCTGCATTCTTGGTTCATTCACACATTTTTATCAGGGTTTGCTTCCTTAATTTTCTTTTCATACTGCTTATTGCTGGTGCCTAAAAATTATTTTTTAAGAACACTGATTTTTCATGTGTTTGCATAACCCTTGCAGTTAATATATTAGTTCATTGGGCCCTATTGTGGCCTCATTTGATTTTCTATAGGTTGATGTAGTCTATGAGCAAAAGTTATTTACTTCTTTTTCAACAGGGTGCTTTTTCTTTCCTTGTTTACCAGTTCTGGCAATTAGTCCATTGTTGAACAGGGGTAGTAATTGTAAAGGAAAAGTGGACATCCTTGTTTTACCCCTGATTTTAAGAGAACATTTTTTTCTGCCTTAGGTTATTGAATATATGTTTCTCCAGTTTCTCACTTTCGGAGACATGCTGTCATGAACACATGCTGCCTCTGCATCAGTTGAGCTGCTCCTACGCCCCACTTGTATCCATGTCTTCCTTTGATTGATTTTGTTGAACCACCTTCTATCCAGGAGTAGGCTGAATCCTACTTGGTCATGCTGAAATTATTTCAATATGCTTTTGGAATTAGTATGCTTATATTTTGTTGGTTATTATTTTTATATCTAGTCTTCAGTGATATTTATCTCATTTTGATTTACCTAGAGTGCATTTGTCCGGTGTTGGTGTCAGCAATTGCTGGATGCACAGAATGTGTTAGTAAGCATTCATTCCTCAAATTTTCGCAAACATTTCAGGAAAAAAAAAAGCTATTACTTCTTTCTTTACATATTTAGTAGACTTCACTGATTAGATTGTATGATGTGGGAACTTCCTGGCTGGGAAATTTTGATTGCTAAGTCAATAGCTGTACTTTATTGATTTTCCTGTTGAGCCAGTTTAGGTCAGTTGTGTGTTTCAAGGAACATGCCTGTTTCTTTTTTGCTAATTTTTTGATACATAATTATAATACTCTCATTTAAAAAAAACCTCTATAATGTTGATAGTAATTTATCCCTAGTCTCATTTATCATACTTATTTGTATGTTATCTCTTTTGTTCATTAGTCTGACTAAAGGTTTGTTCGTTTTGTTGGTCTTTTTTCAGAATTTTTGTTGATTTCTCTCTTGCTCTTTTCAACCTTTTAAAAATTTCTTGTTTAACTTTTCTTTGTTTTTTAAATTTTTGTGTTAGCTTTGCTTCTGTGTTTTGTTTGGTTTGTTTTGAGACAGGGTCTCTTACTATAGCCTAGCTGGCCTCAGATTCACAGAGATTTAAGGCCAATCACCACAATGCCTACTTTACTTTGCAGCATATATAATATAATATAATATAATATAATATAATATAATATAATATAATATAATATAATATAATATAATATAATATAATATAATATAATATAATATAATATAATATTATATAATATAATATTATATAATATAATATTATATAATATATAGTATCTATATCTTATAGATCCTTGAAGTGGAAGGATTAGGTTTTTTAGTTTTGTTTTGTTTTTTCATGACAGGGTTTCTCTTTGTAGCCTTAGCTGTTCTGGACTTGATTTGTAGACCAGGCTGGCCTTGAACTCACAGAGATCTGCCTGCCTCTGCTTCTCCTAATCCATAGTGCTGGGACTAAAGGTGTGCGCCACCACACCTGGCTAAGGTTTATGTTACTGATCTGAGTGCTTTGTTATTGTTGGTTCATTTCTTTCGTTATGTTTTTGTATTTTGAAAAGGAGTCTAGTCCAGATTAGCCTGATCTCACTATTTAGCCAAAGCTTTGCCTTGAATTTGTAATCCTCCAGCTTCTGCTTTTGAAGTACTGGGATTACAAATATGTACCATCTACTTCACCACACCCACCTTTGATGTTTCGACTTAAAACTAAATTTCCTGATGACTGTCATAACTATAGCTCATAAATTTTAGTATGTATATCATATTTGTTTATTTCTAAGTATTTTATAATGCCCTTTGGCTTTCTTCTCTCACCAGATGGTTTTGTTTCTACATGTTTGTGAAATTTTCAGTTTTCCTCTTTTTGTTCTAACTTCATCCTATTGAGAGAAGAGCCTTTATGTGGACTTAAATACATTGAGTCTTGTTTTATGATCTAAAATGTTGTCTCCTATTGACTCTCATATGTGCTTGAGAAGAATGTGTATTCTGTGGTTACTGTATGGGATAGTTCATACATGTATGTTAAATATAGTTGTTTTTGTGATGTCCAATTCTCCACTTTGCTCTTCTTCCATATGGCTATTCTACCCACTGCTGAACATATAATACTGTAATTGTTTGCTCTTAATTCTTCCTTCTTTCTTTCTTTTCTTTCCTTCCTTCCTTCCTTATTTATTTATTTATTTATTTATTTATTTATTTATTTACTTACTTATTTATTTATTTATTTTTGTTTAATGTGCATTGGTGTGAGGGTATTAGTCCCCTTGGAACTGGAATTACAAATAGTTGCGAGCTGCTTTGTGGGTGCTGGGAATCAAACCCAGGTTCTTTGAAAGAGCAGACAATGCTCTTAACCACTGAGCTACCTCTCCAGCCCTTGCTTGTAATTCTTATTTTGGAAAGACTTATCTTGACTCATGGTTTCAGAGTTTTCAGCTTATCCTGACTCATGGTTTCAGAGTTTTCAGTGCATCATGGCCACAAGGATGTGACAAAGCAGAGCAGCTAAGTAAAATGAATGTTTGACCTCTTTCTTCTTTTATCTCTTTCTCTCTTTTCCCCAGTATTGGGGATTGAACCCGGGCCTTGTGCATGCCCCCCTCTTTTTTTTTTTTTTTTTTTTTTTTTGATCACTGAGGTGTAAGCACAGGCTACCTACCATTGTTTGACTCTCCATTTTTGACAGAACTTTTGGGAGTTTTAAGGGAATAGCATCTGTATTGTTTCCCTTTTACTCTATTTGGAACCTAAGATTAGGACATTCAAAAGCAACTGTATGGAGCAAAGTAGACAGCTACTATGCATAATCAGAGAGGATACAGGCGCATAGAAGATCCAGGAAAAAGTTTTACCTTAAGTTTATCCTGAAATCCAGCACAGAGAGAACTAAAATGTCAACCAGTCATCTAAAGATTAAAACTGGGCTGGAGAGGTGGCTCACTGGTTAAGAGCACTGGCTCCTCTTCCAAAGGACTCAGGTTCAGTTGCCAGCAAAGAAGCTCCCAGCCATCTGTAGCTCAAGTTCCAGAATGTCTGACACCTTCTAGCCTATTCGGCCAACTAGGCATGAACGTGGTACATAGACAAACATGCTGGTGAAAATACCTATATACATAAAAACTAAAACTAAAACCTCAGCAAGTAAGGGGAACGAGGGAGATTTTTATTTTTTTATACTCACTACATATGATTCAAATGTCTTAATTTTCAGTAACTTCGAAAGTCACAAAGCAGGGCTGGAGAAATCGCCCAGTTGTTAATTTAAGAGCACTTGCTGCTCTTGGAGAGGGCCCAGGGTCATGTCTCAGCACCTACATGGCAACTTATACAACTGTCTATAACTCCATGTGCTGGTTTCATGTCAACTTGACACAAGCTGGAGAGACTGGAGAGGAGGGAGCCTCAGTTGAGAAAATGCCTCCATAAGACTTGGGCAGTAGGCAAGCCTGTAGGGCATTTTCTTAATGAATGATTGCTATGAGAGGACCTGGCTCATTGTGGTGGGGCCACTCTTAGGCTGGTAGCCTTGGGTTCTATAAGAAAGCAGGCCGAGCAAGCCATGGAAAACAAACCAGTAAGCAGTACCCCTCCATGGTCTCTGCCTCCAGGTTCCTGCCCTGTTGAGTTCCTGAACTGACTTCCTTCGGTGATGAACAGTGAGGTGGAAGCATAAGCCAAAGGAAGCCTTTGCTCCCCCGTTGCTTTGGCCATGGTGTTTCATCACAGCCATAGTAACCCTAACTAGGACATACCAGTTCCAGGGGATCTGAGACCCTCTTCTTCCCTCTGCAGACACCACAAACACACATGCTGCACTCAACATTCATGCAGGCAAAACAAAAATACATAAAATAAAAGTAAGTAAATCTTTTCTTAGAAATATAAAAAAATCATGAGGCAAATAAAGAAACAGGAAAGTGTGACCCATTCAAAAGAAAAAAACTAAGTCCACAAATTCTCCCTAAGGAATCTCAGATATCTGATTTAATATTTAACTAAAAATACTATGGGGTGTTGTTGTTGATCAAATTCAAAGACCCATGCATTTTAGCCACATCTGACAAAATCTTTGAAGCAACTATTTTGTGATTATTCAAAAAGTTGGAATCATGAATGAAGTCAAGAAAACAGTATATGTACAAAATGAGATTATCATGAGTGAGAAAGAAAGTATGAAAAGGAGCCAAAATAAAAATCTGGCTTTGAAAAGTACAACAATGGAAGTAAAATATTGGTTGATGGGGTTGGGTAGATGGCACACTCATTTGGTCAAGTGTTTACTGTTTAAGCAGAAGGACCCAAGTTCAATCCCAAGACCCCACACAAATAAGCCAGCCTTGGAGTG
Source organism: Psammomys obesus (assembly GCF_907164565.1). Taxonomy (NCBI): domain Eukaryota; kingdom Metazoa; phylum Chordata; class Mammalia; order Rodentia; family Muridae; genus Psammomys; species Psammomys obesus. Next base: position 44,492,805 of record NW_026585895.1, on the reverse strand, counting down.
AATACTTGTAGTCCCAGTGCTGAGGAGTTAGAATCCGCTGGTCTGCTGAATGCCAGTTTGATGGCCAACCTGAATCCTTCTCAGGAAACTCCAGGCCAAAAAGACTCTGTCTCAAAAAAAAGAAAAAAAGAAAAAAGCAAGCTGTACTTACATGTACTCTTGTACATACATGTACATTCCACACACACACACACATGATTGGAGGACTCTGAGACCGACTTGAGCAAGCCACAGAAAGTAATCAGGAAGCAGGAAAGTTTGGATGGGGTGTATTTTAAATATCCTAGTTCCTGCTTCCTCACAGTTAACTTTTTTGACCTTCTGCAGCCTCCAGACTCTTGCCTCCTGCTTTGCCTGCTAGCATTACCAGAGTTTTCTCTTTAAAAAAATCCCAAATATGATATTGTTACTGTCCTTTCAAATAATCAACAGGACCTTTATGTTTCTATAGCCTGAATTGCATTTTCCTTTTAGCATTCCTAGATCTTATTATTCTGGCTCTTGCCTACCAAAGTTCTTTATAACAGCCCCAAATTCTCCTCATATAATCTAAGGTTTCAAAGCCACCCACTGGTGGAAAAAAAAAAAAGCATATTTAAAACCCCTAATTGGTTTTCTGTGAAGGATATAAGCTATTAAACGACATTAGTAGGCACTAAGATAAACTATATAAAGTCTATTTTTAGAAAAAGACTAGTTACATGATGAGACCTTGTCTCAAAACAGCAACAATAAAAAAAAAAAAAAAACAAAAAACAAAAAACTGGAGGGGCTGAGGATTTTGTTCAGGTGTAGAAAGCTTGCCTAGCAGACAAAAGCACCCTCTGATCCCTCACATGTAACACTGGGTATGTTGGTGGATGCCTGTAATCCAAAGCACTGGGAGGTAAAGTTAAAGGGATCCAAGGTCCAAGGTTGTCTTCTGCTATTTTGAATTTGGGGCTAGCTGGGAATGCAAGAGATACAGAGAGTCTATACGCAAGCATTGTTACTAATTTAATGCCAGCCTCCCATGCTGTGCCAACTTAATACTGTATGCTAAACAATTTCCAAGGTATCTAATATCAGGAAATAAGAAGTGTAACACAACATCCTAATGCGATACGCATTAGTCAAATGTTTGACTCAAATCCATTGAACCTGCTGATACAGCTTCTAGTTTGCAGAAATGTAGGGTGTAGAAGACAAACCCAATGACTTTTTGCAGACTTCTTGAAGCAAACATTCACATCCAGGAATTTTGTACTTTGGTTTTTAGATATCTGCAAAGAGCCATTCATCTTCAAATTGCACATTTTAAAAACACTCAAAGGACATAACTAGATGCAACTAAAGATCTAATTTTAGATGTAATAATAAATAAGGTAGGTATTGTTAATTGAAAAAGATTACCAGACAGTAAGTTATTCTAGTATTTGGGAGATGAAGGCAGGAGGATCAGGAATTTGAAGACAGCCTGGGTTACATGAGAGCCTGTGTCAAAAAAGACATCGGATTACTGAACTTGTCAACTGAAATGTTAACATTGGCGGTGAAAATGTGACATTCCTAATTTGTTTTAACTTGTTTTCTATTTTTTTCTCCAAACATTCTACTGATTATGTAATAAAGTTTTATTTAAGAAAACTTAATTTACACGTTTTTTGACTAATGAATCAAGAAACATATGAAAGTTGACCACCAAACTAGTAAACATTTTGTTAGGAGTGACTGAGGTTATACTTTCTTATATTGTTTACATATTTTAAAAATGGGTGTGTATAAGGAAAAAGGAAACATCACTCTTGTCTAACAGGAGTGGTAAGTGTTTTGTAAAGGATAAGACACAAAGGGAAACTGTAGCAGCAAAGCTGCAAAGCTTTTTTTTTTTTTTAATTGCTTTTCTGGTACACGTTGTAAATGACTCACTAGGAAAAGAATGTACGTCATTCGAATGAAGAGTAAGTGGCTTTAGAGGTATGTTAGTAAGGCTTGTGTAGTAGCAGAGCCTGGCCTAGTGGCAAAGACCTGTAATCCCAGCTACTCAGGGGGGTCAAGACAGGAGAATGAACAGTTCAAATTTGGCTTGACTGCTCTACAAACTGAGTTTAAGGCAGCTGAGGATAATTTAGTGAGACCCTGTCTCAAAATGAATAATAAGCAAGTCTGGTATATAGCTGCGTGGTAAGTGCATGAGGTCCTAGGTTCAGTCCTTAGTAACAAGAACTTTTAAAAACTTGCACAACACCCGTTTTCTCAGCTACAGTGTGTGTGTGTGTGTGTGTGTGTGTGTGTGTGTGTGTGTGTGTGTATTCATTCCGGACAGGAACTTTAAACTTCGCTTTATTGCTGTTGCTTTGTATTAAACTTGTAACGCCTTTTCAAATAAAATTCTCGTTTTCGAGTCACAGATTGGAACAATCTCATTCATTAGTTTCGTCAGTACCGGAAACCGGGTACCTGTAGGGAGTGTGAAGCGTTGATTTGTAGATCGGATTCTGTCCCGTAATCTGCACAAGTTTGGGGTGAAGCTGAATTGAGAGACATGTTGTTATTTTCTCTCACAATTCCTGGCTCTGTGCGCCTCAGTAAATGTTGGGGAAGTTTAGTCGGCCTTACGAGCTGCCGTGCGAACTGGACTTGCTCCAGAAAAGTAGACACAGAAATGCCTCCGCGCCCTCCAGCCCTAGTTCGGCCGCTGTGGCAGAGGGGCCGTGGCTGAGCCCTGTGCGCAAGCGCACATCCTCCCGCAGGCTCCCAGCCGAGGTGGGGCTGCGGGAAGGAAGCTCCGCCTCTCGGGAGGACGCGCGGCCTATGAGGTGGGGCGGGAGGCGGGCCGGAGGGCGGAAGGAGCCGCTTCACGTGAACAGGGGGCGGGGAGGCGGGGGCAGGGCGGCGGGGAGGCCCAGGCGGCGGAGCCTCCCGGACGGCGCTCGGCGGCAGCAGGTCGGGTACGGTCGCCGTTCCCCTCCTCGCCCTGGTCTCCCCACCCCCGGGGGCGGGGTATCCTCTCGCCACGCCGGCTGGACTCCAGCTGCCTTCTCTTCCCGCCGGGTGGGGTCAGGCCGGGGGTGGCTGGGGCTCTCTCGACGGGCCGAGTTCTGAGGGGAGCAAAGATTGGGTGTGGGGGAGCGGCCACAGAGGGCAGGTGGCGCATGCGCGGGCCCTAACTCCCCCCCCCCGCCCCCAGGAGCCCCTGCCCAAACCGGTTCCCCCTGTCTGGGTGGGTGTCTATCTTCAAGCCCTGCAACTGCTGCCTTGTGCTAGGTCTTTCCCTCCCAGCAAAGCCGGTTTCTCTTCACTTTTGTGTTTTTTGTCTCGGTCTTGTTTGGAGATCTGCCGATGTCCGCTGCCTCAGTTTCTCCCGTTGTCCACTAGGCCGTTGTGTGTGACTGAGGTTGGCTTGGGCCTCGGGTTGGCTTCCTTGGCTGATCCTAATTTGAAAGACTGACTCTTTCAGTGTCGCTTCGCTTTCTCTTACGAGTGTTTTCTGCCTGGTTCTCTTAACCTGCAATTAAAGTGTCTTTGGCATCGCACCTTTCTGTCTACATGAAACACCTGCCTGCTCCTGCCTTGTATCTTTATTTTCAGCACCCTTCAGGGTTATGTGAATCCGCCCAAAGGCTTTCCCCAGCCTTCAGTGGGGTGCGCTGTCCATTCCCTGGTAGTAGTCAGGTCCACAGTCTCCTAAAACTCAGATTTGTAGTCTGCACCTGCTCTTGCAAGCCTATCTGTGGTGCCCTCAGGATCCACTTATCCTGGAAGCAAATGTCCTACACAGACTGTTAAAACTGGCCAGGCTCGCCGGGCTCCTTTTAAAACTGTGCTTGTATTTAAGATTTGGGGTTGGGTTTCAGTGTATTTGATATTTTCATTTAGATCAACACCTGTACTTACAGTCTTGTGAATAGAAAGTGATGTAAGAATGTGGTCTTCCAGCTGCTTTGTTTGTTTAGGCAGAGAAACAATGGAAGGTAGTGAAACTGTCAAACTGAAAAGTCGTTTGGAAAAAAGCTTTGGTGCCAAGGAAGTGCAAATATAACTTTTTTTAATGTAAGTGAAGGACCCAACCTTGCTTAGGGAATGAAAGTGAACACAGGATGGAATTCTTTATGATCTTCCTTTAAAGGTCAGAATTTGAATTAAAATTTGAATGCATGGTTGATTTGTATGTATGTAAATTTTAGTTCACACATCATGCTTTGGCTGACATAGGATCATAAGTTCAATGCCAGCCTGGGCTATATAGCAAGACCCTGTCTCAAAGAACAACGAACAGAAACTAAAATTTACATGTTTAATATAAACATATAGATCAGTTTCATGAATAAAGTTGTCATATTGCCATGTTGTGGTATATTTTTCCAGTTTCTTCAACTGTGTTGTGTGTGTGTATGTCTGTATCTATGTCTATGTCTACATGGCATAGACATATGCCATGTAATTCTGTGATCTACCACCAAGACACATTGCACTGCCAACCTTGCTTTGCTTTTTAAACTCAGTTTACAGTTAACTTAGTGGTCTTAATAAGCTATGTCTTTGGGAACTTAATTTATCAAGTATGTGAATTTTACAAGTAATTAGCAACAATACATAGGATTTTTCCCTTTTCTTCTGTGTACTGAGAAGTGTATGGTACACATTAGCCACATGACAAGTATGATTTTCCAAAATAACTGGAGTTTCAGTCATTTTCTTTTATTTAGTAAATTTCCAGCTAGATAAATCCTACTATGAAAATTAATTTCATAGTAATTGTTTTAACAACTCACTTTCAAGGATTTAGTTTGTTTGAATCATAGCCAGTGTTGAGTTTCTTCATGAAAACACTGTTGTCCTAATGCTCTGACATAGGCTGCCTATAATTAATCTTTGCAACTTCCAAGGTTGTCAGATATCATTAGACTTCTTTAGCAAGTGAATAAATAAATACACAACATTCAATATTGTCTTAGAACTAGAACTCTTATGTACCTTCAGGTCCTTGTTTAACCATGTATCTAAATCATTTTGGTATCTTATTTGTATTTTTTAAACCAATTTTTTATAGTAAGATCCTAAGAAAAGAAAGTCCAGAGATAAGGAATATCCTGCCTTACCTACAGTTGCTTAGGAATGTTTTCTTGTTTTTGTTTCTTCACAACTGGTTACTTGGCCATTCTTCTCCACTTTCATCCTTTCCTGGTATTGTTAGTGTTTAAAAAACATGTAAGCAAACAATATTGGATGAGTATTTACACTTAAGACTTCAGCTACTGAAAAAAAAAAAAAAAGACTTCAGCTACTGTTATTGTCTCTTAACAGCCTTGTTTCTCTTCATGTGCCAAAATTGACCAAATATGGAAGTGTACAAGTAATGAACATGTTATTTTATAGAGTTTGGCCTGGAAGTTTCCTATCTCTTTCTAAGTTGACCATAATACTCTGAATATTCTCTTTCAGAGTAGAGTTTTGTAAGGCCTGTGTAACCCACCCCTTCTTTTAGTCACAAAAAAGTAAAATAAAACCCTAATTCTGCCTTTAAATTCATGATTGATGCTAAATAGTATTATCTTGGCAGAAAAATATGAAAATAGATTTTAATTGTTTGGCTATATTGCAAAACTTAGAGGTTTGAACTTCCCCAAGAACCCAATGCATAATTGTTAAGAGTTTCTGGTTAAGACCATATCAGCTCAGCATCTACATCATAAGCCAGTATGTAGGTTCTAGGAATCTTTGTGGCAGTAATTTTTTTTTCTCTATAGCTCTACAGCAAAGTATTTTTGAGGCTAGGTTAGCCTGGGCTAGTCATCCTACTGTTGTCTGCTGGAAGTATGGAAACACAGCTCACTGGTAGCTTGTGTTGGACTTTTTATGGTCTATTAACTGAGTTTCTGTGATAAATTTAACGTAGTGTTACTCAAAGTTTAACAGTCACTTGGTTTGGAACTTTCTCTTCCCATTTTTCATTGTCCATTTCAGTAATTACAACCCATGCTGTACAGTCTTGATCTGTTTCTTCTAAGGGTGCATCTTGTACTACTTAAAAGAAGTGTTATGCAGACTGAGAATGGGGTTCTGTTGTTGCTATTGTTTTTAGATATAGTCTCCCTTTGTAGCCCTGGCTGTCCTGGAACCCAGCTATCCACCTGCCTCTACCTCCCAAAGTGCTGAGATTTAAGAGTGTGAGCCACTCTGCCCTACTCAACTCTGAGAATGTTTGAAGTATAGTAAGTAGAGTGAATTAAATGTAGTGTTGATGAAAATAGCCAATGATTTTAATATTTTGAAATTAATTGTGCCTGTAAAGGTATCCTGGTGAGTAAACTGTTTCTGGCAATAGGAAGTACGGACATGTGATGTAAATCTTTTGCTATGACAGGATCTTCTGTGTCTAGACTTCTCATTACTTGCAAAAGCAACATTTTACTGTAGCAAGTTACCTGTTGCATCCTCTGTGTATTCCGGTAAAAGCTGTTATCTGTCTGACCTCAAAAAGGTAATGCTTAACCAGTCTTCTGTTTGCAATATTCTGGTTTTGGCTTTAAGAAATGGTCTTTTCAGATAGATTTAAAACATGTATGGAACTTAAATATTTGTAAATTTTGTATCTTCTTGCATAAATGCTGATAGAGTGTGAGATGCTAATAAACTGCCTCCCCTGTACTTGGTACACTTCCCTAATGTTCCTCTGTTCCTTGTCAGTATTGACCAGGCCTCTAGCAAACATTTTTTGTCTGCTCTCAACATTTTCCTCTGAAAAAAACAAGTTACAAAAAAGAGAAAATACTACTGCATTTCTCTTCGGTTTTAGTTTTCTACTGAATATTTGTTTGCTTGACATTAAGTTTATGAAGAGTGAAGAGGGGTGAATAATCACACTTTCCAGATCTCAAGTATAGTAGGTGGATATTCTAAATGGAACAGATTCATTTTTCCAAACTATGTATGAGGAGGATTTATGGTCACTAATTTCTTAAAAAGATGAAAAAAATCTTTGAAAGACCTTACAATACTTTATAGCATTCATTTTTTTAAATTATATAATGCTAATGTAAGTTATGTGTCCAAGATCTGCTCAGAAAAGAAAAAAAAATTAAAAAGTATGCTATCAGGGTTTGGAAGAATAAAATGAATGACCTTAACAATAAGCAGTAGTAATTCATTGATAGTAAGCTAATTTTCCTATTGTTTCTGGTAGTTTCTATTGTGAAATGGCTTTTAGATAGCTATTTAAATATTTTGTTTTAGAGATACTGCTTTGAAGTGGCATGAAGCCAGCATAAAGAGTTTTATAGGAAAGAAAAATAGTTTACTGAAGCAGCCATAGGAACATAAGACCATTTTCAGCCTTTTATGTTTTCAGTATCAGCATTTTACATTCAGTTAATCAACACTGGTAAAAGAATTGTTTCATGACGCTTCTCTTCTTACTCCTGTTTGTATCAACCTATCCTGGAAGGAGTATTAACTTTGTGACCAGAAAGACATGGATATCCCAAGGTCTTAGACTTAATTTACTATTTGATTGGAGATAAAGCTACTCAATAAATTTAAGGTTTAGTTTCTTCATTGATTAAAATGAACCTACTTAAACCTAGCTCATGGGTTATTGCATGTGATGTTTTTCTCTTTTCTTAGAAAAGTAATAAAATAGTAGGAGCCAATTTCCTCATTGTACATAACTGAGTATGTAAAATTTAAATTTTTTTAAACCTATTACTACATTATTACCTTTAGGTAAATAAAAAGCTTGATTACCCATGAGAAAATGAAAAATAACTGAAAACATTTACTTTCTGTAGACATTTTACTATACTCATTTTGTAAGGGCTTTGCTTGAATCCCTGCCTGGTCCCTGCAGAGGCTGGAAGAGGGTGTCACAGCCCGTGAAATAGGAGTTACAGGGGATGTGAGTGTTCATGTGGTGCTGGGATCTGAAACCAAGTCCTCTATAAGAATAAGTGCTCTTAGCTGCTGAGCCTCTTCTCCAGTCCCTCATTTATTAATTTTCAGGGTTTTAACCTGGGTGATATGGATAAACATGTATTTATACGAATATATATGTATATATGTGACTTGTGATTGAGCCTTTAAACAAAATCCTTTTTTTAAAAAAAAAAAAAAGTGATCCATGCCTTCTACAACACTGATCAGCCTTGACATTATCCTGAATGAATGAAGCCATATTGAAAAAGACAGATATTCTGTAATCTTGTTGCTTAAAAGGTATCCGAGAGTACAGCAGTCCTGGTGACAGAAGGTAGAATAATGGCTGCAAAAGACAGGAGATGGGAGAAATCCTAGTTGGTGGCGGTGTGGAAGCCTAGTGCCACAGAACCTAACACTTAACCATGTCTAAAGGGGTGAAGTTTTGTCCCAACTGCTTGACTGTGAGGTAGAAAGATTGCAACTTGTGGAACGTTTGAAAGAAAGCTTTCTCATAATTTGTTAAAGAGTGACTTTTACATAAGCTAGCTTTTCTAAATTTTTTTGTTGTTTTGTTTTTTTGCTTTTCTAATTTTTAATTTCAAGTATAACCACAATAATTTTCTTTTGTTGTTTTGGCTTTAAAAGTTAAGCTGCAATTAATCAGAAGGCTTACTTTCACCTGATTCCATTACCTCACTAATACAATTCAAATCAGCAGCCCAAGTTAAGAGATTTAAAAACAAAGCCATGTCTATTGTTTAGCAATTACTGGTGGAAAATAATCTATATATTTAAAGACGTGGTGGGATTCATTGAATTTATAGATCTGTCCCATCCTCTTCAGGGTGTAGACTATGAGAAATTCATGTGAAAACTAGTGCAAGGAAAAAAAGTTTAAAATTGACAGAAGAGAAGCTCTGAGACTAATCTGTGTTTCCATATTCTCCTTCTTTAATTTTAGCAGTGAGGATCAAACACAGAGCTTCACACATGTGAAGCTTATGCTCTGCCACTGAGCCCCACCATAGAGCCTTATTTTTTTTCTTTGGTGGCGGGGGAAGGATCGCACATGTACCTGTGGAGGCTGGAGGTGGACGCTGGGGGTTGTCCTCAGTTGCTTTCTGCATTCATTTTTTGAGGTAGGTTCTTTTGCTGAATCTGAAGCTCATCAGTTCAGTTACCTGGTCAGTGAGCTTTAGTGTTCTTCCTGACCCACACCCTAGTGCTGGATTTATGGGCACATGCTACATTGCCTGGCTTCTTTTCTTTAAAGGATCTGAACTCAGATCCTCTTGACTGTCATGGCAATAGTGACTTTTGCTGCTGATCAACTCCTCCGTACTCATTTTACTTTAAAAGATGCTAGCCCTGTGGAAATTGGCCTGCTATTGCATCTTTGAGTCTTGTTCTGTTACTTCCTGTTCTTGTTCCTGAACTGAAAGTAATATTAATTAACCAGGCTGAATTTTAGGACACAACTGAGCAGCACAGAGGACAGGATGGAATAGGCAAAGAATGGAGCTAGGGATACCAAGGAGTGAGACACAGCTCAGAAAAGAGCAGAAGCACCTTGATGCTTGGGTTAATAGTTTCATAATTTCTCTGTGAAGTAAAGCAAGTTACCCAGCCTTTCTTAGCTTGGGTTGTCATACAAATTTAATACTCTTCTGGCAAGGTTAATGTGGCACACTGGCAATAATGTGTTCAGATCTTCCACATTGGCCCTAAAACTGGCACTCAGCAATTAATACATATTTCTTTTTAGATATGATTTTTAAAGCATCCTTTTCCTTAAGATTCCAAAACACTATATTCATTTGCTTACTGAGAAACACAGTTTACTTAGTGAGCAATGCAAAATGGTGGGGAGTAGAAAGCAAGTGATGAGTGTGTTTGGTCCAAAGGAATTGCTTGGTAGGTTTTGAGACTCAGTGTTGTTTAGTTTTCTTGGCCATGACACTTGGAGTTTGGCTGGAGTCTGAGATGTTCAAGGGTAATAGCTGGTGTAATTGTCATATTTCCTTAATCCCTCAGCCTGGAGGCTGAGACAGGAGAACTAAGATTTTAAGGCCAGGTGGTGCTGGCTATAAAATGAGATTTTTTTTTTTCTCAAAAGAATGTGCTGTTATTAGATTTGGGTTCTTATTAGTTTTCTTAACTATGTTTCCAAGTACTTGCATATAGTGTAGCACATTGGTCATTTGTCTTTCTATTACTATATCTTACCATTACATTCATGCTATTGCATGAATTGTCCCCCGTGTCTTTGCAGGGCAGGAGAGTAGTTCAAAGACCCTACCAATGCTAAAATGGTGTATTTGCATATAATCTGGACACCCTCACATACTTTTACTCATCTCTTAGAATACATGATACTGTGTAACTTTTTGTTTGTTGTGCTATACTGTTTAGGTTCTCTGAGGGAAAGTACATGTTGCATGTAGATGTAATTTATACACATACACACACACATATTTTGATCCTCAGTTGATTGCATAGGTAAGGAATTAAGGAATACATGTGTTTGGAGAGCTGTATATGCTGTATATCAACCATTCAACTTTACTGAGCACTTATAGTAAGCAAGCATATGAAGAAAATATAAATAAAACATAGAATCCTTGACCACAAATAGTTCTCAGTATACTAAGTTGTGACCATGTATTTCCAGTTTATAGCATGGTGGTTTATAGTTAATATTTATTTATTACATAGTATATACCATAATTCTTCTGATAAAACTTAAAAGAAAAAAAAAACAGTTAAAGCTTAGCATTAGTGAACATTTCAGAAGGAGGATGGAAGTACTGACTCCTTTACTATGTCACTAATTTTATTGGAGGGGGAAAAACTTGCTGAGGGAATAGAAGCACATTTCTCACTTAGGAACCACCATATACAAAGGCTTAAAAGCCTAAAAGTGAACTATTTGGAGGGTTATGTGGTATGATTTGATAAGATTAAAAATGATAGCTGGGCTCAAGATTTTGAAGACTTACGTGATTCATAGAATTAGGGTTTCATTTGATATTCTTTCCATTTTAAATTTCTTTTTAATTTTTAAAATCATTTTTATGTATTTGAATGTTTGGCCTGCATGTATGCTTGTGTAGGTGACGTTTAAAAAACTATTTTAATGGGGTTCTTATATCTCTTCCTTCTCCACCCGGAACCCTTCCAACACCCCATCACCAGATAGGAGAGAAAGGTTAGTGGGGAGAGGGGTCATAGTTCTCTTTAGCTACTTCCTGCTGGTTGGGGTTGTTGGGTTCTTTGGGGCAAGTCCAAACTTTGTTTCAGGATATCTCCAACTTCTCTTCAAACTGCAACAGGAGCAACAGTGGGGAATAGCAACAGCTGCCTTCTTTCTTGGAGCACCCCTCTTTATCCTGGCTCTGGCATTTATTCTGTCTCCAGAGTCCTTAGAATTAAACTCTCTGAAGCTAGCAAAGATCACGCCCTTCTCAGAACCTGCATGAGGCAAATAGCCTGCTGCTATGGACATTCTAAAGCAGTGCCATATCTGACACCTAGGATTAAAACAAAAATATGTTTATGAACATAACCAAGTTTTTTTTTAAGACACCAAAAGTTCCACTACATACATGTGTGCTACATACATGCCATAGAAGCCAGAAGAGGGTATCAGATCCTCTAAAACTACAGTTATAGACAGTTGTGAGTCATCAGGTTAGTACTGGGAATTGATACTGGGGGTCCCCTGAAAGAACAGCTAATATTCTTAACCACTGAGCTGTCTCCCCAGCCCCCTTTTAATTATAATCTTTTTTTCATTAGAGAATTTAAGTATCATCTTAAACTGCAAGGGTGTCTTTTTGCATCACAATTAAACATGTCAAAGGAGAAGCCATTATTTTATCTTGTGTGTATTGGTGTTTTGTTTCCATGCAAGATGGGTGCCTGCAGAAGTCAGAAGAGGGCATCAGATTCCTTAGAACTGGAGTTGAAGATGGTTGTGAGCCACCCAGTGGGTGATGGGAACCAAATCCAGTTCCTCTGGAATGGCAGTCAGTGCTCTTAACTCCTGAGCCATTTCTCCAGCCTCCAACCAACTCTGATTGATTGATTCATCTGCTTATTTTATGCATGCATGAGAAGGCCAGAGGACTTGTTTGTAGGGTCTGTTCTCTGATTCTACCTTGTAGGTTCCTGAAATTAAACCCAAGTCCTTAGTGTTGGCAGCAAGTACCTTAAACACTGACCCATCTCACCAGTCCTCATTCTGTTTTCATTTAGCCATTAACAGAGACCTTGAGGAAGGTGGAGAAGAATTGGCTATAGAATCATACATAATATTTAGAAATTCTGTAAGGAATTAGTAGAATTTACAGCAACAGTTTTCAACCTGTGACCCCTTTAGGTGTTGGACAACACTTTCACAGAGGTTGTGAAAGGGTTCTGAAAGACCATCAGAAAACGCAGATATTTATATTACAATTCATAACAGTAGCAAGATTACAGTTATGAAATAGCAACAAATTTTATGGCTGGTAGTTACCACCGCATGAGGAACTATATTAAAGGGTCACAGCATTGGCAAGGTTGAGAACCATTGCTGAAGAGAGTGACTTTGAAGAAGGATAGATGGAGGAGGATATAGTTACTGCTAAAATTCATTAGAACTCCAAGGAATAGTAAGAAAATAATAAAGGTTTTTCTGTTTTGTTTCTCTTGGATCTGTGGTTAATTAGGATAGAGAAAAATAGGAGGAATATCTTGTTTGAGACATGGAGGTTGAATGACTTGGTTTGAAATGACATAGGGCATTATAGTAGAGGCCTGCCAGGTAATAACCCCTGTCAGATATACCAAGCAGTATAGTGCAGTACAATTGTTTGTTTACCAGTCCATTTTCTTTGTATCTACCTGGCAAAGGTAAATGCTATGTCTTGTTTCTTCCTGTAGGCACATGGCACAAATCAGATACTTGATAGTGAATAGAAAAAAACTAGGCAGGCTGGAGAGATGGCTCAGGGGTTAAGAGCAGGGGCTGCTCTTCCAGATGAGTTCAGTTCCCAGCAACCACGTGGTGGCTCAAAACCATCTGAAATGAAATCTGGTGCCCTCTTGTGTCATGCAGGCATACAGGCAAACACACATTGTATACATAATAAATAAATAAATCTAAAAAGAAAAAAAAAAAGACAAGAAAAACTATAACAGAAATGTTTATGTGAAACTTGGAGAAAAGATAGCACTAGGATAGTGTTAGTGTAGAAAGGTATAGCCTTGTTAGCTGATGAAATAGCCAAGGGAAGGAGGGAGAGGGTGGACTGTCCAGTAAGGCAGAAAGAAAGCAATATAAATGAGTGAATAATAGGCAGGTAGGAAGCAAAGCTGAAGTAATAGAACAAGTAAATGTTTATTTACTTTGGGTTTTGAAATTTTGCATTATGGATAGTTTTTTTGTTGTTGTTTGGTTGGTTGGTTTTTTGGGTTGGTTTGATTTTGTGTGTTTGGTTTTTGGTTTTTCCAGACAAGGTTTCTCTAAGTAGCCCTGGCTGTCCTGGAACTCACTCTGTAGAACAGGCTGGTCTTGAGCACAGAGATCTGCCTGCCTCTGTCTCCTGAGTGCTGGGATTAAAGGCATCCACCACCACCACTCAGAGCATTATGGATACTCTTGTTTTATGATTTTTTTAAAAGATTTATTGTTAGTGTATGTGTATGGTTGTTTTGTTTATATGTATGTCTGTGTACCTTGTGAGTGTCTGAGGCCCTGGAGGCCAAAAGAGGGCATCAGATACCCTGAAACTGAAGTTACAGATGGTTGTTGACTACCATATGAGTGTTGGAAGCTGAACCTGGGTCCTCTGCAGGAGGAGAAAATGCCCTTAACCTCTGAGCCATCTCTCCTGCCCCTTGGGATAGTTTTTGTTTGTTTGTGTAGCCCTGGCTGTCCTGGAACTTGCTTTGTAGTCCAGGCTGGCCTTGCCTCTGCCTCCCAAGTGCAGGGTTTAAAGGTATGCACCAGAATTCCTGGCATCTGTGCATAGTTTTTTGTTTTGTTTTGTTTGTTTGTTTTAAGTGGGAATTTAATAAGAGTTAGCACAAGGGAAAAAAGTTTGGGAGTGTTGCCTTTTAATTTTTGTTGTTGCTTGTTTGGGGAGGTGGGATCTTGATATGTTATCCATGTTGGTTCATACCCTGAATTCAGTCCTCTGCCTAGGCCTCCTGGGTAACTGGGATTTTTGCGTGTGCCGTCATGCCTAGCTAAGAAGTCAGGGTCTTGTTTGATTTTTATGACAGGGTCTTACTGTGTAGCACTGGCTGTCCTAGAACTCCTTATGTAGACCAGGCTGGCTTCAAACTTACAGAAATCGACTTGCATCTGCCTCCCAAGTGCAGGGATTAAAGGTGTGTACCTCCATGCCTGGCTACAAATATGTTCACTGTTAATGGATTATATTAAATTTAGTAACTAGAAACAATACAAATATTTAATAGTACTACTTTCCATTTCAGTACACATTAATGGGTTCTATAAGAGATTGAGAATGCATATGCATCTTCATTCAGCATGAATCAGATACATTTAAAATAATTTTGTTTGTGAGTGGAGGGAAGACATGGGGTGGTTATGCACACATGTTGCATACACAGGCATGCATGCATGCATGCATGCATGCTACAATGCATGTTGAAGTCAAAGGACAACTCCTGGGAGTTGATTGGTTTCTTCCACTGTTTGGGTTCTGAGAATAGAAGTCAGGAATTCAGGTAACTAGGCTTAATGTCAAATGCCTTTACCCATTGAACCATTTCACTTGCCCTGTGGTGCT
>NW_026585895.1:44387568-44478096 GCF_907164565.1 Psammomys obesus | reverse complement strand
GTCAAATGCCTTTACCCATTGAACCATTTCACTTGCCCTGTGGTGCTGTTTTTTTTTTTTTTTTTTTTTTTTTTTTTGGTGATCTTTGCAGAAGCTCATACTTAAACATAAAATTGTCACTTAATATCACATAGCACTGAATTTAGGCAAAAAGTTTATGAAGAGTTTTGATGTTGTTCCCCTCCCGATTTTTTTTTTTTTTTTTTTTTTTTTTGTAAGACAAAAGACTCAACATGTAGCCCAGGCTGTCCTTGAATTTGCCAGTGTTCCTATTTCAACCTCTGATTGCTAGAACTAGATAGATGATTCTGCCTGCTTTCCTTCCTTTCTTCCCTCCTTTCCTTCCTTCTTCTATTTATTTTTTTTTTTAAACTTTTGTAAGACAGAGTCCTACATTCCCCACCAAAGTGCTGGGAATACTGGCATGTACCATCATACCTGGCCTGGTGGAGACTTTATTTCAGTCAAAAACCTCTGGTGGTCTTTTTTCTGTTAGTAAAATAAAATTAATGAAAAGTTAGATGATATTAAAAAAAATTTGGACTTTGAAATATGTAGAAGTGTGCATAAGTGTTAGAAATTACCTTTCACCTCAGGTGACTTCATCTTGTATTTATTCTCTTTTTAGCTTTTTGGTTTTGTTTTGAAACAGTCTCACAATGTAGCCTTAGCTGGCTGGCCTTGAGCTCACTAATGTAGACCAGATTGGCTTTGAACTCATAGAGATCCAACTGCTTATGCCTTCCCAGTACTGGGATTAAAGGAATGCACCACCATACCTGGCCTGATTTCATTAAATGTAAAAAAGGAAACATCCAGAGTTCTTTTTACCAACATGGGGCTCTGGGTAACATGTTTGAATTTCATCACTCTTGTGAAAGAAAGAGACACTCTTTTAGTATCTACCAAACACCAAGGTGTTCATGTGTATATTACATAAAGATGGGAGGCCTGGGCCTGTGGTTCTGTTCATAATGTGCTTGTGTGGCATGTATGCAGACCAGGATTTGATCCCCAACACTTCATAAGCTAGGTGTGCTAACACCACCTGTAATCCTAAGAGGTCATAGTTATTCCCAGCTACAAAGTGAGTTAGAGGCCATCCTAAGCAACATAGGACTCTCTTACTGTCCTCATCCCCAAAGTGCTGACATTCTTTCCTCTGTAAGTAGGATACATTTTACTCTGTTCTATAAAAACAGGATTTTTCTCTTCAAAGTATTCCTTTATATTTGCTTTATTTAGATTAAGATATATTACAATGTGCAATTAGGAAATCATATATTTTGCTCTTGTAATATGTTTCCTAAATTGAATTAAGTTAGCTAATATCTAAGTTTTTTTTTTTATTTTAAAAAGCTTTACTATTTGAGTGCATATAACATTCTGTGTGTATTTTGAGTATTTTGAGTGTATATATCCACATAAAGCCCATAGTAAATTTATAGTAGCTCTATGAAACAGGTATTGTCTCATTTTCTGTTACAGAAACTGTATAACTGGCCTAAATAATTAAGTAATAGTATAACCAGTGTACTAGCACATAGTATAACTGGTGTGGGATAAGGTTTTTCTATTTGTTTTGGTGCTAGGGGATCAGATTCTGCACCTCTCACCTGCTATGAATGTGATGTTCCTCTAAGCCAAAACCCTAACCCTAGGTTTAGTATCCTAATTTGGTTTGTTTCCTAACTTCAAATTGCATGCTTCATTGTCACAAATAAGAACAGTATTCAGGAGGTCATAGGTTTTAGGCAAGCCTGGATTATATAACAAGACCTATCTCCATCCTTCCTACATATCCCCAAATAAAATTGGCATTCTCTTCTCACCAGGCATCCTTGTCTTTTCCATCTTTATCTGATGTTGCTCCTGCTTCTTTAATAAACATTTGAACATCTGCTATCAGACATTGCCTGAGGATCTAAAGATAACAGGCATTAACAAAACAGAAAAAGGAACTTGAATTTTTAGTTTATGTGATATTTAAAAGCAAAAGAATAAAATTTATTAAGTGGTGAAGATGTGCCATGTAGACTTGTAGAAATAGATGAAGACAAATCAACTCTTTTCACAGGGAAGTTGGTACTTTAGTTTCTATGGAAATTGGCATTAGATACTGAAGGGTGGAGAATCTAGAGTAAGTGGCTTGTGGTAACATAAAAATAGAATTTTAAAACAAAGCAACATTAGTCCTTAGTGTCTTGAGACAAAGGCTGTAAGTTTGTAAGAGTATTATGAGAGGTATATTTCAATTTCTGTGCTGCTTATTCATGATGGAAGCTGGGGAGGGCTCTTGATCCTATCCATGGAGATTCCTTCCTATAGAGAAGGACTTTTACTGTGTAGTGTTTTGTAGTGTTTCCTGCTTAGTGACTCATTTTCAGTTAAAAAAATAAAAAAGGGTGGGAAAGGTGGGGGCTGCCATGGTAGCCCACGCATGTACTTAGTCCCTGCCCTTGGGAGGCAAAGGCAAGTAGATTTCTGTAAGTTTAAGGCCAGCATGGTCTACAGAGTGAGTCCAGGACAGCTAGGGCTCTGTTACACAGAGAAACCCTTTCTCAAAGAAGAAGAAGAAGAAGAAAAATCGAACAACAACACAGTACATTAAAGAAAACAGGTGAGACCTTGAGCCTCCTAAGTCTTTCTGACCTCAGAGTATTACTAAAAGTTGTTAGAACTCTGGGGTCAGATTTTGGACAGTTTTCCCAGGCCTTCTGCAGTTGTTGCATATTAACTTCAGTTCAGAATAGGTTGATTCAGCATGAGAAAGTAACTTAAAATACAAGCTTTAAAAGAGACTTCTCAGCACTGAGATGTTAGACATTAAACAGGCATGTTTGTCTTAGTAGAATTCTACTTTGGGACCCACAGATAACAATACAATTTTTGTCTTGATTTCTGTCAGTTACAGTACTCTGACCAAGTCACATCATCTCACTCGATAATTTTGTTATCTGTAAAAGAGCACTGTGAAGATTAAATTAGGACACATTCACCATAACATTAAAAAGCAACATACTGTTATTTTAAAAGAAAAAGAAATCTTGGCTGCAATGGGAACATTCTTTGACTCAAGTAAAAATGGACAAGTGGACTAAGAAGCTTCCTGAAAGTGGAATGAATAGACCAAACTGGAGCTGATCATGTACAGAAGACAGGAAACCACTGTAGGGTGCTCTTACTAAGTCTAATCCTGAAAGAGCTGAACTCTGTCCTCAGCAAAGGTCTAAGTTAATGCTTACCTCAATGTGTCTCTTATTTTGGTACCCTAAATCAGCATGTATTAGCCTGTTTAAATTTGCCTCTCTGCTATTTTACTAACATTATTATTTATTTTACGAACATTACCTTTAGCAAATGTTTAATGTGTTTAAAATGTTTAAAATTCGGTGGATGAAGGAAAATCTTTTGGCTTTTCAGAAAACCATTTTCAGTCTTTTTTTTTTTTTTTTTTTTTTAAGACAGTTTTTCTGTGTAGCCCTGGCTGTCCTAGAACTTGTACTATAGACCAGGCTGGTCTCAAACTCAGAGATCTGCCTGCCTCTGCCTCTCCTGAGTGCTGGGTATTTTTCAATCTTGTACTGTATATTCACTGAATTTTTTTTTAATTTTTAAAAATTTTATTTTATGTTTATGAGTATTTTGCCTGCATGTATTATATATGTGCACCACATATGCCACCCACAGGGGCCAAAAGACACTGGGTTCCCTGGACCTGGAATTACAGGTGGTTATGAGCCATGACGTGCATGCTAGGAAAAGAACCTGGGTCCTCTGCAGGAACTGAAAGTACTCTTAACTGCTGAGCCATGTTCCTACCCGTTTGATCATTTTTTAAAAATAACTTACTTTTTATTCTATGTGCGTTGGTGTTTTGCCTTCATGTCTGTGTGAGGGTGTCAGATCTTGAAGTTATAGACAATTGTGAACTGCCGTGTAGGTGCTGGGAATTGAACCCAGGTGCTTTGGAAGAGTATCAGTGCTGTTAACTACTGAGCCATTGCTGCAGCCCCTATTTTACCATTTTTGAAACAGGAATTTACTATGTACCCAAGGCTGCCTCCAAACATGCAGCAGTCCTCCTTCCTCTAGTGAGCACACTGTACCCTTCCTTACTGTGTATTTATAGTTGGTCTTGTAAAATATATTTTATTTGTTTGTTTTCTTGACACAGTCTACCAGTGTAGCTCTGGCTGGCCTAAAACTCAGCACTTAGACCAGGCTGTCCTGGAACGCACAGAGATCTGTTTGCTTGCACCTCTAGTGTGTTGGTTAAATGCATGAGTTCATAATATTTTTGGTTTCTCTATGGACCTCACTTTGTAGATCAGGCTGGCCTTAAACTCACAGATATTGGCCTGCTTCTGCCTCTTGGGAGTGCTGGGATTAAAGGCATTCACCACCACCCAGTTCTGACTCCATAATTTTTAAGCAGGATACAAATAAGTAAAAGGGGCTGTAGAGATGGCTCAGGGATTAAGAGCCCTGTCTGCTCTTCCAGAAGTCCTGAGTTCAATTCCCAGCAATCACATGGGGGTTCACAACCATCCAGAATGAGGTCTTGTGCCCTCTTCTGGTGTGCAGGTGTTCGTGCAGGCAGAGCACTGTAGAGAGCCTTAGAAGAGAAAATTATATTTGGCATATGATGTGTGCTCAGTCAGTATGTGTTCAGTTTAAAATTCAAAGCACAGGTACTGAAGAGATGGCTCAGAGGTTAAGAGCACTGGCTCTTCCAAAGGACTTGAGTTCAATTCCCAGCAACCACATGGTGGCTCACAACCATCTATGATGAGATCTGGTGCCCTCTTCTGGTGTGCAGGTGTTTGTGCAGGCAGAGCACTGTGTATATAATGAATAAATAATTAAAAAAAAAAATCAAAGCACAGGGCCTGGAGCGATTTCTCAGTGGTCAAAAGCACTTACTGCTCTTGCAGAGGTTCTCGGTTCAATTCCCAGTGCCCACATGGGAATTGAACCATCATTAACTCCAGTGGGGAATCTGACACTCTCTTCTGGCCTCATTAGGTACTGCACACGTGTACATACATACACTCAGGGAAAACACTCACACACACAGGTAACATGATCTTCTAAAAATTCCAAAGTATAAGCCAACACTTGAGTTGGAGAGATTAAACACTTACCTTTATTGATGTGATAAAAATAGAGCTGTAGCTGTTTTTTTTTTTTTTATAATATTGATTTGAGTTATGAGAAATTTAAGGTGTGGGAAGATTCAGTCTTTAATGGAAGATTTTTCCCAGCTGTAGAATTTCTGCTTCCCCTGCCTTGAATTTATCTCTCTTGTTTAATAATGTGAAATTTTGTTTTCTATAACCATCCTAATATTTTAAACTTTAGTATTGATGAAGCTAGGAAAATATAGTTACTTTCACAATAACCAAGTGTTTTAACTTTATTTATACTTAAAGTAAGGTTGAGTTTCTCTTTGCTTTTGGAAGCCAAGACCTAGTTGCAATATGTGCCAAAGGCAGCCCTGTACGTAGGTGGGGTTATTGTGAAGGGAGTGTTTTATTTATTTGGAATCTGAAATATCTTGACCTACATAGCACAGAATGCCCTTATCATAATGAAAGCCTAAATTACAAGTAACAAGTATCCTGGGAAAATATTTTACAAGCTTAAAAAAAATACCAATATATATTGATATAAAGAATATATTGATATATATCAATATACTTTAAAGGATACTGAATAACTAAATATCTGACAGACATTTTATATGAATCTTTATGGTTTTTGTTTTTCAGGCACTTAGAAAATATTTAAGCATTCATGAGTTGAGCCTCATTCCTGAGTTATGGATGACAAGGCTTCTGTTGGAAAAATCAGTGTCTCCTCAGACTCCGTGTCTACTCTTAATAGTGAAGATTTTGTCTTGGTTTCCAGGCAAGGAGATGAGACGCCATCTACAAACAACGGAAGTGATGATGAGAAGACAGGACTCAAGGTAAAGCTTGGCAGCATAAGTGTGCCTTGTTAAACCTTGTGCACTACTTGGGGTTAATTAAAAAAAAAAAAAGAGTGGAAGAGAACACAGAATTGACAGACATACTTTTCAGTGGTGTTGAAGAGTTTTATGTATGCTTAATGAGTTATTTTTTTTAAAGGATTTTTATTTTGATTAGCTTTTAATTTTTGTTTTGTTTTGTTTTTTGAAACAGGGTTTCTCTGTGTAGACCTTGCTGTCCGGGACTTCCTTTGTAGACGAGACTAGATTCAAACTCACATAGATCCACCTGCCTCTGCCTCCTGAGTGCTGGGATTAAAGGCATGTGTTACTATGCCCAACCTTCTTTAAAATTTTTAAAACCCCTGTCAAAACTTACATTATAAGCATTTTTAATTTTAGGATTATTTTTCAGAGGATTGTTTTTCAGAGCATTCGGAGACAGAGGCAGGTAGATCTCTGAGTTCGAGACCAGCCTCGTCTACAAAGTGAGTTCCAAGACATCCAGGGCTATTGCACAGAGAAACCCTGCTTCAAAAAGACATGGATAGATAGGTAGGTAGATAGGAAAAAAAAATGATATTTGCTATTGGAGGTGAGCCCTAAATGAAATGGGGAACTTTCCAAACAGACATGAAGAGGGTGGAGGCTCCAGCAGAGCACGGTGGGGCAGTGTGATCTAGGGTCAGTAGGGCCACTGCATGCCTGCTTCTGTTGGAGCTTAGTAGCAAACTTGAACTTTGTTCTAAACGTGAGGAGACTTTTTGAAAGTTTTGAATGGGAACATGATCTAATTTACATTTTAAAAAGCTAACTTGCCGAGAGCAATTTCCAACATAACAGCATGACCTACTCCCAGAAGCACTGGTGACAATTATTACGACAAAAATATAAAATAGCATTTAAAGTCTGGAGATCTTTGAAAAGCAAATGAAAAGTCTTAATAATGAAACTATGGTAAGAATCTCATACTTAAGCATCTCCATCTTGTTCTTTCTCTCTTACCTGATTGAAACAGTACAGTATCTGCTCTACAAACTGCCATAATCAACGAGGTGGCTTGGAAGGAACAGGGAATGTTATCAAAAAATGTGATCAAAACATACCATATGAAAAGAATAAGATAAAAAGAAAGAAAATGGGGTTGGGGAAGGCCTTTGTTCCCTTCCTAGAGTCTAGAGCAGTGACTCACATTTTTGTTTGTAGGGAACTGCCAAGTGATAAAACAGCTCTTAGTGTTTTCATTGTCAACAAGTGTAAACAATAAGTTCTAACATGGGGTCATCAGTATCCTGAGTCAGTACAACATTTTGTCTATAGTGTCTGGTTTCCAACAACAACAATAAAAAAGTTAGACATACAAAATATTATCCGTACACAGAGAAGACAAAAAGCAGGCAACAAAATTCTAGTCGGTGACCATTGAATTTAACACAGCATTTCCAGGACAGCCAGAGCTACAAAGACAAACCTTGTCTTTGGAAAACAACAACAAAAATAAAACTATATACTGTGTTTCAAAGTAGTCTTTTTTTGCCAAGTCCAGCAAATTATATACAGTATCCTGCTTACAGAACAGATATTTGCAGGACAATGACATCTATATACAGTATCAGTAAAGATGGTTGGAGAGATGGACTAGCAGTTAAGAGCACTGGCTGCTCTTCCAGAGGTCCCAGGTTAGATTCCCAGCACCCACATGGTGGCTCACAGCTGTCTGAAGCTTTAATTCCAGGGATTCTGCCAACCTCTTCTGGCCTCTATGGGCACCAGACAGGCAATTAGGAAAACCAGTCATAAGGAGATAGATTACTTTTAAAATGTTAGCTGAAAATTCCAGAACTAAAATGTACAATGAGCATAAAGGTTTGGTGACTTGTAGTCTTCAGAATGCCCACTAGTGTAGCTCTCTCATTTAACTTTTTCTAAAATTAATTATTTTAGTATTAGTTTTAGTCTTAGTATTTCTTTTTTTAATAATTCATTTAATATTATTATATGTGCATTAGTATGAAAGTGAGATATCCCTTGAAATTGTTGTTACAGACACTTGTGAGCGGCCATGTGGATGCTGGGAATTGAACTTGGGTCCTTTGGAAGAGCAGACAGTGCTCTTAACCACTGAGCCATCTCTCCCGTCCCTATTTTTAGTATTTTTCTTGAGTAAACAGTAACAATACTTTGTCTTATTACCTGCATGGTTTTTTAACAATGAGCAGTCTTACTTGATTTTTTTCAATTCTTCGCTTCCTTTCATGAGCAACTAATGATATACTATTATAGTCCAGGGTATAACTTAGTACAAAACAAAACAAGCATCATTGGAACACAGTGCTGTTATTTCTCAGGGCTGACTGATTTACGTTGTAGATTTATTCACAAGTCTCAGCACTTTAAAGACCAGTTAATATCAAAAAGTCTTCCCCAGAATAAAGGAGACTTATTTATAGGAGGAGTCATAAGCTATATGTGAAATTTTACTGTAGTTCATATTTCTTTTACCTTTTGGAAGCAAACACATTTCCTTAAGACAAGCTATTAAACAGAAAATGTTAATATTGTTATGTTACCTATTTCCTGAATATTAGTTTTGGATTCATTGTGTACTTTTTTTATGGAAAACTGAAGGCAGAGAACAGCTACAGCCTTTATTTGTTGCAGATCGCCCATTTAAGAGAAATCAGAAGATATCTTTATAATAAAAGAGATGGTGATACTTTGCTTTAGAACATGGACCTACTTTAATCAGTGCTGGCCTCTCATTTTGCTGATTCCATGTATTTGTGACCCTTAGATTGTAGGGAATGGAAGTGAGCAGCAGCTGCAGAAAGAGCTAGCAGATGTGCTGATGGATCCTCCCATGGACGACCAGCCAGGGGAAAGGTCACAACTGGATGGTGAAGGAGATGGGCCTCTTTCTAATCAGCTCTCAGCTTCGTCCACCATTAACCCTGTGTCTCTAGTAGGGCTGCAGAAACCAGAGATGAGCCTGCCAGTGAAACCTGGACAAGGAGGTTAGGATTACTGCATTGTTGTATAACTGAAGCTTATTGTTTTTAATACTTGAGTGTCTTCTCTCCTGGACTAGATTCAAGAACAACATGAAAACCATTATAAGTCCTCTAAAAGCTCCAAATTCTACATTTGAGAAGTTGTCAGATACATTCGCCATTCTGATTTTCTTTCAACTGTATTTTTGTTAACACTCAAGAATGAAAAATAGTAGTTAAAGGATGCTGAGAAGGAAGTCTGTCTTCAGGTGGCTTAACAAGTTTTCCAGGAAATCAGAAACAACCAAAGTCTTCCAGGAAGGAAGAAATTTGTTTACAGTGTTAGAAAATAGATGTGTGTGCAGGCCCGTGTAACCTGTCAGAGAGCAAGTTAGAAATGGGAGAGAAGCACAGGGAAGACAGGCCAGAGCACTTAGGAGAGCTTATCTCCAAGAGCAACTTATTAAAGTAGAGTCTGGGTGTTAAAAGAAGTAGTGGAGGAGCTAGCTGGGGACAGGAAGCATTGTAGCCGTAACCAGGAGACATCAGTGTTTTCAGAGTAGTTGGATACTAAATGTATATTTGGCTTGAATGTAAATTATAAAGTCAAAACAAATTAGGAGAATCATGAGTTAGATCTGAATCTCAGATCACATTTTGGGTTTAACATCAATCCATAAAAATCTTGGTATTATAGTTATAATGTAAGTTGCCTAGGTCCCGTGGACTCCTCCCCCCCCCTCCCCCCCCCCGAATATGGCATACTGTTGTAATTAGTACTTAATTTTTTAACCTAAATGTGTCTTTTAGATGTTTATTTGCTGTTCATGTCAACACTCTTTAAAAGAAGGAGAAGCATATACTTATTTTTGTTTCTTTCAGATTCTGAAGTGTCAAGTCCTTTCACACCAGTGACTGATGAGGATAGTGTGGTTTTCAGCAAACTGACTTACTTAGGCTGTGCCTCGGTAAATGCCCCCCGGAGCGAAGTAGAAGCCTTGAGGATGATGTCCATCTTGAGAAGTCAGTGTCAGAATTCTCTGGATGTGACCCTCTCAGTGCCGAATGTATCTGAAGGAGCTGTGAGGTAAGACTAGCCTGTGAAGTGCTGTTGCTCAAGGAAGTGCTAGTAGGTGATCTACGCCATACTCATATCTTCTTGAAATGCAGCCCTCATGAAAAGCAGGTGCTCACTTGTACATGCTACACATCCCGATCATGGATGGGATATTAGAGATTTACATGCCTTGGGGATAGTTGAAACATAATGACCATGTATGATTTCTCCTTCTTATTTAAAATGAGAAATGAAATCAGAGAAGTCCTAGAAATGGGTGTTGCTTATACTATTTCAAAGAAATAAAGATAACCAAGTCAGATGATTATTATCAACCACTTAAATACAGAATTGCTAAATAATTACAGAAAATGTGTTTATTTCAGAAAAAATAACATGAATTAAAGTCTAATTTTTTCTTTTCTGTTGATAAACAGTTAAAATCTTGGCTCATCAATACTCTTTATACAGACTGAGGAAATAGCTGTGCTATCACAGGGATATGAATTCAGAGCATTGCAGTTCTTGCTTATAATCCCAGTGCTGCAGAAGCAGAGACAGGTGGATCCCTAGGGCTCACTGACCATCCATCCTAGCCTGTTTGGGAAGTTCCAAGCCAGTGATTCAGTCAGTGTTAGTGTATATCTCTGACTCTCTCTGTCTCTGTCTCTCTCTTTCTCTCAAACACATGCACACACACACAATCTCTCACTTGTTCACTTGCAGTTAGGCTTGTGTGCACATACATGGTATAGATGTCTCCTTAGCAACAGCACTGAGGTCTTATCTCCATATTTAATCACTTACGCAAAACTAAACTCTCTATGTATATATATGTACTCACTTCTCTGTTGCTGTAATAGAACCCTATTATTAAAAAGACAAAGTATTCATTTTGGCAAGTGGTTTCAGAAGTTTCAGTCTAAGGTCAGTATCTCTAGGCCTGGTGAGGCAGTATATCACAGCAGAAGGCCTAAGTAGAGGACAGCTTCTTAACTCATGGGAGCCATTAAGTAGAGAAAAACCAAAAGATGGAAAAGAAGGTATGGGCATGACCCAGTGACCTATTTCCTCTAGCTATGACTTGCTGTCTAAAGGGTCTACACCTCCTAAAGTAGCACCAACAGCTTTCAATGCATTAGAAGATAGTTCATACTAAAGTCATACAGTAATTATGGCTGTGTGTTTATAAATCTATATATACATGCATACATAATTATATCAGTCAATGTTTACTGGCAGTGGAATTACATGTGATGTATACTATAATTCCTTCATTTAATTTTCTATTGTGAACCTTTTACCGTATCAGTAGATATGCCTATGATGGTATATAAGCATATTAGTAACCATTTCTAATGTTAGACATTTTAAAAGGTTTTTCTTTTAATGAGAAAAGTGTTAATAATAGTATCAGTTATTATATAGGTGTTTGAGTGCTTTATAAGTGGGTAATTTACTTGATCTTTATTTCCTTAGGATACATTCTAGATTACTAGATTAAAAGCTTCCCTATTACTGCTTTTGTTGGGTTTAGAAATAATTGATCCAGTTTATACTTTGATCATGGGTTTAGTGTCGTTTCAGTATCCTTAGAAAGTTGTTGGATTTTCATAGTAGCAGTGTAGAAGCAACATATAGAAAGTAGGAAGTTACATAGTTAACCTGAACATGTAATTTGTCTTTGGGTATTGGTTTTAGAATCTCAAATTCTGATTTCAAATCTAGTTACTTTTAATGTACATTTTAAAGAGAATTCTTATTCTAATAACTGAAATTATACTTTGTTCTAATAGATTTTCCTTCTGTAAGGAAATGAGAAAACGTATCTGTCATGTCCCACATTTTCAGAGCTTTTATGAAAGTGTCTTTAACCCGGGTTAGAGGGCCTTTGGGGTTCTTTTACTTTGAACAGGGTTCCCAGGACATTTCCCCTCGATAACTTTGCCCTGCAGTATGGAAATTACATAGTTTTTTGTGGCCTTCCATAATTCTGTCTTTAGTGCCCTGAACAGAGTCTAGAATATTGTAGCTGTCACCTGTGGTGTGAATAGATTTGATTGGTTTCCTTTTAATTTTTACTGCTTGGCATTCTTTGGAATTTTATGTGTTGGTTTTTAAACATTAGTTTTTGTGCTTAGTCGTGCACTGTAATTTTTTTTACTTTTACA
Source organism: Psammomys obesus (assembly GCF_907164565.1). Lineage (NCBI taxonomy): Eukaryota > Metazoa > Chordata > Mammalia > Rodentia > Muridae > Psammomys > Psammomys obesus. The sequence goes on along the minus strand of NW_026585895.1, from coordinate 44,465,904 downwards.
AACAACATTCTTTTAAGAAAATCAGATGTGAAGGTCTCAGTCTGTTTTAGTAGTCTTATAATTTATGTACTGATCTTGTGTTTATTTAGTTGCAGGTTATAAGAATTATATTTGCTGCTGGGCAGTGGTGACACACGCCTTTAAGCCATGCACTTGGGAGGCAGAGGCAGGTGGATCTCTGAGTTCGAGGCCAGCCTGGTCTACAGAGTGAGTTCCAGGACAGCCAGGGCTACACAGAGAAACCTTGTCTCAAAATAACTAAAACAAAAAGAATCATATTTGCTGATATTAATACCTCTCCCAAACATAAATTGTCTAGATTTGGTACCATGGAATAATGTGATCAGTACCTTCAACATTCATGAGTGACTTATATATCACAATTCAACATTAACATGGCTAGCATACTAAAAGTGACTTACATGATTTTCTGGGCAAGATCTCTTGAGTCTTAATATAAATGCAGTACAAGTTGCTCATAACTAATCTCCTTTTTTTTCTCTGAACAGACTTTTAGATCCTCAAACCAATACGGAAATAGCAAACTACCCTATCTACAAAATCCTCTTCTGTGTCAGAGGGCACGATGGAACTCCTGAGAGTGACTGTTTTGCATTCACTGAAAGTCACTATAACGCAGAGCTCTTCAGGATACATGTCTTTCGCTGTGAAATACAAGAAGCTGTAAGTCATTAGGAGAGAACTGCGAATGAGATTTTGCCACTGTCTCTGTTGCTGCAAGTGCCACAGGGAGACAGCTCAGTGACTAAAATGATTGTTATACAAGCATGGGACCTGAATCTTGTCCCCAGCGCCCACATAGAAAAGCTAGGCATGGTAGTGCATTTCAATACCCAGGCATAGGTGGATTCAGGGGCTTGATGGCAGCCATTTTAGCCTAAACAGAGAGTCTCAGGTTCAGTGAGAAACCCTATCCCCCAAAATAGAGACTAATAGGTAAAGGCACCCAACTGCAACCTCTGACCTCCATGTGTACACACTGCACACACACCAGTGAACACACTTGTGCATGTGAACACACTCGGCAGTTGCACATGCAGTGCTGTAAGAGGCCTGTTGGTGATCTGTTGGTTGGATTAGATCCACATTCTTATCCTAACAGTGACACATTTGCAAGCTGTTCTGGTCTGAGTAGGTCCTAATCTTGTTAGAGCCTTACTTGTTATTAAAAGTGTATTTACACAGAGTCTAGCATTCCAAAAGTGTTTTTGTTAAACATGTAATATTTTTAACTATTTATTTAATTTTTAAATCCCTCTTTGATGATTTTGTTTTAGAAACTTAACAAATTAGTTAAGTAACTGAAAAAATCCGTAAGGGAAAGAGAAGTGATTACCTTCTCCCAAGTAAATAAGCATTTAACCTTAATAAAGTACTTTCTTTTTATTTTCTGTATTTCTTATGATTGCATGTTTGTGCACATGATGCAGGGGTTGCAGGAGGAATTGAGGTGACAGTTTTGACAATGGTCCTTTCCTTCCACCCTTATGGAGAGTCAGGGATCCTGCTCCAGTCACCAGGCTTTCAGGAAAAGTGCCTTCACCTGCTGCATCATCTAATTCACCCCAAAAGGACTTTGTAGGAAGTGCATACCTCCTCAGTGGCAACCTGATGAGTTTCTACCACTGCCCAGCTCAAGATACAGAGTACACCCAGAATTCAGGAATGATCCCTTTTAGACCCCTTTCCCCACCCCATCTATGAAAAAACATTCTGAGCTGTATCCCCAAAAGTTTGTTTTTCTTGTTTCATGTAAGGGAAATTATGCAGCAAATGCTTTCATGAGTCACTGGCGGTAGAGTGTTTTCTGTCTTAATGATAACAGCCAGTTTCCTGCCATGTCTGCTTATAGGTAAGCCGGATACTTTACAGTTTTGCCACCGCCTTTCGCCGCTCTGCCAAGCAGACCCCACTCTCAGCCACAGCTGCACCGCATACTCCTGACAGTGACATCTTTACTTTCTCTGTGTCTTTAGAAATAAAAGAAGATGATGGTAAAGGTTATTTTAGGTAGAGTATCTTGCATTATTTAATTTGTTGAATTTATTTAGTACACTTTTATTGTGGTACAGAGGACACTAGGTCAGAATAGATACCTTTCATACTTGAAATGATTACTTCTGTGGGGTAAGTCGATAACAGTGATAAAGGGAGAAAAGATATATTTACAGTATTATTTTTTTCTTTTCTCTCTCTGTTTTTTTTTTTTTTTTTTTTTTTCCTTATCAATATAGGGTTTCTGTTGTAGCCCTTGCTGTCCTGGAACTTGCTCTGTAGACCAGGCTGGCCGTGAACTCAAAGAGATACACCTGCCTTTGCCTCCATATGCAGGAGTTAAAGGCTTCCATACACTAGAGAGTCTCTACAACTACCCAGCCACATTGTTTAAAGCATTGAAACACAATTATGTAGTATCAGTTACTATATTATTTTAGTCAGAATGGCTGGCTGGCAGTTGATAAAAATTATGGCCAACATTAGATAGACTACATTTATAGCTATATTTGTGTCTTAGTATTGCTATTGCTGTGGTGACCAAAGCAACCTGAGGAAGAAACGATTTATTCCGCTTACCCTTCCACATCACAGTTTATCATTGTAAGGAAGTCAAAACAGGAACTCAAGCAGGGCAGGAACCTGGAGGCAGGAGCTGATGCAGAGGCCATGGAGAAGTGCTGCTTACTGGCTTGTTCCTCGTGCCTGCTTTCTTAAACAACCCAGAACCAGCAGCCCAAGGATGCCATCACCCGCAGTAGCCTCTCCCATAAATCAGTAATTAAGAAAATGGCCTACAGGCTTGCTTACAGCTACATTTTTATTAAGGCATTTTCTTAATTGGGTTCCCCTTATCATGTAACTTTAGCTTGTATCAAGTTGACATAAAATTATTCAGCACAGTTTGTCTTGCTTTTTGTGTTGTTTCGTTAATTTGGTTGACTGGTTTTTAAAGATCTTATGGTTTCTGACATCCAGTTTTACCATTAAAGTTTATGTAAGCACACTATGGGGGAAGTATAGGCTTTGTCCCAAGTTTAGCCTTGTATATATAGTTAAAAATAACTTAAGTTTGGTGTTCATCTCATTATTTTATTTCTTTCATTTATTCTTTGAGATAAGATATCATTGTATAGCCCAGGGTGGCCTAGAACTCAGTGTAAGCTAGACGTAGTGATCCTGTTACCATTCTGGGAGGCAGAAACAGGCAGATCTCTGAGTTCACAGCCTGGCCTACTGATCGAGTTTCAGGGCAGCCATGACTAATCACAGAAAGCCTGTATTGAAAAACTAAAGGAAAAAAAAAGAAAGAATGGATCTCAAAATGCAGCTGAGGCCTCAAATTCACAGTTGCCCTCCAGTTTCAGCCTCCAGGGACCAGATTATAGATGTAAGCCACCATGCCTGGCTAATTTAATTTTTAAAGAAAATATTTCCTTGAGTAGTAGCAAGGACCCTAAAATAAAAATCAAATTTGTGTTTAATTGTTGCAACTTTTAACAGTGTGGCCATTTTAAAGATCCTTTACCTCTCCAGTTTATAGTTTACTTAAAATGCAGTGGATAGATGCAAATCCCTTGTGTCTAAAGTTAAGTTATGATTGCAAAGCGACTCTTTTTTTTCCATATCATATATCATAAAATGATGGTCATAATAATTACATGTACAAATCTCTTCATAAAATAGGTAAAATAAAATTATGAGAAAATATAAATTATCTCTAATTACCACTTTTCAATGAAAAGCACAATAGCTGACCGACTGGTTTTGTGTGAAACTGCTCTCTCTTTGGCCTTGTCATGCCATCTGGGTGGCCAGTTTCATTACTAGAAAAAAGAAGTAAATCTTACATTGTTATAATTATAAAGCAGCATATAAAAAACTTTAAAAACTTTAAAACTTTAGAAACTTTAAAAATGGTTGGTTGGTTGGTTGCCTGGCTAGGTACTTGCTTGCTTGATTTGCTCTCATTTAACCTTCGAAGCAACTCAACCAGATAAAATTGTGCCTCAGACTCCTACTGTTAAGTCTTGATCATTTCTTTTTAAGTTGAACTATGAGGAGTAAATGTAAAGTTACTCTTTTATGTAACATAGATATAGGACAAGGAATATGAATTGGCCCGAATGTTCAATAAAGTGACTTCCCACTGATTATACTTTCCATTCTGCTCATATTAGTACAACAATCTTGTTGGTGTATTTTTTAAAAACTCTTATTTACATTTTTAATATCTCTTTTGCCCTACTCCACCCCAGTCTCTTCCAACACCCCAACACCAGGTAGGAGAGAGGAAGGATTAGTGGAAGTGGGATGTAGTTCTCCTAGCTGCTTCCTGCTGGTTAGGGTTGTTGGGTTCCTTGTTGCAAGTCCAATCCTCATTTCAGGAGATCTCCAACTTCTTGTCTCACAACAGCACACAGAAGCTACAGTGGAGAAGCATCAGCCTCCTTGTTCTTTCTCAGAGTTCTCCAACACTCTCTGGGCTCTGGCATATATTCTCTTTCTAGAGTTTTCAGATTTAAACTATCTGGCAAAGAGCTCTCTGAGCCCACATGAGGCAAATAGTCTGCTGCTGTGGACCATCTGAATCAGTCCCCCATTAAAACAAAAGCATGTTTATATCCACAACGCAATCTTCTTAGGTCCATGGCATCAGAGATGACTTTATACTGAGTTGAATTGTTCTGTAGCACCAAAGATTGAATCCAGGGCATTTTTAGCAAGCACTGTATGCTGAGCTGCATCTCACTCAGCCTGTTCAGTGTTCCAAATAGCTGAGAGAGGTTATGTTTACTTGTATTTAGTTAGCCTTTGCTCGTAAGAGACTAAGGCACATAAGGACAGTTGAAAATTGAGACCTGTCTACCAGAAATTGGAGCACACATTTTTTCTTTGAACGTGTTTGTCATTTCTAAATGCCTTTGTAAGAATTCTTTGCTTTATAATGAAAAAGTCTTACAGAATATTAGATTGGCAAGTAACACAAATGCACATGTACTTCAAGGTATTATCTAAGTAATGAATGTTAACAGTTTTCACCTACTCATGTATTTGTCTACCAATAGTTCCACTGCCATTAAGTTAGTATGTTAAAGCAGTAAGACTTGCTGTGCAAAGCTAGTCACCTGTGGCACTGTTACCTTTGAGAGTAGTGCAGCTAGAGCTAGAGAGTATGTGGGAGATTAGGTAAAGTGGCTTTTTAAGAATATTTTAATCTTTCTTAAATCTTATTAGCTACTCATTTTAATAATAACATTAGTATTGGTACCATATGGGTTATCAGTACCTAAGAACAGTAACTGATCATGGCAATAAATAAATTGGTTATATTTTTTTATCCTGTTATTCGTATTCAATTCTGTCTTCTTTTTTGCTATTACTTGTAAACCAGAGGAAAGAATCAGAAATGTAAGCTTTTTAAAAATAATTGTTATCATTATGTCTGACAAGAAAACTGTTTGCAACATTAATGAAATGTGTTGGCTTTACAGTGCTGTTCCCAAAGACAAGGACAGGCAATGCTTTAAACTTCGCCAAGGAATCGATAAGAAAATTGTCATCTGTGTGCAGCAAACAGCTAATAAAGAACTTGCCATTGAAAGGTAAACATTTCTTTTTATATTTAGTTTAAATATGACTTTTGGTTTCTATCTTACTGTATTAAAAAATTTACTTGCAAACTATTTTGACCTCTTGATAATTGTGCTTATTGTAGAGAGTGTTTGATTACTCTGAAATCACTCTCATAAATCTTCAGTTAATACTGCTAATCTCCAGTATGTGATAATACAAGACAAAGTTTGCTTAGCCCAGGTAAAGATGATGATTGTGACATACTGATTTATTTTAATGCCCTGTTCCTACCCATAAGCAAATAGTTTTTAAGTGACATAACTTAAAATGTACCTGCATGTTATAAGTTATCACAAGTTTATGTTAGTTTTTTGTTTTGTTTTGTTTGTTTTTTTGTGCAGGTGCTTTGGTCTTCTCCTTAGCCCAGGAAAAGATGTCCGAAATAGTGATATGCACTTGTTGGATTTGGTGAGAGTTTTTGCTGTTGTGGGTTCTTTTGGTTGTGGTTGGTTCTTATTAGAAGGTTATAACTATTTCTGTTTTGTTAGTGTATTGTTTACTTTATCACATGGGATTCAAAACATGTTTGTATAAGTGTCTATGTACACTACAAAGCAGTGCATAAAGATAAGGAAATTTTCTTATTTCTGACATGGATTTGAAGTCGAACTTTGAATGAGTGGCTCAGCTTTGGTGTCTTGACCTATGTAATGGTTAGAATAACTGTTGTTTACTCAGCAGGTAAGATTGCGTGAGAATCAAACTGTTGTGTCCTTTATTTACAAATAGGAGTAATTGTACATGGTAGCATATGCCTCTAATTCCAGCCCTTGGGAGTCTGAGGTAGTCACACAGTAAGACCTTATCTAAAATAAATAAATAAATAAATAAATAAATAAATAAATAAATGAATAAATAAATGAATAAATACAAGCAAAAGTTAATGCAAGAAGTTGGAGTTATCCATATTATTACTAGAATATGAAAATCGTTATCTGCAATCTAGAAATTATATGCTGATCATTCTGTTGACAGAATTTTAACATAGCATTTTGAGAGGTAAATTTCACCAGTTTTTTCTATTTGATGTGATTTATATACATTGACCTTACACATAATTTTAGGAACATTTATACAAATAATTGATGTAGCTTTAATCTTGCTGTAAGTATTCACATGCATCCCTGCCTTTAAACAAATCACTGATAGTTGAACAGCTTACTCAAGGCCTTCTTTGTTTTACAACACTGTTCAGTAGAAGGCTGTTATATTGTCTTTTGAATTTGGTCATACAATGAAAAGCAAGATGCCAGAGAAAAGCTGCCTGCACTGTGGATTGTGCATGTAGTAGCATATGATGCCTTTGATACTGTGGAGTCAATAAATCTAACTGAATATAGTGGCTGTGCTTCTTTGGTTATTGACATTGTACATCTCAGGAGGAAGAAATGGAAAGAACTGAGTCCTAAACACTATAAATTATTAAATCTTAGAGTCATTATTGATAACATAGGAATCCAAAAACGAGACTTGAATCATTTCTTCCACTAATCAAATTTTGTACTTCAGCTGCTAATATGAAAATTAGGTTTATTTATTTCAGATCATCAAGATAAAAATGAATATAAGGTTTTAGAGGGCCATTCAGATTTCATTAATGGTTTGCTGTTTCATCCCAGAGAAGGCCAAGCAATTGCAAGTGTGAGTAATTACTATACGTGCAGTGGTGAACTTGGAAGGAAGGCAGACAGCTCACTTACTTGTTTCCTCTGGAGTGTGTGTGCTGGCACCCTGAGGGCGATTTTAAGTTGATGGTTGTGGAGGCAGCCGTAGAGGAGTCTGGTTTAATGCCTTTGGTGCATTTGTCCCTTGAATCAAAACAGGTACCATTAATGTCAGCACACTCGTGCTTCATAAACACCTTCAAAGTTGAAGCTATTACAGGAAGTGGTTGGTTTGTTTGGGATATAACTTGGTTAGTTAGCATTTTTCATATGGACACAGCCTGCTTAGTCATTAGTCAGGTGGTTTGCAATTAGTAAAACTTGTTTGCAACCATTGGCAGATCAGTTTCAAATCACTCCATCCTCGTTGGTTTTGAGACATTGGGATTTCCCTCTTTCCTATCATAGATCTCTCCAACAGTGTGGAATGTGGAAGAGACCACAAGCAGTTCAATATAGCTTGAGGTGTAAAATTTTTCCTGTACTTCATATTCTTGTATGCTTTTAATATTTATTTGGAAACTTCTGTGTTGTAAATCCAATATACTATAAATTCTTAAAAATCACTACAATCCTTATTAATAAGGATTATATATTTTGAACTCCTCTATTTTTTAAAAGCCTCAAGATAAGGGTTAGCTTCCTTTGGCATTAAGGTTTATCTTTACTCTTTTCTTTAGGAGTCTATGGGCAAAAGTTCAGATGGAAAGTCATATGTTATTACTGGAAGCTGGAATCCAAAATCTCCACATTTTCAAGTTGTGAATGAAGAAACTCCTAAAGGTAGTAAAGAGGTTTTTTGGTTTTTTTGTTTGTTTGTTTAAGATTTATTTATTATACATGTATGGGTGTTTTAGCTACACATATGTCTGTGTAACACATTCATGCCTGATGTCAATAGAGGCTAAAAGAGAGTGTTAAGTCTCTTGAAACTGGAGTTACAGATAATTGAGCTACAGTGTGGATGCTGGGAATTAAACCTGGTTCCCCCAAAAGAGTAGCAAGTCCTGTTAACCACTGAGCACCACTCCAGCCCCCAGATGATACTGGTTTTTTTTTTTTTTGGTTTTTTTTTTTTTTTTGTTTTTGTTTTTTTTTTTGAGTTTTTGGTTTTTCAGACATGGACTCTGTGTAGTTCTGGATGGCCTGTAACTTACTTTGTAGACCAGGCTTACCTTGAACTCACAGAGATCCTCTTGCCTTGCCTCTCAAATGCTGAGAATAATGGTGTTCACCACCATACCTGGCCTGGTGATCAAGATTTTTTTTATTATTATTTTTTTTTATGTACACATTCTATTATTAGGAAATCTTGTTTGTTTGTTGTTGTTTGAGACAGGGTTTGTCTGTGTAGACTTACTTTGTAGAGCAGGCTGGCCTTGAACTCACAGATCTCCTGCCTCTGCCTCCCCAAGTGCTCGGATTACAGGAGTACCATCACACCCAGCTTATTAGGAAATCTTAATGAAATAAATAATTTTAATAATCCTTGAATTACATTTTATTCTTGATTTTCTTAAATTTTAAAATTTAACCTAAAAATGGTATCATTTTTGCTTATTTATTTTTCTTTTTTTCTCTTTCCCTTTTTTTCATTATATTGGTGTATTTGTTTGTGGATATGTGTGCTGAGAAGGAGAGTGTTAGCCAGGGTACAAGTGGAGTTCAATGGAAATTGGTCCTCTTCTTCCACCATCAATAATTTTGGGATTGAACATAGATCATCAGGATTGGTGGCAAGCACCTTTTCCTCCTGAGCCATAATTGATTGGCTTCTCTTATTTCTTATAAGTAGACTTCTAAAATTTGGTTTTGTAGAGATAATCCCTGCATATATAGTTTAAAAAAAAATCAAACATTATATATATAGAGAAAAGACAGTCTGCCACTGTCCATTCCCACAGAGAGACTCAAAGCTCTTTCTTAGGCTGATTCAAAGATAGTTTCTGTAGGAATATTTTCTGAAGTCGGCCTACTGAGTAATGCATAAACAAGTTTTCTCATCCAGGCATGGTGGTGCACACATTTAATCCTAGCACTTGGGAGGCAGAAGCAGGCAGATCTCTGAGGTTGATGCCAGCCTGGGCTACAGAGCGAGTTCCAGGATAGGTAGGCTTCCACAGAGAAACCCTGTTTTTTAAAAAAAAAAAAACAAAAACACCTCAAAACAAAACAAAACAGGATATCTTAAATACTTAAAAGCAATTACTTAAGTGATTAAATGAGTAAATATATTTCCGTCTTTTCTCTCTCATTTCTATTCCTCTCTAGATAAAGTGTTGTTCATGACAACAGCTGTGGATTTGGTGATAACAGAAGTACAGGAGCCTGTTCGATTTCTCCTAGAGACAAAAGTTCGAGTTTGCTCACCTAATGAAAGGTTATTTTGGCCCTTCAGCAAACGAAGCACTACTGAAAACTTCTTTCTGAAACTGAAGCAGGTACTTCGTCTCCAGGGTACAAAGGGGACACAAGAAAGGAGGATGGCACCTGAGGCTGGTTGGTCATTTATTGTTAGACCTTTCAAGCAGTCATATGCCTTTTAAGTATATTAAGAAAACTCATTTATTAATTTTTGCTCACATTGTAATTCAATACTCTTCACCATTTCTGAAGCTCCAGGATGCCTCTGTCCTCATTTGGACCTCATCCTGAAGAATATTTAGCATTCTTCAAATCATGGAGCTGATGAAAGTGTGTTTCTCCTAAATCTTTATTTCACCTCATTCAATATGGTGTTCTTTGAATGTAAGGTTCTTTTTACCTTCCTCAGCTCATTACTATATCTGTTGAAGAAGAGTTGTTTGCTTGTTTGTTTGTTTGTTTGTTTATTTTATACTTCTGGAATGTCTAGATAGTTTTTTAGTGTGTTTTTTCTTTTGTTTTAATGGTTTTTGTTTTCTCTTGAGATTTTGTTGCTCTTTTTTGAACAGATTTTCTTTGACAGCTTGAGTGTTATATTATTATAGATCCTTCAGAAATTACTGAATGATCTTTAAAGGAATGATGAATAATATCTTCCTTTTTATTTGTGTTGTAATTTCAGATGAGTTATTTATGACGGTTTAGATTGTATTGTGTATTGTGTTCTCTTGAAAAAGATCATTTTCCTTTCCTTCTTGCTTTTTTTAGATAGCAGTTAACTTTGACAGGAGTCAATTGCTCTACATTTTCTGTAATGGCAGAGGTGAAATATGGTGTACTCTTTAGCCTTGGTTGGCTCTCAATTTTCCCACCACATACTAGTTCTTATTTTTTGTCTCTTCATGGCTGCTGCTGCCATTGCTGTTGTCTCTTTGTTCTCTTCCTTCATCATCCTTCTTCTCTTCCTTGTTTTTCTTCCTTCATCCTCCTTTATTCTTCTTGTTGAGCAAATATTTTACCACTGACGTACACTGCGTAGCCAAATTTCTTGAAACAAGTCAGGGCCCCTTTTGACTTAAATCGCTAATCTGAGTTCTTATCTCCCTTTACCTTTCTGCAGCATTTGACATAGATGATCTCTTCTTTCTCCTTAAATACCTATTCCTCACTTTATTTTTAGGACATCTCAGACTTACCCCACCCTCAAATGCTCTACTTACCTGCCTTTAGTGTTGCAGTTTATGGCCATTATCTAATAGTTTCGTAGGCCAAGAATTTTACTCTTTTTATTTTTTCTGCCCCCATATCCATTGTTTGAGCAGATCCTAAATAGGAGCTAAACAGGACCTTTCAAGACCTGTCTTGTCTGATGTTGTAGTAAATGAAAAAATTGTTGGGCTATATAATCATCATCATCATCATCATCATCATCATCATCATCATTATTATTATTATTATTATCATCCCTAAGATTATCCAACCTTTATGGTTCAGTAAGGACATAGCATCCACTATTAAAAAAAAAAAAAAAAGAACTTACATAGTAACCTCAAATCCTGGACTGTTTTTGCACTTGGCTTTGAATCCTGGACTGTTTTTGCAGTTGGCTTTAATAGCAGGAGTTGCCACCCTGATTTGTTATGTAAATTAAGTCGATCAGGACCAACATGCTTGTTTTTGTTTCCTATGTGCTGGGATTAAAGGCATGTGCCATCACCGTTTTATTTAAAATATTTTATTTTAAACCTATATCATTCTAACGCAAAGCCTTTAAATAAGCAAAGAAACAAGAAATTTTAAAGTTTTGGTCTCTAACAAGCAAAGCCCAGTTAATCATATTTTGAAACTTAGTTGTTGCAAAAGTCTATCAGGCGACCCTTCTCAGAAAGAGCTTGCACCTTGTAGCCAGAGAGCTTTGAATTTCAGCCATTATCAATCTAGTTTGTATAAGGAAGAGTACCCTTTCTATAGTCCAAAACTGTCATCTTTATGTGGTATATATCATATAATATATTTATTCTTATGTTTCTTAGCCGTTTTATAATCTCTGCTAAGGCAATATTCACTGATTTATCATAAGGACTTAGAATATCCTACTTAGATAACAGTAATTATTTTTATTCCTTTCAATAAGAATTGAGATTATGTACTTTCAGCTTTGACTTTCTATTATACAAAATTCAAATTAAAATATTATGTGTGGATTTGCTTCAGTGTACATTGCCCTAGCAATATAAATTTTGAATCCATTATATCCAGATTAGTTCTAATGACTCAGTTTAGGCAAAAACAAGCAGAGTTGGAATAAGGGTTTCTTTTCTCAGGAGACAGAGTCACCCTACATCTCCACAGGAGCAAGGGATTAACATAAGATCAGCATCATGAGTTTAACCAATGACCAGCTTTGTTACTTTGAGCACCTTTTTTCAACTGTCTCTCAGTTTACTGAATTCTACATTGGCAACAATCAAACCTCCCTCATTTCGTTACTGTGACATTAATGAGAAGTTCTGTAAAGTTTAGATTGGAAATTCTCTATACATTTTAGTTGAGAAATACTGTGGAGCCTCTTGAGATGTGACAAAACCAGAAAACTCTTTAAGTTGTAAAATGAGAACATTGTTTTAACACTTAATTATTTACCCATTTAGAAAGCCTTATGCAGTCAAGGTCAGGCTCAAAGCCAGAATTTCTTCTACCTCAGTTTCCTGAGTGTTATGAATTACAGGCTGTGCCACACCCAGCAGCAGCTGTTGTTTTGATGGGAGAACAGCACTGAGGGGGAAGAACACTTCAGAAATCAAACAGTTTGGGAACATTACTCCTTGTTTAGGGAGAAAAGGAAAATACTTGGGTTTTTTTTTCTTTTTCTTTCTTTTTTTTTTTTTTTGTTTTTTGTTTTTTGTTTTTTGAGACAGGGTTTCTCCGTGTAACACAGCCCTGACTGTTCTGGACTCGCTTTGTAGACCAGATTGGCCTAGAACTCAGATCCTCCTGCCTCTGCCTCCCAAGTGCTGAGGTTAGAAGCATGTGCTACCATACCTGTTAGAATAATACTGTGACTCTAGTTTCTGAGACTGTCTTGGCCTCCAGTTTCCAAATATTGACACAGAGACTATTATTATTCATTATAGTTGAGGCCTTAGCTTGGGCTACTTCACAGCTAGTGTGACTAACTTAATTAACCCAGTATTCTAGTCCACATCTTGCCTGTGGCCCATTAGCTCTGTCTCAATTCCGAGACATGTTCTTTTGACCTCCCTGTTGTGCTGGCGAATCTCTAGTGCCTGATTCTTCCCACAGTTCCCATCTCTGCCCAGAAGTCCTGCCTTTTCTCTCCTGACTCATCTATTCACTGTCGTCTCTTTACTAAACCAATCAGGAGGTGATAATGGTCCATGTTTACAAAATACTGAAGCAGGTGATGCTTCATAAAAATAACAGTACCAAAGTCTGACAGTACACAGCTCTCTGCTGGTACAGAAATCAACATGTGAATGTTACAAAGACAACCTTTACATTATACACAAAAGATTACTCCAACATCTCCCCCTTTTAGTCCAGTAAAAGGCTCTTTCTATAAAATCAATAAACTATATGCAATAAAAACAATTACGAGAACTGTCAGGTAAGAATTACATTCAAAATGTCCAGTCCATATATATTTGGCAACTTTGGAGAAAGTACTTTACTATCTATACTATCTGTTTAGTTCAAAGTTATGTACATAAATCATTTTTTATCATAACTTGCATTACCAATGTAAAAATATCTTTTCAGACCTTAAAACATTTCTTAAATCCTAAACAACTTAAGCTTATATGTGAGACTACAACTATCTAGTTTTTAACCCCATCAGAGACCTGAGAAGGATAAATATTACCTGAGTAAACAAGAAGGTCATAACAAGCAGCTTCTAAAACTGTAAAAATGACAGAGACTGATAGCTGCCTGGACAGTCACCTAAGATTCCTCTGTAACATTTGGGCATCCATCTTTGGCCTATAGGCCCAGAATATCTGACAGACTTTCTGTGAAGCAGGAATTATTTAGAACTGTCCTATCTTTTCCCTACAAAGTTGGTCAGTCCACTTTCCAGTGTCCTGCTTGTCCAGTTTGGACAAGCTGCTGGCAACAGTCTTGGTAAGAGCTGTTTTTTCCCCCAGTGGTAGCTTCGCCACACTTGAAGCAGGCTCCATGTGGAGGTTTTTTGTGCCCATCATCTTCTTTGAAGGATAATGGTGGCACTGCCAGGGGTTGACACATATCTGTCAGAAAAGCCTTTTTGTTTGTTGGTTGGTGGTTTGGCTTTTTGAGAAAGGCTTTCTCTGTGTAGCCTTGGCTATTCTGGAATAGCTTTGTAGACCAAGCTGGCCTTAAATTCACAGAGATCACCTGCCTCTGCCTCCCCAAGTGCTAGATTACAGGTGTGTGCCATCGCCCCCAGCTAGAAAAGCCTTTTGTTAATAATATATCTTAAATGTCATATTCTGCAGGTCTCTGAAGGGTTTGAAGACTGTCTATCTATCTAAAATAAATCTAAATAGGTAAACGTTGCTTGTTTCTAGCTATTTACTATCTGCTTAAATTTAAAAAACATCTACAGGAGGCTAAATTAAGCTTACTTCTGTAATTAACTAAATTAGTAACTAACAAGACTACAAGTTTTATTATAGGTGACTAACTTGCAGTCCTTAATTATCCTTAGGTTTGTAGTAGTAGCTTTCAAACGACTAGAGCTTTATGTTAAAATTTTAAATGAGTTTCATAGATAAAATACCTTAAACAAGAGTTACACATATATGCAGTGCATTGTAGCAAATATAACCTTAAATTTTTATCACTATAAAAAAATCCATACCAGTGTTTTATTTGAGAATTATAGTTGCTTTCTAGTCTAAAAGTAGATTAAGTAATCAACTTCTTTTCTGTCTTTTCATCCCTATATCTTCCCCTTTTGTTTATTCACCCTCTCTCCCTTCTTTCCCCCCTAACACTAGAGAGGAGAGAAGGAAAGCTAGAGGAGAGAAAGAAAAAAAGTGATCCCTGACTCAAATCTCCTTCACTTTGTTTTGTTCTTGACCATGACCATTAACTCCTTGTAGCCTACCCTCGCAAATGACAACAAACATCCATCATATACCAAACGATCAAAAACCACCCACCCCACCTCTTGGGAATGGGTTTGTTGTGTTCTTAAAATTGCTTCCAGCAGTCTGGGGTCAATGGCATCTTTTGGGGACCCTAAGAAAATTGGGATATATAGTTTTAGGAGAGCTAGCTGTATCATTTGCTGCCCAGACTCTGTGATAGGAAAGTATACGGCTTAATTGAAGTCCCAGCTAAAGCAGTTTGTGAGGCTGAACCATCTGAGCTAGCCGCTTTGAAGTTCTGCTGGAGTCAGAATTTTGAGGAAATCGCTACTGACGCATTATGTGAGTGAGGCTGGATTACCTGGGCTAGTTTTCTTGTCTTCAATGATGTCTGGTTGTTTTGTTCTGAAAACACATTTTTAATGGTAATATACATTTCTGCATTCATGTATGGAATGTGTGGCATGCGCAAATCAGCTAAAGATGATTCTCTGCTCTCTGTTTAACCTCTCTGTTTAAGTTATAGTTTGATGAAAGACATCAAACTATATAACCAAACTAGAATGTAAATTTCCATCCATGCCATGTAAAGGGATGGCATGTAATATTAAGTCATGAGGACTCCGAGCCAACAAGATTTATGGGCTACACAGAGACATTCATGTCTCAGCCAGCCTCAGAGCTGTTCCCATGTAGAGGGATCAGCATATATGCCACTTATTTTATTGTTTTTCTGGGTCTCTTCCTTCATGTCTATAGCCATGATTTTCAGGAGGTCTCCCGTGGTCAGATCTGATATTTATTTACTTTGAAGGAATTCACAGCTTTTTATTTCCTGTTGAAACAAAGATATACCTTTCCCCAACATAGTACATTTCCTGACTTCCATTCTGAAGTTAACCATAACATGAAATTAATAAAGCAACAATTTTCTTCAACCCAGCTGGCTCCCAAATAATTGACACAGAGAGACTATGATTTATTTTATTAGATTAAATGCACAATAATTGGTCATTATTTTTCTATTCTAATCTAGCCTAGGACCTCCCAGCCAAAATCCCCTTAATACCTGTATTTATGGCTGTGTTGTTTTCTCTCTCCTTCTTGTGGCTGAATCCCTCTCATCTATTTGTCTTCTTCCCTTGCTGGAATCGGAAGTCCCATCCTATTCTATTGCCCAGTTACTGGCTGGCTAGCTTTTTATTGACAAGACAGAGACTCAGTGGTAAGCAGTGTTTACACAAACACAAGACAGGAAATTCTTGCAGTAAGCATTTCAGTGCCATGTCCAGATTGAAACCAAATAGTAGAATAGAGAAATCAGCATTTGAGTAATACAGGGGTAAACATTGCACCACATACAGTAACATGCCAACAGTTAACACATCCTTATAATATATGGGCAGCCCTTTCTAAAATCCAGTGTTTGTCAGCAGCTGTGCTACCTGCCTTGTTGACATTTAAAAAAATTTAAAGTCAATAAAGCATTATTTATCTTTCTCAAATCCCTTATCCCCGCTTCTATTTTATGATTGTGTCCTTCAAAGAGTAGCTAGATCCTTTTACAATTGCTTGATCTGTAGGATTGTAATATATATCAGTTATGTTGTAATATTTAAAGAATTACTGTATTTTACTGGATACATATGCCAGACCATTATCAGTTTTAATTTGTAAAGATATTCCTAATATAGGCATACCTTCTATTAAATGTATAAATATATAATCAACCTTTTCAGAACTCAAGGCAGAAACCCATTGGAATCCTGAATGGGTGTCAGTTGTTTGATGTACATACTTTAATTTTTCAGACTCTGCAAGTTGAAACACATCTGTCTGACAAATTTTATTTCTTTGCTTACATTTAGGGTTACTTCCAGCAGGCATGGAGCTTAGTTACACACAGAACATGTAGGACAAATGTATGATTTCCTTGGCTTGTCTCCAAGTAACAGAAAATTGTTTTCTGTAAACTTCTATTTACATGATGTCTTTTATGAAATTTTGAAGCCTTTAATACATTTCTTATTAATGGACTTACGTCTTCCTAATACCCATGGTCCTGGCAAACCTGTATGAGACTGGATTAGTTATTATGGTTGTGTAAATAAAAAGGTTAATTCTGAATCATCTGGAATAAATTCAGCAGTTTCTATGTGCAAACGACTCTCTGCATCTTGAGAGTCAGTAATTCTATGAAGAGATTCTGTAAAATCTAATAGAGCCATGACAATAGCATGTAAATATGCACTGAAGCATATGGAGTTTAGATTATTTTACTTATTTTTTTCTGACATGTAGCCTGCTATCCTGATTTATTGGCACCTGTGTAAAAGCTTAGAAATTGTTGTTCTCACTATGCAATGAAAACTCCAATTAGTTTTTTTTTATGTATATAAACTGAAGTCACTGCCTTTGTAGTTATTAATTTATTATTAATTTGTTACTGATTTCTCCTAAAAACAACCACTGCAAACTGTTGTCTAATCCTCATTTATTACCCATAATGTAATTTCAGCATTAGTACACGGCATTACAATCTCTACTGTGTCTGTTCCTGCTAATTGATGAAGTCTTATTCTCCTTTTCACAATCAAATCAGAAACCTTTTTTATGTAGGTTTTAAATTTTTTACTGTTTATGTGCTAAAAATAGTCATTCAAAGATATCTTCTCTCTGCATAAGAATTCCAATGAGAGAATGAGGGCAAGGCAAAATAACTTAAATACTATCCAGCTTTAGATCCAGTTTTGGGTCTTAGCCAATTAATATCTCCCAACAGTTTTAGAAAATCAAGAGTTTGTAATTAGTCTCTTCTGATCTGTACCTTCTGTGGATGGATATTCTACAGACCTATCTTATATTTTAGGTAATTAATAGAACCTTTTTCTTTGTTATTTTTTCAGGAGTAATGTATGATCTCCAACAAGGCAAAATTCTCTTTACCTTATCATCCATATAATGATAACTTATAGATTGAAGAATTTGTTTACAAGTCATTTCTAATGGCTGATGCACAAAATATTGACACAAGGTGGAACTGCTAACATTTCTTGTGGCAAGACTTTCTACTGCTATCTCTTAGTTGGCACGGTTAAATGTGAGTTACTGAGAAAAAGTAATCTTTTAAATCAATCATTATAACAGGCCATGCCTCAGCTAACAAAAAAGTCAAAGGGAGTCCAGGTGGTAAGGAACCCACAGGCTAAATTACTTTATGGATTGCTCTCAGACCTGTCATCATCTTCCATTTTCCAGATTGCTTTTTAAGGACAAATATAGGAGAATCGTAAGGGCTGGTTGACTCTTCTATATGTTGAGCTTTCACCTGCTTTTGGATCAGCTGTTCTTGTGCCTGCAACTTTTCTTTATTTAAGGGCCATTGTTCTACCCAAACAGGCTTGTCAGTTAACCATTTTAGTGGTGGAACAATTGGTACTCTATTAGCGATGGCCCTCCTTATAAATTTGGAGAGCTAACCTCTGCTCTGTCCTGCATATGGACAGCTTTGACAGTTTGTTTTGTTTTGGTTTTGCTTCTGCTTTTTTGAGACAGGGTTTTTCTGTATAGCTATAGCTGTCCTGGACTCACTTTGTAGACAAGGCTGGCCTCAAACTCATAGCAATGCACCTGCCTCTGCCCCCCCGAGTACTGGGATTAAAAGCATGTGCCACCATGCCTAGCTAGCTTGGACAGTCTTTAACTGTCATTGATGACATTTTTCACTATCTTTTTCAGGAATATCTCCTCTTTTAAAGCTTGTCTCTGAACTGGATTCAAGCTAATCTGTGCTTGTCTGTGTTGCAATAGATCCCTTCCCTATAAATTCATGCCTGTACCTGCCACATACAGCTTCAATTTTTCTACCTGACCTTCTGGTCTTATGCATTTAGTCTATTCTATACTTTGTTTTACCTGAGACAATGTCCTAATTCCTAGGAGCTATGTAAATGTCTTTTGAAGTGGCCAAGCCGAATTCCAGGAGTCTTGTGAAATTATTGTTACATCTGCTCTTGTATCTATTAGGCCTTCAATCTCAGTTCCAGCTAATGCTAATTTTAATCTTTGTCTCTTATCATTTATAACAGTATGCCAAAATACCTGTTTTCTGGTATCTTTAGAATCTGCTGTTCTTTCTGTAGGAGCTGCTCTATCTCTTATTAAATGGTTTATTTAAGTTTGGAGCAGCACTGTTTGCTCTACCAGGCTTTAATTTTTCTATTTGCTTTCTAGAATATTTTTTCCTCAGCTGGCAGGGAACAAATGTCTCATGTTGGTTTTTGCCTGGCCCTAAGCAAGGCTCCTTACTCAGTTTTCCTACAGTAAGGAATTGCCTCAAATATCTCTGGATGGCTTACATTCATAAGCCCTTCCACATCTACATATCCCAGGAAACTTTCTCCTTGAATTATCATTAGAGAAAAATTAATGCTTTGGAACTGTTTCTCTCTAGTCTTTAGGAAATGACCTGATCTTTCACAGACATAACAGTGGACATTTTGAGTTCTTATAACTTTTATATTTGTCTATCCAAACATAATTGAATTGTGAGCA
The DNA here is from genome assembly GCF_907164565.1 of Psammomys obesus. NCBI lineage: Eukaryota > Metazoa > Chordata > Mammalia > Rodentia > Muridae > Psammomys > Psammomys obesus. The sequence continues at coordinate 44,446,577 of NW_026585895.1, read as the reverse complement.
TTAGGTTTAATACCCAGAATAGTTTTAATCCTTTCATAAATAGGTGTGGATCTAGCCCATAAAGGTCTGATAGCCTTTTGCATTCAGCATTAGCATTCTCAGAAAGCTAAAGATTCAATTATAATTTCTCTAGCATTTGGGTGTGATACTACTTTATTTAGAGCTGTAGTTCATCTTTGTAAAATGTCAGTGAAAGATTAATTTGAACCTTGGCCTATATTTGTAATTGATTCAGGTCATCCTTGTTGTTCAACCTTGTCTTAATCATTTAAAGCCATTGTAGGACATTGTTCTACAATGCCATCATCAAACTTAATCTGTACTCTTAATTCGGAATATGGACCTTCACCTAGTAACAGATTCTTTGACAATATCAACGCCTCTAGTTCAACTTCATTGCTCCATAATTGAAGACTCATTTTTTCCACCATGTTAGCTGTTGTAGTTGAGGGCCAAGTTCTAAGGAGACTGTCATCAAATCTATCAAATCTTTTGCAATTATACAATTTTGTGTGGCCCAATTATTAAGTATTTGTTTTACAGGTTGTTACTGCTTCTTAAATCTCTTTAAATCTAGTGCCTCTATGGGCTACCATCCAAATTCTTGATAACTTTGTGGATTTATTTCCTCTGGGTCTCATTTTCTTATTATTGTATCTGGAAAAATCTGTAGCTTTTCTAATGGACTTGGACGGCCATTTCCAGTGTTGTCACAAGGTGGTGCTGTATGCTTTCGATTAGATTCATCTGGAGAGGATTTTGATTTTAAGGACTGTTTAATTTTTTTGTTCTATTGCTTATAACTTAGCATGGATTATTTTTTCTCTCTCTCTCCTTTTCTAAGTCTGCTTTAATCTAATATTTCTTAAGGAGAGCATATAAAATTGTAATCATTACTGAAAATATAATCATTTCTATGCTGATAATAGAAACAAAATTATACAGGGTCCAAGTGCCCTTTGTCATTACATTCTCCACTTTTTAAACACAGGAAGTATTTTTCTTTTAGTCTCTCTAACTCTCTTCTTCCTTTGGAGACTATACTTTTTAATTTTCAACTAAGTAGTTTTTTTCTATGACTGTGTCTATATCCAGTTTCTTTTCTTTTGTCATCACATACATTAATGAATCAGAGAGTTTTTTCAGTCTGGAATGGCTTTCTCCTACCTGCAATTGCTGTTGTGCTTTTCAAGCTGCTGTGGACTGGCTGTCAGCTGAATTCTACTTCAGCTGCTTTACTCATAGAGAAGGGGCAGTTCCACACGTTGGTGCTTGCTGCTGCTGACTGCAGTGCTTCTGTGCATTGGGTCCGTGAGCTCATGGGCTCTTCCACCCAACTCTGGCTGCAGCCACCGTCTGCTCACCCTTGTAGCAGTAGGCCTTCCTTGGCTGGTGTTCATTCCCACTCTCCGTCACCACCTGTTCTGGGACCATATGCCCAGCCATGCTGGGCTGTGTTCATGCCTGTTACCTTTGCCCACTGTGGGCCCACAGCAGCCTTCCTGCCTGAGCAGCAAGGTTCAGAAGAGTCAGTCACCACTACCCACCACCCCTTTCCCCTCCCCTCTCCCCCTCCCCAAACACACAGTGCACATGCATGTAGCTTCTTGCCTGTGCAGTAGTCTAGACCTGTCAAAGAGACTGCAGTATCGCCTTCCTGCTCGCTGACGTGCTCAGTTGCTAGGAAACTACATCTAACTCCTGTATCTAGAAATTTTCTCATCTTTTTCAGGCTGTATGCTTGAATTACCTGCCTCTATGTTAGATGCCAACTATCACCATACTGACTATGACCCTCCAATTCCTGAATAATGACAGAGACTTTTTTATAGCTTAGTCCTTAGCTTAGGTTACCTCGCAGCTATCTTGACTAAACTAATTAACCTGCTATTCTAGTCTACCTCTTACCATGTAGCCTGTTAGCTCTCACTCAGTCATGGCACCTTGTTGTTGTTTCATCCACCTTCGTGTTGCACTGACAAATCTCCATCTCCTGCTACCAATTCTTCCTACAGTTCCTGTCGCCACCTGGAAGTCCTACCTTTTTTCTCCTGCCTCAGCTCTTGGCTATCAACTCTTTATTATACCAATCAGAAGGTTATGGAGGTGTATGTTTACAAAATACTGAGGCAGGTGATACTTTATCAAAACAACAGTACCAAGGTCTGGACAGTATCACCTCTACAAAGACAACCTTTACATAGTGCTCAAAAAGATTATCCCAAACCTCCAGAGCAGTGTTGTGCTAAAGTGGTGTCTGCACTCCAGAGGACCTGGGTTCAATTCCTACTATTCACATGGTAGCTTACAGCCATCTGGAACTTCAGTTCCAGGGGCTCCAACATCCTCTCCTGGCCTCTCAGTCCTTTCATATGCATTGTATACAGACATCAGTGCAGACAAAATACTGATAACCATACCCATGCTCATACACATAAAACGAAAATAAATCTTTTGAAAGTGTCTAGAGCAAGAGGCAATGAATAAAAACTAAATTGTATAATGTTTTTAGTACAGACTTATAAATTTGTTTAAAAGTTTCTGGTTTGTTAGTCTTGTGTTAGTGGACATAAAAGAGCTCCCATGTTACTACATTTCTTGGGAGTATCCAGTTGTATTTGTTTAAGGTCTACATGGCCTACTGGGATGAAAAGATGGCTCAGTGGTTAAGAATACTTGTTCTTGCAGAGGACCTGGGTTCATCCCTTAACGCCCATATATCAGCTCCAATCATACAATAATACATAATTGTGGTTCTGGGGGATCCACCACCCCTTTCTGGCTTCTGTGGTCATCAGGCACACATATGTGGTACACATACATACATGTAGGCAAGAGAATAAAATATACAAATAAATAAAAAATTTTAGACCATGTGGGTTTGCAGGAATCTTATATTTCTGGTTGAGTGTAGTAGTACTCCAGGGATTTTTTTTTTTTTAATTCCATGAAGAGATTAAAATATATACTGTATATTTTCTAGTACTTTTAGCTTAATTTTTTAAAGTTAGTCTGTAAAGGATGAATTGTTAGGATAAACTAGCTACAATTATACCTATGAGGTAGCTTACTGGATTGTTCTACACTCCTCTGTTAAGGTTTTAAACTAAACAGAAGCTGAATTTCTACCATTTTCTTTGTGAAAAAGCGTATTTACATTTGAAAGCTGAGAGGCTGGCAGAAACTTCTAATAATTTCAATTTTACCCTTTTTAGATAAGCCTCCCTGATTTTTGTGGGGGAGGTTTTGGGGCAGAATAGGGAGTGGGAAAATATAGGTAGTGTGTGAAGAATTGGGACATTTTTTTGCTTTATAATCCTTATACCACATTGTTAATTTTATGTAAAATATGAAGTATTTAAACACATTTTTATAGTTTTAGATAGTTGAAAAGTCTTATTCTCACTCCTTTTAACTTAATAGCCTGCATTTATTCCAGTTACTTTATTGGCCAATATCTGATACGTATAACTTTCATAGCAATCCAGTGAGCACATGTACTGTTCTCATGGATGAGGAAACTGATATCTAGGGATAGATGCAAATAATACATTTTGCAGAATGGTTGGGAACACAATATTGTTTTAGACTTTTGAGTATCAGCCAGGATTCTTCTTTAGAGACATGCTAGTTTTATTTTTCTAATGAAAATATTTTTTTTTAAGATTTACTTAAACAGTTAATTTTTAGCTCTTTTGATTTCTGATCAGACTGGAAATAGAACTACTAAAATGCTTTTTAAAATACATGTATAGTCTTTCTTTGGGTTTTTTGTTTTGCTTTTGCTTTTTGTGAGTTTTTTACACCATAAATAATGAGAAAACAGTTATAGAGATGTTGTTGGGGTTTTTGTTTTTTCTTTCACTAAAATTATCTGGTGACTCAGTAACTCCTTCTTAGGTTGGAAACTTTCCCGTCTGGGTTTGTTTTATTAAGATGAAATCATATTAGAAAAGAAACTTAAGAGTCTAAGATTGAAGTCTTTTCTTTTGCAAGCCTTCCGCCGTCTCGGCCTCCTATAGACAATGCCGCTGTAGAAGGGACTAACAATAAATGATGCAGCTAAAAAAAAAAAGAAAAGAAAAGAAACTTAAAATTAGCAAGGAAAGAAGGGCTACATTCTTTGAACTAAATGTTTAGCATTTACTAAAAAGGATCTAAATACTAAATATTTCAATAGTGGCATAAATGCAAAACCAACCAGGTATTTTTAGCACTATAAAAGTAGGGGGTCAAATACTGATACACACATGCTCATCACATACAAAAGAATAAATGTAATTTTTCAAAAGACGGAGGTGAAGAGGTAGATCAGAGGTTAGAAGCACTGGCTACTTTGGCAGAACGTACCTAGAAGGTTGAGTTCCCAACCTTCATGTGATGATTCACCACTATCTGTAACTCCATTCCAGAGGATTCCAGAGAATCCTCTTCTGACCTTTGCAGGTACTATGCACACATAGAGGTAAAAGTCTCCTGCACTTAAGATAAAATTTTAAAAAGTGCGAAGGATAAAGAAATATCAAATTATAAAATTTGGGGGCTTCAGTGGGTGAAAGGGCTTGCTACACAAGCCTGAAGACCTGTATTTGTTTCCCAACTGTCATATAAAAAGCTGAATATGGTCATGTACATATAAGCCCACAGCTCCTACAGCCAGAGCGGAGAGAGACAGGAGAATAGTCCAGAAGCTATAGGGCCAGCTAGTAGTGTGGTACAAACAACCAGATACTAGAAAAAAACTGACTGTTCAAAGTTGTCCTCTGGCTTCCACATGGATGCCATGGTTCATGCACCTCTGCACTTACACATAATAATAATAATAAACCATAGGAAATTTAATCTATATAATTGTTATTTTGCAAATGAAGTCAGTATCAGCTGAAAAACTTAAATGATGTCACCAAAGTCACAGAGATAAGTCATTAATATAACTATAACTGATAACCTGGGCCTCTTGGTCCCATATGTTCTGTGTGTGTTACACATGCCTGTACAATAAACTAGTATACATCTGCCAAATTTGGGAACTATGGAAATGGCTTAGTGGCTAAGAGTGCCTGCTGAACAATCACAGAGATCTCAGTTTGAATTCCCAGTGCCCGTATAAAAATGTGGTCATGGCTCCACGTGCCTCTAACCCCATTTTTGAGGGGTCAAGGCTGAAATGGTCAAGATTCTGGTTCAGTGAGAGATCCTATTTAAAGGAAATAAGGTGGAGAGTGATAGAGCAGATCAACTAAAGTCCTTTTCTTATGTCTCTGTCTCTGTCTCTTTTTCTCTCACCCTCTCTTACCACACACATTCACCACAGACATGACATATTATGTACCATACACATACACCACAGACACACATACACACACAGGTACCCATGCACCACAGACATGACACACATACACCACACACACTATAAAAATACTACCCCAACATTTTAAAGAATCTGTTTTTTAAATGTTCATTTTCTGTGTGTGAGTGTTTGCCCGTATAAAATGTCTCTATACCGTTTATGTGACTGGTGCCAGAGGAGGCCATAAGAAGACATCTGATCTTCTGGAACTGAAGTTACAGATAGTTAAAAGCCACCATGTGGGTGCTGAAGAACAAAGCCGTGTCCTCTGGAAGAGCAGCCAGCCAATGCTCTCACGCCTGAGCCATCTTTCCAGCCCCCAAGTTTCAGAATGTTTCAATATACTAGAGAGTGCTTTCGCTGCTAACTTAGGAAGTGCATGATCCCAGGTTTTCTACAGCTCTTAGTGGGAGTGTGATCACTTAAGGTGGGGTTCACTTTCTCTTTTCTCTCTCTTGTATTTAGCAAGTAGTTCTTGGTATAATAGTTTTGGCAGCTTCCAGATACAGTGGGTTTTTCTTTTTTCTTTATCCTCCTCCTCCCTCTTTTTTTTTTCCTTTTGTATGTATATGTAATTTGCCTACATCTGTGTACCATGTGTGCACCTTGGACCCACAGGAGACAGAAAGAGGTCTTCAGATCACCGGCATGTCCATCTGCTGGCAGACAGTTAGGAAACATCATGTGTGTACTAGGAACCAAACCTGAGGCCTGTGGAAAAGCAGCCAGTGCTCGTCATCACTGAGCCATCTCTCCAGCCCCAGGGACATTGATTTTATGACTAAAGGAGGGTGGCCTGTGGCCTGTGTGCTGACAAAGGGGAAGGTCTGTGTCCTAAGCAGTTTGGAGTGAGATGGCATTAAATTGTGCTACCCAGATCAACATATAATTTAAAGCTTGTCAATTGCTTACTTCTGTGGTTTTCCATTTCATATTTTAGACTTTACTGGATGACAAACAGCTGAAAAGGATATACTGGAAAGTATAAACACAGATAAGAGGATTTCATCTGTGTCCATGCTTTAGCATTCATTGATTATGCATGCCCCAATTCATTGAGTTTATTTACATATTTACTATAGTAACTTAACGTTACAAAGCTTTCTCTTTTTTGCATTATGAATATTGTTTTAATTAAAGAACCAGTGATATACTTAATAATTTTTATCTTCACAATTCAAAAATAGCAGTTTTACATGACTAAAACTATCCAGTGAAATTTAAGATTTGTGTGGCACTTTTCTTTGTCCTTTAAATATAATACCAAATAAAATTGGTACTTGGAATAATTTTGGTTGTGTGCAGTGACAGATTTGAACACAGAGCTTTGACCTAGACAAGTGCCCAAGTCTGAATTATACTCCAGCCCAGAAGAATTTTTTCATTGTGGTCCTGTTATCATTTGACATATACTTAGGTTTATTTGTTTCTATTATTTTCAGTTTGGGAGCTTAGGTAATTTGTGTTCTTCTCAGTTTATTATTGTTATTATTATTATTATTATTATTATTATTATTATTATTATTTAGTATATAAAATGTTTATATGGAACATGCTGTATAACAACAGGCATAATAATATAAAACACATTATCAAAGCAGTGTCTCCATTTGTATCTCCTGACCCCATTCCACATATAACAATTACTTACTAGTTTCTAATTTTCTTTTTTGAAGATAATAAAATATTTTTATATGCACTTTAACATGTTTTAAAAATATAAATTAGTGTGTTGTAGATATTTTTCTGTACTTTGCTATAACCTGAAAATACTCTACATCCATAGGTGTTCTTCGGTCTTCCTTATTGCCTTGTGCTATTGTGCAGTTCAGACAAATCATGTTTTTTTTAAATCAGTTCCCTACTGATGGGTGTATTGATTTTTTCCAGTTATTTGCTATTCTAAATAATGTTGCAATATAAAATCCTGTATACTTGTTTTGATTATTTGAAAGTGCATGCTAGGGGCTAGAGAGACAGGTCATCAGTTCAGAGTGCTTGTTCCTTAAGCCTTGCCTGTCACTTCAGCTGCTGAAAATCGGGCACTCTTTTGGCCTGCAAGTGTACCTGCACATTAGTGCACATGTGATTTTTTTTTTTTTTTAAGAAAGAGAAAGTGCCTCTTAAAATGTTTCCTTTTAGTGGAATCACTGATACATGTGAGATTTTGTTATATTTGCCACATTTGACATTGTCACGTTAAAGATAAGCTGAGTCTGAGGTTAAAGATAAGCTGAGTCTGAGGTCGGAGGACCTGTTTTTCTAAAATCTTGTCAGGAGAATGTTGCTATGCTTAAGGTTCTGTTCTGTGGACAGTTTTATTTTTTGATAAATAATGGCAGATCACATTATAGATGGTTGTGAGCCACCATGTGGTTGTTGGGAACTGAAATCAGATCTCTGGAAGAGCAGCCAGTGCTCTTAACCTCTGAGCCATCTCTCCAGCCTCAGAGTAATGTTTTTAATGAAAGCCAAGTGGTGATTGGGATGGTAAAGTCTAACTCTTGAAATTCCTGTACATTGTGGACATCCTTTTCCTCCACCATCCAAATAGCATTCTGTGTATCTTTCTGTGTTTCATCATCCTTTCTTGTACCTCTTGGAGCCTCCCTCTCCCCTGTGCTCCACAGGGGAGCAGTTAACCTTTCAAGTTAACCTCCAACTGGCAATAACAGGAATGTTAAGGTGCTTAAAACATGTATTATATTGACAATTGTATATGTTTGTCTTACTTTTTTATTTAGGCCCATGTAGATTGTTTATAATGCTTGCCTAAAAGTAAAAACCAGAGTGTAGGTTTATTTTATTTGTCAAAAATTTTGAGTTTTTGTTTGTTTGTTTGGTTGGTTGGTTGGTTTGGTTTGGTTTGGTTTGATTTGGTTTTCTGAGAGGGTTATTCTTTGTAGCCTTGGCTGTCCTGGACTTACTTTTTAAACCAGGCTGGCCTTGAACTCATAAAAGTACACCTGCTTTTCCCTTCCCGAGTGCTGGGATTACAGGTGTGCTCCATCACGCGCAGCTAATAATTGAGATTTACTGACATCTTTCCTGCTGTTCATCCCTACCCACCACTGTCTTTTCTGGCCCTGCTTTGGAGTTAAGATCTCCTGTATACTGTTTGAGCTAAGCAAAAGGAGTAAAGGATTTTCTTAGTGTTAAACTTTTAGAATGTGTGAATTGTTTTGATATGTGGTTTTAAGTAGGAAACCTGCAAAGGCACCTTAAATTTATTGGAAAGACACAGGACAGTTAGCATTCACACTGGCTAAATTTGGTGATTAAATATTTGATAATTTATTTTAATGACAGATAAAACTTTAAAACTGGAGTCTTAGTTAAAATGTTCAGTTTTCTTAACAGTTCTTTTTAATTTATTTACCTTTATTTTATGTGCATTAGTGTTTTGCCTACATGTATGTCTATGTGATAGTATCAGATTTTGGAATTTCAAACAGTTGTGAGCTGCCATATGGTGCTGGGACTTAAACCCTGGTCCCTTGGAAGAGCAATCAGTACCCTCAAATGATGAGCGCTCTCTCTCTCTCTCTCTCTCTCTCTCTCTCTCTCTCTGAGACAGGGTTTCTATGTAGCCCTGGCTGGCTTTAAACTCACAGAGATCCACCTGCTTCTGAGTCTCACATGCTGTAATTAATGGTGTGTGCCATCATGCCAGCTGCAAGAGGGTTAAGTCTTTTTTTTTTTTTTAAGGTTTATTTATATTGTGTATATGAGTGCTCTATCTGCATGTATGCCTGTGTAGAGGAAGAGGGTAACAGATCACAGTATAGATGGTTGTGAGCCGCCGTGTGGGTGCTGGCAGTTGAATTCCTCTGGGAGAGCAGGCAGTGTTCTTAATCATCAAGCCATCTCTAGCCTGAGGTTTAAGTGTTAACATAAACTTTTCTACTTGATAAAGGTTACATTTTGTGTACATTTATTCTTGCATCCAATACAAAATCAAAAGTGATAATTAAAACAAAGTTTGCTACATAATACATTCTTTTTTTGTCATCAAGATAAAGCAGAAGGAGAGAAAGAATAATTCTGACACCTTATATGAGGTTGTGTGTTTGGAAAGTGAGTCAGAGAGAGAGAGGAGGAAAACTACAGCCAGTCCTTCAGTCCGCCTGCCACAGTCTGGATCCCAGAGTTCCATGATCCCCTCTCCTCCAGAAGATGATGAAGAAGAAGGTAAGTTTAGAAAGGTTGGTTTGAGTATAGGGATGGAGGGATGTTGTGGTGTTGGAACTCTTAATTTTCATTATTTAAATTTTAATTTATTCATTTTGTCCTTTTAAATATTTTTTCTCTTGTAACTTAATGTTATTCTGTGGAACATTAGAAAGTCATTTCATCAAAGATCAGAAAAAAATATTCATGATAATTCACTTACTCAGGGAGTGATTATTAATGACTTTGTATGCTTCATGCCCGTGTCTTTGGTGTTTTTAACAGATCATACTGATGATTTAACTCTACATATTTTATTATCATTATGTAAATACAAATACTTGTATCCAGTTACATGTCATAATTCATTATTTTAAAATTTAGTATACAGAATATTAGGTGTCATTATAGTATTTTCAAACATTTAAGGTAAAAGTGGGAAAAGTGGGCTAGGGAGATGAACAGGAAAGAAAATTCAACAAAAGACATTGTTTATTTATTCCACCACTTACCATTACTTGTTCTTCTTCTTTTTTTTTTTTTTTAATATTTGTTTCTTTATTATGTAGTCAGTGTTCTGCCTGCATGTATGCCTACATACCAGAAGAGGGCACCAGATCCCATTATAGATGGTTATTAACCACCATGTGGTTGCTGGGAATTGAACTCATGACCTCTAAAAGACTAGCCAGTGCTCTTAACCTCTGAGCCATCTCTCCAGCCCCTCACTACTACTTCTGTATTAGACTCTTAGGTTACTAAGTTTGTTGTTTACTATTTTAAATAAACTTAAATATCTTTGTCTATAAAGCTACTTACTTTGGAAGAGGAGAAAGAACATTCCACGTATTGAGTTCCATATTTTATAGATAAGTGGTTCCTATCACTGACATAATAAAGAACTATATTAAAAGCCTGTATCGAAAGTAAAAGAGAATTAAATAAGTTATAGAAGCATATCTATGACAGGATTATTCCCATTTGTACTTAAATACTAAGAACATATATTATGGCTTTATGTTCCCAATAAATGTTTACATTTGCCTTTTGTATTTTTATGTGGTTCTTTTTCATAAGCCTAACTTTTACTTATTACAGATAATGATGAACCTCTCTTGAGTGGATTTGGTGATGTATCCAAAGAATGTGCAGAAAAAATTCTTGAAACATGGGGAGAACTGCTGTCAAAATGGTGAGTTATAGACTCACACTGCTGCTCACCTGTGACTCATGTCTTACCTAATTCTCATCCTAGAACCAACAAGAGAGATCTGCAAATAAGATCTCACTCTATGATCTATTAGACATTTATAAGGATAATAGCAGAATGAATCAGTCTGAGACCATCAGAAGCCTAATAAAATCTTAGTGATAGGAAAAATGTCCAGACATGGAATCCATAGACACACACAGAGAGAAAGGGGGTGGAGAGGGAGAGAATGAATGAATGAATGAATGAATGAATGAATGAATGAATGAGTTGGTCCTTACATTGGAGAAGATAGGAATGGTTGCCTGGTTAATTATAACCAAAAGAACTGTATTGCCACTGCCACCGTCACTCTAATGCCAGACCGAAGGAGTATAACTCTACAATGGCTTGCACAAAAGAGACTACCCCACAAATCTACTTGTAGCTACAAAATCTATTCGCAAAAGTGTGCCCTCTACTAGAGGAATGAGGAAACAATGATTACAGGCCTGGTTCTATAGTACTCTGAAATTAGATGCTATCAGAAGTCCATTGAACTTTACATTTTAGACATCCCTTACAGCCACTAGTGCAGGAAATTTCTTTAAGTTTCAAAACAGATATGTCCTTACAAAATGTAGCTTTTGGTGCTGCATAGAAGGCAGGTGAGGCCTGGCTTGCTTGCCTTTGTGACGATTCCAGTCTGCATGTTACCCAGGCCAAATATTTAACAGTTGTAACAGTGGCCCGTTAGCAGGCCACACATGTGGTGAACTGCCTTAAGAATCTACGATGATAGGGCACAATTCATCTTCATAGTTGGTTTTCATCTCTTCCAATTATTAGTAATTCTCAATGTTATATAATTTTCCCGATAGAGTTTAAAGATATCTAAACGCAACTGGCAAGTAGAAAAATAGGGGACAGAAATCAGGTATTGGGAGATTTTCCATTGCCATTTGTGTGGGAAAATTTTGATAGAAAGTTGAGGCAAAAGAGCATTAATATAATGTCAGAGTGCTTCAGTAAACAAAACACCAGCTCACTTTTTACAACAATTCTAAATAAATCTGTTAAATTGGTATGAAGAAAGAAATATAGGTGTGTGTGTGTGTGTGTGTGTGTGTGTGTGTGTGTGTCTGTCTGTCTGTCTGTCTTGTCTTCTTAGGTTAGGTGTTTTCCTTTTCTGTGATACATACGATACCTGGAATGGCAAAGTAGGATATCCCAAGCATGATATATGTGCCTTACTGGCTTCATTATTTTTACTACTAACGTGTGTATATTCCCCATTTAGTCTTAGGGTGGGAATATATCTCTAATGGATCACTTGTCCAGCATGTTTGTTGCCCTCAGTTTAATCCTCAAAACTGCAAATAAAACATGGCTGATTCCTACAAACTAGGCATGGTGGAGCATGTCTATTATCTCAGCATTGGGATGTGAAAGATTAAGACTTCAAGTTCAGCCTGGGCTATATAGCACAATTGTGTCTCAAAAACAAGAATTTGGCTGAGCATCATGATTCATGCCTTAAACACCAGCACTGAGGAGGCAGATGTAGAGGATCTCTGTGAGCTTGAGGCCAACCTGGTCTACATAATAAATTCTAGGCCAGCCAGGGCTACACAGTGAGACCTTGTCTAAAAACAAAGAGTTTGACAACAGCATTAGGAAGCACTATTCTTTACCTTGTTTATAAAAAGTATATTACCTTAGTTTGTTGATTAGCATAACTAGAGATAATCTGGTGAGACATATATGTAGTATCTTTTCCTTGCTAGGATGTCTTGGAGGAAAAATCTAAATCTGAAAGTGATCTGATCTTGTTTCCATCGCTGATGTCCTGATTAAGATTGTCATAGAGTTTCCTATGGGCCTCATATACTAAGTTTTTTTTTCTCCCTCTTATAAGTTTTGACTATTAAGCTTTCATTGTATTTTTAGTAAAGCTGTGTCTCAGCAGATGTCAGTACCCCTAAGGGCTAGCAGTACACATTGGCATCATCTGCTGTGACAGTCTCACAGTGTTTTACATTTCGGACAAAACACTGTCTTCATTGGGAAATGTCAAATATGTACAAAAGGAAATGGCAAACCAAAGCATGGGTTGTCTATAGACACGTAACTATAGTTCATGAACTGTGAAAAGCCCTCAGGAATGTCTCTTCTTAAATTTTGATATTTCTTTACTATCAGGAGACAGGATTGCAGATACTTCTTCAATTTCATTTTCAGCTCAGTGGGTTTGGAAAGCATGGTCTGCTGCTGCAGGGATTTTGTATGTATGAAGTGTTTCTAAACCAACCTTGTAATTCAGTGTTAACAGGTCTTCGTGATAGCGTAGTTAACACCATTTCCACATTGTTAACAGTCCAGAGCTTGTTTTCTGTCCCGGGGCTTACTCTGTAGACTAGGCTGACCTCTAGCGCACTGAGGTCCACTTGCCTCTTCCTGGGATTTAAGTCAGTGTGCTACCACCTAATGAGACTTCATTTTACTTCTATGAATCCAGCACACATTTTGTATAATGCCTTAGTTTGTTTTGTTGTCAAACTTTATCACTCATAATCAACTGTGTCCTCCCATTCTCTTAAATATTTTAACTGAATTCCCATCTGTTTCTGCTGTGAAAAGATTGTTTCATCTGCTTTTGCTTGTTTGAGTTATGTTTTCAGATTTATCTAGTTTGTTTCATCCATCTTAACATTTCTGTCCATCCTGTTTGTTCTAGAATGGTAATCATTGAGCTGGTGTGGTGGAGCACACTTGTAACCCCAGCACTCAGGGAGACAGAGGCAGGTGGATCTCTCTGAGTTCAAGGCCAGCCTGGTATACAAAGTGAGTCCAGGACAACCAAAGCTACACAGAGAAACCCTGTTTTAAAAAACCAAAGTAAAAAGAATAGTAAGCATTGAAATATCATGGAACTTAGAAGTTTGTAAAACTACTAGTAGCCCTATTGATTAAAATTTATGGATGTTAGGGTTGTAGTGATGGTAGTTTAAACATTTATCATATTACTAGCACAGCCCCAAATTGTACGCTCTCTCAACTATAATAATATTACAGACTTTTGCATTTTCACACACAGGTTAGATATTCTAATAAGTAATCCGCAAACCCAGAAATTCTTGACATAGCCAGCCTGATCCTGAAGCTAATTTATTTAGTGAAAGTAGATTTTAATAACTATATTTGTGTGTCATTCTCCAGGTTCATTTGAATATGACTCTTGGAAGATAGGAGCACTGATGCCCTTAGTATAAAATAGTATGCTGGTTATATGTAGGGTTAATATTGTCAATGGCTAAAGTCATTCTGAAAGAAATTTTACCAGTATAAGTTAGGGTTAGCAAGTTTTCTTTGATGGGCCAAAGAGTAAATATTTAAGACTTTTGTGGGCTAATGATAGGTCTATCACAACCATTCATCTCTACCATTAAAAATCAAAACAATCATAAACAATAGCTTGAAAAGTACACATAATTGTGTCAGTGGTAGTTTATTTACTCGAGGCCATAGTGTTTCAAACCTTTAAATAGCAGAATGATTAATATTGTTTCTTGTTGACAACTCTCCATATGTACCCATATGCAAGGAGAAATTTATATGAAATTGCCCTTATCTCTCAATTCAGGGTACAAAATTATAGAACAATTAAGAACAATTAACAAGCAACTTTTTAATACATTGTGCATTATTCTCATAGAATTTGGGTGATGCGAAAAGTATCAGACGCTTTGTGTCAGTGACTTGCGCTCCAGTCTGATAGTCACAGGAGCATTTCTGTCTAGATCTTGCTTTAGTGACTCATTAATGGTGGCTTTCCAGTCACAGAGCAGCTGTGATATAATGGATGGAACACTCATCATTCTGAAGTCTCAGGACTGCCCACCTTTAGTGAACAGACCAGCCACTTTGACCTCTCTGCATCTGTAAACTAGAAACAACTTCTGCCTTTATGATAGGGTCAGTTTAAGACACAAAGCACTGAGATCGTGCCAGTGTTTGAAGACAGGCTTTATTTTGCTCATTTCATATATGAAGCCCAAAATTTTGTAACTTGCATTATTGTTGCACTAAGGATGTTCTTAGCAGCCTGGTGTGGTTGTGCATGCCTTTAATCCCAGCACTCGGGGAGGAAGGCGAATCATTGCAAGTTCGAGGCCAGCCTGGTCTATAAAAAGCGAGTCCAGGACAGCCAAGGCTACACAGAGAAACACTGTCCTGAAAATGTTCTTAGCAACCACAGATATTTAAGCTGTTTCTTGAAGGAAGAGACATAATATCTGTTGAAAACGTACTGAAATATTTTAACTGAGAATATGTAAGTATTCATTTCATAGCTGCAGTTAGAGGGCTAAGCCTTTGTTTTTTGTGCCCATTCTTTTCAAAGATTCATTTTTATTCGTGTGTGTGTGTGTGTGTGTGTTTGCCATTTGTGTACAGGGCAGAGGTGAGCAGAAGAACTGGAATCACAGATATTTGTGAACCAGCTGCAAGAGCAGCAAAGCATTTCTCTAGCACCTACTTGTAGTTTTGCTCTAAGTTGTACATAAACCACAACCAAAACGTGTCCTTGTAGTTTCTAGTTACTGGTTGGTTGGTTGGTTGGTTGGTTGGTTGGTTGGTTGGTTGGTTGGTTGGTTGGTTTTCTGAGACAGGGTTTCTCTGTATAGCCCTGCATGTCCTGGATCTCGCTCTTTTAGACCAGGCTGGCCTTGAGCTCAGACATTCATGTGCCTCTGCCTCCTGAGTGTTGGGACTAAAGGCGTGTGCTACCACCTCTCTCTTCCAATTCTTTTTCGATAATGATTTAAAGTGGTTTGCAAGTACCATGTTAATGCTTAATCTTTCATTATTATGACTGTGTTACCTTTTCAATGTCTTTGTAAACCATTTTATTTTCATTAAAGAATCTTTCAGAGCAGCTTCCTTTGCTAAAGTAATGAATTACGGCTTTATTTTTAGGCATCTCAACTTGAGTGTGAGACCGAAGCAGTTGCCATCCTTAGTGAGAAGTGGTGTCCCAGAAGCTCTTCGTGGAGAAGTCTGGCAGTTGCTCGCCGGCTGCCACAACAATGATCACTTAGTAGAAAAGTACCGAATTCTCATCACAAAGGTCAGAGAGTTTATAAGGCTCAGAGTGAATGGTGGAATGTTTTTTAATTTATCTTAAATAAGTATAGCCCAAAGATGTTTTCTCTCTTGGCACAAAGACGAATGTACAAACTTTACTTTCTCAGTTGAGTTTATCTCTGTGGTAAGACATGTCCTTTAATGCACTGTGAATCTCAGTTCTTCCTGTCTGGATTAGCGTTTTAAGCCAGGTCATTTGTGTTTACAAATGTTTCGTTTTGTTGGTGTTGGGTTTTTGTTTTTAATTCTCTTGTGGGTTTTTTGTTTGTTTGCTTTTTGGTTTTTGAGACGGCGTTTCTCTGTATAGCCCTGGCTTTCCTGGAACTTGCTCAAACTTATAGATTAACCTGCTTCTTCTGCCTTGCAAATGCTAGGCTTACGGATGTTCACCACCACACCTGACTGTTTGTTTGTTTGTTTGTTTGTTTGTTTGGCTTTTTAAGTGGTCTTGTATAGAGCTCACAGTGCAGGCAAAACTGGTCTTGAACTTGTGGCAGTGCTACCTAAGGTCCAAAGTGCTGGCCTTATAAGCATGAGCCATAACACCCAACTATAATTCTGTAGCCTTAGTTAATATGCTATAGTTCATTTCTCTAAAGCGAAACCGTCATTTTTATTTACAGTATCACTATCTCTGTCCCTATCTCTCTCTCTCCTTCAGTCTCTCTCCCTCGCTCATCGCTACTCTCTCTGTCTCTCCCTCTCTTGTTCTTTCTCCCTCTTTGCTCAAGTTAAGGCATTCTTCAAAGTTTTACAAACAAAGCAAGAAAAACAATAATTCATATTACAGCATACAAATGTAAAATATTTTCCTACAAAGCTAGGCAGCATCTGTGCCTTTTGTACCCATATTACTGGGTTTGGCTCTAGTTTTCTTAAAACTGTGGAAGTTTATGTACTAGAAAGCAGCTTCTCTAATAGGTGGTAGGTAAATTTGAAACCTGGGTTATGAAGATACAGATTCCCTCACAGCATTTGAAATTATTTAAATTTTTGTTTACATTTTATTTATTTTGTATGAGTATGTGAGTGTGTGTTTGGGTACCCTAGTACCCCAGTACATGTATGGGTGAGGATCAGAGAAAAACTGTTAAGAATCCATTCTCTTTATCTTTACCTGGGGCCCAGGGATCAGACTTAGTCTCTTTAACTACTCTGCCCAAACCTGAGAATTTTTGATATGACAAAAGGTAGAGTCTTTGTAAAGAAAATATGTAAATTTTATTACAAGTGTATATTACATTTTTAAAATAGTAAAATAATCTTCTAGGAAAAGAACATACAGAAAGGACATATGATCTTCAAAAGAAAATGAATTTCATACATGAAGAGTTGTAGGCTTCAGAAGCCAAAGTCAAGGACCTTTTGGCGTGTGCCCGACAAAACACAGTGGGTGTCATAAAGGAGTGGTTTATTTTCCCAGGAGAACCTCAGAGTGTCTTTTTATCAGGTGTACAGCTTCTGAGACAGGCTCCAGAAAAGAGTTTTACTTGTCTTACCCACTTCATGGCTTAGGAGACACTGCAGAACAGTAGGGTGGGAAGGATCTAGGAGCCAGAGGGAAGGGGTGGAGGACTGTCTTCCAGGCACCGTGTGGCCATTACACTCTTGAATTCTCAGCAGCTGAGAACACCTGCCCAAGACTTGCAAGTAATCGTGCCAGTAATAAGTATTCATTCCATCATGTAGGGAGGAGGTCTGGCTGGGTCTTACCCCTCCTTGTAGATATAGCAGTTAAATACCACAGTGTCATAGACACATTTTCTCCAGTGGTGTAGCCATTGGTAAGTGGCCTAGCTCCTGAAAATAAGCCTTTACTTGTGCTGCTGAAAGTAACCCTAACTAAACTTGTTGCAGTTACAAACTCATAGCCAGACCCTATGAGCTCTAAGCCAGTATTTCTCTCTTAATTGCTTGTACAGTGGGAGTGGTGGAGGCCCAGCCACATCTTACAAGTCTAAAAATCGAATGCACCAATGACAGTGTCATCACTGAGCAGATTGTTTCCTTCTGAAATAAAAATATCGCTCTGGAATTTAATAGGCAAGGACTGAAATCACAAGAATGTAGCTCTGGGCACCCAGCAGTGAAAGGCTGTCTGTTTAGCAGGAAACACATGGAATTAGGAGGCCTTAGCACTGGCTCAGAGCTCTCACTCTTCCATTTATAAACTCACATGAGGTTTCTGCACCTTGAACCAGTCACTGGGATGTCAGATGAGGGTGGTTTCTATACTACTGGATTATATGCACAGATTTAACCATCAGTGATAGAAAATATTTTTTTGAAAATTTGCTTCAATATCAGAATAGGTCTCTTTAAATTACTTGTGAAAATAAAATTTTAAAAAATCTGCATACCTTTGTGAAAACATTTCTACTCCATAGAGTGTCTGTCAAATCTGTCTAAGAAGGTTTCCTGAATTCCAACAATGTGAATATATTGGCTTGACCATTTTGAAATTGTTAGTATTTAGAATTTTGTTTTTACCCACAGAAGTTTAATATCATTTAGCCTGATACAGATTGACTATCCCTATCTAAAAGCTTGGGGTCAGAACTGTTTCGGATGTGGGGTTTTCTGTTTGGTTGTGGTGGTGGTGGTTATGGTTTTTGGTTTGTCTTGGTTTGGTTTATGTAGACTATCAGTTAAACCCTTATGATACGAGAACTGAAGTGCTCTGACACCTTAGGTTAGGACAGCAAGTCTTTCAGTGCTTGGCTTTAGGTCCTGGACTTTAAGAACAGGAATGCATACCCTGTATTATGGGTGCACCAGCAGTTACTTTAGCCTTATTTGAAAGCTCTTTTAACCTAAAACCAGAATTTCTATTGTATTTGGCTTGTATTGTTTATTCAGTTTTTGTTTTTTGTTTTTTTTTTTTAAGGATATCTCTGTTCAAGTCCTGAGAAAACTCAGCAGTTAACTATACACAAAGCAAGTAGGGGCTCAGTCTTAGAAAGTGACATATTAATGGTTTTGTGTAACAAGGAAAATATTGAATCATTTTATTATGATTATTTTATAGTATTTTGTTTTTCCAGTGTTGGCTTTATACATACAAGGCAGTGCTAAACTATTTAACTGTTTCCAATCCCAACTGAAGCCATACATTTAGGTTTAAAGCAGTATTACAGGCCATGATAGTGCAGAGACAGGCCAGTTCTATGAGTTTGAGTACAGCCTGCTCTATAAAGTGAGATCCTGCCTCAAGTGAAGCAAATAAATGAAATCAAGAAATAAAAACAGTTTGTAATATGATTGCGTATACCTGATAAAAGGCAGGTTGTCTTCCTTCAAATCCTAGCTCCACTGTTTTCTAGTTGTTGTTGGGTATTTAATAACCCTAGGCATAAAATGTGATGATAATCTTTCTTATATGATTGTTGGTATTAAAAGGGATAGTAAGTGAAAATACTTAGTAAAGTTCTTAGTCATATTAAATGTTAGCAACCGCCTAGTTACTGTTATTTATTATTTATCATTTTAGTTTTAGAATATTATTTTGGGTCTAGTGAAACCTGGCAAAAGATAATTGTGGCTTGGATTGGGGTGATAGCAAAGGAGTTTCTCTTATTTGCTGGGGACACTTTCTATGACCTTCAATGGGTGCCTAAAGCATTAGATAGTTCCAGACCTCTAACTAGTTTATCCATTCCATACTTTTATTTTTAAAGATTTATTTATTATGTATACAATGTTCTGCCTACATGTATGCCTGCACATCAGAAGAGGGCACCAGATCACATTATAGATGGTTGTGAGCCACCATGTGGTTGCTGGGAATCAAAATCAGGACCTTTGGAAGATCATCTAGTGCTCTTAATCTCCAGCCCCCATTCCATACTTTCAATAAAGAATAACTTACAAAGTATGCAAAGGAAGACAGTAAAGATAATAGGTAATAATAAAAATAATAGATAATTAAATAATATAATAATAAAATAACAGTCTGTTGTTATTTGAATGTGGGCTCTCTCAAGCTAGGATTTTCCAGTCAGTGTTTTCAGACTATAACTGAGCTTAGATAATGGACTATAAAACTGCAGATTGGGACTACTGTTCTGTGTAAGAGATGCTCAGAGGTAGACCCCTCAGCATACCGTGTGCTGGTGAATTAGTGTGGAAAGGGACTGGGAGAGGTAGGATCAGGAATCAGCTACCTCAGATAATCTGAGTGACAGTGACTTAAATACAAAAAGCTCTGAGCCAGGAGGCTGACCCTCCTGTGAGGCTGTTCTCTGCTGAAGCCTGTCACATCCTGCTGAGCATGTTTCTCAGGTCGTTACTTTCCTGAAGTAAACAGCGTCCACACTTCACTGAACTGTGATTGCAGGCATCCTTTTGCCCATAGTAATAAAGCATGTATAAAATAAGCAAAAATTAAAAAAAAAAAAAAAGTAAAAATACAACTTGGATCACATAGTGCTCTGTTCAAATATGTAGATCTCCTGGGATTATTATAGATGCCAGCGTTTATTTTCTTTTACTCTGCTGGGGGTGTGGGGCTTTATTTAGGCAAAGTTATCCCATTCCCACAGCACCCAGTTATTGAAAAGCACCATTTATGACAATATCCAAGAAAAATACTGTATGATTTCAATTTGCATTGTTTTAGATAAGTAGAAACAAGACTGAATTGTAACATGTAAAGACTTGTACCTGAATATTGGTGTGCTGCTTCAGGCTTGTCACTCCCATGTCACACCTAATTAGACTGAGGGAGAGGCAAAAGAGAGAGCAACACGGCACCTTTTTTTTTTTTTTTTAATATTGGCCAATATCCAATAAATGATCAAAGAAAATTAAGACTGAATATTGTCGTTCAGCTATAATTTCTTGTGCAGCTGAAATTCCTCAGTTGCCATGTACTGTTAACATGCTTCCTTTCTTTCACACTATTCTTTGTTCTTGGAGAAATGGTATACAAAAATAGGACTTTCCCCCTCACCCCTCTTGTAGTATGCTTCAGCCCAACTCCTAACTCCTCCCTCTTTTCCCATCCCCCGCTCCTCCTTTCTTTTCCTGACTCCCACCTCCCCACCTCCTATGGTTACTGCCCATTTTTCTTGGTGGCAGTCTGAATTCTGCTCATTTACCTAAGAGGAGGATTCCAAACTGACGAGGAAACACTGCACTGCGGGCACACAAGTCAGTGCCCACTGTGCCGTCGGCAAACTCGGAGCTCCTCTCTGGCGATGAATTCTAATGAGTTGCCCAAGATGCTGGAGCGTGTGCGAGCACGTGTTTTCCTTCCCTGCCCTTTTTCTCCCTTTCCCAAGCCCCTTCTCCCTGCTTCTCCTCCTACTCCTTTATCCCCTCCCTCTGTGCCTTAGTTCTGCAGTAGGGCAAGCTGAAGCACATTCCTGCATTGCAAGGCTTTCTGTTAAGGATGGATTGTGGCTTTTGTTTGGATTTCAGCATGCAGAATTACAGGTAACACTCTGAAATTGAGCTAAGCAGAGAAATTATATTAAGGTGTTTGCAGAGGTAAAATAGTACATTGGATTTAATGGAGAAAATTGATCTTAGTTAATTTTTATCAATGGTAATGTAACCAAATGTTTTCAGGATTAACATAAGGAAAGGCTTGCTCTTACAGCAGATTAAATAAAAGAAAATGAGCGTAAATGGATCTGTAATTTCTTTGTTTTTATGTTGGTCTTGGAAACATGGTATAGCTGCTCCTCTGCAGTAAGGGCCCTTTATGGAGGGTGCTGCTGAGGGTGAAGTGGGAGGGGTGGTGGCAGTCAGAGACAGCTAGGTTCTTTGACTAGGATGTGGAATGCAAAATGTAAAATGCTTTCTCCTTTTCTTCTATCAGCTGTTCAGAGGAGACTCATTACAACTCCTGCTGAAGCTTCTAATCTTCCTCCCTCTGCCCCTCCCCAACCCTCACTTGGCCTGAAGACACTATCCCCACTTTGCCTTACTCCCTTTGGTGCTATATGCGTGGTGAACCTGGCAGTATGGCCGCGTCTGGGACTGTCCAGACAACTGCTTTTGGTTCTCCCTATTCCAGGAAGAATTTAAAGGGAAATTACACAGCAGGCAATGTACGACAGCAGCAGCACCAGGAACCTGGTGACTAGGGCTTCCTGGCGTTGTCACACACAGAGCTGACTGCAGTGACAGTGGCTGCTCCTGGGAACTGTGACAGCAGCCAGGTGGCAGCATGAACTGAGAGCCAGTTCCTGAGCACGAGATGAACTCCACCTTGGATGGTAATCAGAGCAGCCATACTTTCTGTCTCCTGGCACTGGGCTACTTGGAAACTGTCAGGTTCTGTCTTTTGGAAGTGCTGATTATTGTCTTTCTAACTGTATTGATTATTTCTGGCAACATCATTGTGATTTTTGTGTTTCACTGTGCACCTCTGTTGAACCATCATACTACAAGTTATTTTATCCAGACAATGGCATATGCTGATCTCTTGGTTGGGGTAAGCTGTCTGGTCCCTTCCTTATCGCTCCTTCACTACCCCCTTCCAATGGAGGAGGCCATGACTTGCCAAGTATTTGGTTTTGTAGTGTCAGTTCTGAAGAGCGTCTCTATGACTTCTCTGGCCTGTATCAGCATTGATAGATATATTGCCATCACTAAGCCTTTAACCTATAATACCCTGGTTACTCCCTGGAGACTACGCCTTTGTATTTTTCTGATTTGGCTATATTCAACCCTGGTTTTCCTGCCCTCCTTCTTCCACTGGGGCAAACCTGGATATCATGGAGATGTATTCCAGTGGTGTGCAGAGTCCTGGCACACCAACCCCTACTTCACATTGTTCATCGTGATGATGCTGTATGCCCCAGCTGCCCTCATTGTCTGCTTCACGTATTTCAACATCTTCCGCATCTGCCAGCAGCATACAAAAGAAATCAGCGAAAGGCAAGCCCGATTCAGCAGCCAGAATGGGGAGACTGGGGAAGCTCAGAGCTGTCCAGATAAGCGCTATGCCATGGTCCTATTCAGAATCACAAGTGTATTTTATGTCCTCTGGTTGCCGTACATCATCTACTTCTTGCTGGAGAGCTCCACAGGCTGCAGCAGCCGCCTTGCATCCTTCCTGACTACCTGGCTTGCTATTAGTAACAGTTTCTGCAACTGTATCATTTACAGTCTCTCCAACAGCGTTTTTCAACGAGGACTAAAGGGCCTCTCGGGGTCTATGTGTACTTCTTGTGCAAGTCACACCACAGCCAAGGACCCTTACACAGTTAGAAGCAAAGGAGCCCCTAATGGATGTCATATCTGAGGGGCTTCATAGACTCAGTCGCTCTGTTTGCAAGGAGAAAGGGTGGCTTTGCTTCTGCTTTTCCCTTCCGTCTTTGTGCTCCCAGGTCACTAGAGGTCTAGGACAGAATTATTTGATTGTGAGCAGCTGCAGACTATCCAGATACCTTCTAAGTTTGCAGAAGTTGTTTTCTAAAGGAGATTTAAAATTAGAAGAATCAGAATCATGAAAAAAAAAAATCACTGGATCCAGTTTTTGAAATGTCATGGAAGTGACTACAGTTCTCAGATTCAAAAGGAATAAAGCTACAGCTGACACATCTCCCAGCTGCTGTGGCTGAACCTGGGTGTGAAAAGTGTCAGCACTTAAAAAAAAATCACCATTTTCTTGTCCCTTTTTGGATATCTTTTAACAGGGAATATTAAAATATACTGATGAACTAACAAGGATTTTCTTTATCTGTGCCAAAATATAACTGTACTGCAAGTTTCAGCTCATTTAGATAGTGAGATGTTTTGTTTTCTCATTTCTTGAGAGGAATCTCCATAGGATAAATAATGTGAACACTGAATATTACTTTTGAGAGTGTTGAAATGAACCATGAAACAACTGTGCAATGAAGTCAAACAGTTGTGAAAACGGCTGCTTTTACTTCGTGCTTCTGTGCATTGTGAACATGTGCAGAGAACATGCTCTGACATTACCGTGCTTTTCCTATGCCCCTGTGTTTGTGAACATTGAGAATATTTACACTGAATTAGATTTTTTATAACAATGTATTTAAATAAATAATAGACAGATAGCTGTCCATTTGTAAAGTGAAAAAATATATATATAAACATAACTTTTAGTGTTTTCTCTTCTTACCCAAAGTCTTCAATAAGAACTGAGTCCTAGGGGGCTAGAGAGATGGCTCAGAGGTTAAGAACACTGGCTGTTCTTCCAAAGGTCCTGAGTTCAATTCCCAGCAACCACATGGTGGCTTGTAACCATCTATAGTGAGATCTGGTGCCCTTTTCCAATGCACAGGCACACACACAGGCAAAATTTTGTATAATAAATAAATAAATAGTTGTTAAAAAAAAAAAAAAAAAAAAGAACTGAGTCCTAGAAGTGTCCGCTGACACACTCAGCCCAGGGCCTTCTAAACAGCATCAGCCAGCATCACAGTCACCAGTTCATTGCAGAAAACATTCTTTGGGGTCCTATTAAGGATTCACCTTTGAAGGGAAGGAAGGATTTAGTTGACCCCAGTCTCCTTCTTGCTATCTTCTTTTTGGAAAAAAAAATCCTTTGTCATTTCATCTTCCTGTTTTACTTTTGTTTTTCTAAAGCACTAGCAAATGTATAGAATTGTATTGCATCTAATTAGAATATTGTGTGATATATAGCATTAACCTTTGTTTTAAAAGTGACTGTCTTGAAAGCAAGAGAGTTGTTTGTCTAAAAGAAAAGAGGGCTGTTGGCAGCTCACATCAGAATCTCCTCTACCTTGTGTCAATTTTCATCTTTTTTTTTTTTTTTAACTTTGTGCTACTTTTCATTAAGTGTCAGGGAAATTAATTGGTCTTTGCCTTTGGCTAGAGGTTGTAGTGTGGAGGCAACAGTGATATTCAGTGAAATGGACAATGGAGGAAGCCAAGGGGATGCTGGCAAAAGTGGATTTCCAAATCCAAGAAGGACACAGATGTTTATAAAACAGGCAGATATGTTTTCTATCCTGATGTTAGAAGACTGTTCCCCTTTGAAAAAGAAGATATCATATCTTTTTCCTTACACACACACACACATACACACACACACACACACACACACACACACACACACACACACACACACCATTCTGGTATTGCATTCTTAGAAACAAGGCAAATAAATTTTACTTTTATATCCATAGCTGAACTTATTTGTTCTATTTTGCTTTTAAAGCCAATGTCTCACTCTGTAGCCCTGGCTGTCCTAGAACTCAATATCAAGACTGGACTGGCCTTGAACTCAGAGATCCACCTGTCTCTGCTGTGATTAAAGATCCACTATGCCCAGCTCCTAGCCAATTCTGATTTTATGTTTTAGACATTTCATTTTAACCTCAAATGTCCTCTGCTTTAAACTTTTTAAGTGACTAAGAATCATATGCTTCAGATTCCAAGTTCAAGAGGCAGGCCAATCTCTGAGTTCAAGGTCAGCTGCTCTACACAGTGAATTCCAGAGCACCCAGAGCTGTATAGTGAGATCCTGTCTCAAAAAACAAAAACAGATTCTGAGTTCTCCCCCAAGTCTTGTTTGTTCTTTATATGTAGTATTAACAAGTTTGACTCTGCTGTTTTGGAATTTAGAACTCATGCTGAAAATGGATGGTTAGAAATAGCTTTGTTGGGTTTCTGTTTCAAGAAGAAAACGCTTTCTCCTGGATTCTGAAAAAGTTAGTAATGTACATTTCTCCTTGCATTGCACAGCTTAAAGATTAGCTCTATAGATGCTGTTTGGATGTGTTTCCCTTCGTTGAAGTATACTCTTGTAGCCCAGGCTGGCCTCCCCTAGTTCCTTCTTCCTCCTTCCAAGTGCTAGAATTACAGCTGTGCCACCATACCACCTTCTTTTTCACACGTGCTAGGAAGTTTAATCTTTTCATATCAGCATTGTGCTTATGAATTTTTAGTTCAGCAAACATGGGAATCTTAGAGACAGCCTTTATAAAAATGCATTAAAGCAGTAGTAAGAGAACAGACTTTACTCTTAAAAGTTGTTAAGCCTTTTTTTTTTCCTCTGGGTTTTTTATAACAGTGGGAAAGAAAATTGTTCTGGTAATGCCTAACCAAGCTGATATGTTAATAAATTCAAACACAGCTTTTAAAATAAGATCTTTGTTAAGCAATAGCTTGGTTTTGCTAGTACTAAGTTTTGGTTTTATTTAAGGCAATTTTTCAAAGTAAAATCTATATTGCTGTTTGAGGCACAGACTGAAGACACTGAGTAGTTGCAGTAATTGTAAAGGAAAATGGGTAGACCCTTTCCCTTTATTACCCTTGGTAATAGCAGATATCTTCACAGTTTATCTTGTCTTCATTGTGCTGTGTAAACTTTTAAGGCTTACGGTATCAATTCTGTTGCTCTTTGATTTATTGCATGCACTGCCCTTTCATTTTTAATGTGCTGGGTAAGAAGAGATGAGGGGCTTAGTTACAGACTTCAGGGGCGGGAGAATTCTCTGCATGATAGACTTGAGAAGTTGGTGTTTAATCTTTTTATTCTGGCACATTTAATGCAACATTTGATGACATTTTGTTTAAATACCAATCTGACTAGTTCAGAGTGAGGAAAAAAATTATGTATTTTTAGACTCAGATACCTCAGATGGCTCATTTTAACTCTGGTTGTCCCTAGTATCAGAATGCATATATGCTTTTAGAGATGGTATGAAGTTACTTCGTGTAAAGTTTAAAGTAAGGTAAACTAGTGGCTTAACTTGTAAGTGAAGTGTGCTTTTATGCAGTGATTTCTGTGACATGTTTGTGCCTCTTAGAAGTGAGGAAGTTGTCGCATGTGAGCCAGTGCCTGCCTCAAAGAGAGCACTGAACAGGCCAAGAGGGTACTAAGACTGTTCACAGGCCTGCTGCTTCTTACTTAAAATCCTATTTTGGACAGATTTTCTTGTAGCAATATTGCTGGATGAGTTCTTTTTGAGCCTTTTATAAAGTGGCTTTTTCTTTGTACTTAAATAGTTTATTTAATATTTTTAGATTTGGAGAAGCTTGAACTTCCATGCTGTGAATGAACTGTCCATCCCCTTGAGTGTGAAATGGCAGACTTACGTGCTCAGATGGTGAAATGATTTGAGGATGATTTCCTCGGCTTTTCAAAGGTTCATTTGAAAAATGTACACAGTTACTTTGTAGGAAATGTCTTAATTTCATTGACCATGTGCTTCTGTATTTAAAAGATTTTTGAAGTAGTTATTGGCAAACTAGAGTTTTGTTATATGATCAGTTTGAGAGACATGTAAAGATGGGAGAATTGTAGCATTGTGAGATTTTCAAGCCCGTAAGTCATGGTGTATTGTGGTTTTGCATAATTTTCCTGTTTCAGGTTGAAGAAAACCAAATGTAAATATATTAAACTGCACATATTGTTAATACATATTGTTGTTTTTATAGATTCTAGAAATGAAGTAGCTATATCATAAGATTTCAAATGAGTCGCTGGCCTTTCTTTAAAATTTGGGTGGTAAAAGAATATCTAACACAATAACGGTGAACTTAACTGAGAATGTGAAATCCTGATTAGCTAGTTAGTAAAGTAGGGAGAGAAAAGATACTAGAGGTCCTTTCATGTTTTGTGGGGTTCAGTAGAACTGAATCAGATAACAGATGTAGACATATCTTGAAAACCATGAAGTGTTTAATGAATAAAAATGATCACTCTTGTTTTGTATCTGTCATTGCTTCACATGTAAGCTATGTGTTAATGGTGTGCTTCCATACATTTCAATCATGGATGTAAAAGTAACTTTTTTTTTTTTTTTTTTTGCCAGATTTAATTGTCATCTTGGAGGCTTACTGCCTCTGTTTGTTAACCTAGGGCCTAGTCCTGGAAGCTTCTAGCCTCCATATAAATCTAATGTAGGCCTAGAATGTTTTCAGCCTCTGAGACTTACTGCTGAATAAGCTCACCTTTTTACGTCTTTCTGAACTCTGGCTGGTTGGTTTAACTCAGCTGTTCTGGCTCAAACTCCCCTCCAAGCTAATTGATTCAAACTGGCTTCTCTCTGTTTCTGATTGAATTGCTCTGCTTGGCCTCAAACTAACTCTAGCAATCTGTTCTAATCTTCTGGCACCTTCTAATTCTCTGGCTCATTCTGTCTTCACCTGTGTATAGTTTGTTCTCTCTTCAAACTGTCTCTACAAAACTCTCAGTAAAACTGCCTCTGAATTCCATTGAACTGAAATGCTACAAACTCAACTCCATTGCACTGCCCCTCAACTTCTACTCAACCTAACTGACTGAACAGCACAGACTAGAACTCAGAGATCTGCATGCCTTTGTCTCCTGAGTGCTGGGAGTAAGGGCATGTACCACAGCGCCTGAACTTAAGCTTTTCTTTACCTGAAACTTGTTCTATACTTGGCTGGTCTTAAACTCAGAGATCTGCTTGGCTCTGTCTCCAAAGGCGTGTCTGTATTCCTGCCAGATCACACAGACCTAGAAAGTCTTTGGATGTGATCTCTTGCCAGAGCAGCCAGTGTTCTGAGTTAAAATTCTTCTACACGTGGAGCGGGGCTCAATGCTAGGTCACTCACTGCTCTGTGCTATTTAGCAGTCCCAGACCTGAGACGATGTGACTACTTGTTTACTTCGTTTTATTGTCTGAAAACTTAGTGAGGATAAGGGGCAGTACCCCGACTAGCTGCATCCCAAGTCTAAAGCACAACTGTTGTAGAGCGGAAGTAGTAAACAACAGAATGATTAAATGACTTTTATTAGTCACTTGCCTTTCTCCCTTTTGTCCTTCTGTGACTGACAGTAGGACTGTTTTAAATGCAATCACAAGCCCTCTAAACAACGTTCCATATGATCTGGGCTACTCTAGGCTCCTTAGAAATGATATTACTATTTGTTCTCTTTTTCTTTTTTAATGAGAGGGCTGCCCTATGCCTGCCATTGTTACCAAACTGCAGTTTCCCACAGCGTAGATGAGATGCACATAGACTGAGCACACCTTGGCTCTAGATCCAAACAAGAGAAGCTGTGTCTCTATGTTAGTTTTCTAGCTCTGTCTTTTCCTGGCATTGATGGTTGTGTATCGGAAGGGGGCATTCCCAATTAAGTGTCATCTCTGTTTTATAGAACATTCTAGCTTGAGATGTTTCATATGGAAAGTTCTGTAATCAGGTTTTCAATGAGCCGCATAGAGGGTAAACTTGAGGGAAGAATTTACAAAGATATCCTTCCGAGACACACACTAGGTCTTTTATTTGTGGTAACTTCACATAGTAGCAGTCTTTTTCTGGGAGTATATCATTATCCACAGGTGGTTGCTTGGTGGGGTTGGAAGCTCGTAACACCATTATGAGATGTGAGGGATCAACTGTGGTTTCAAAAGCCTTGCCATTCAGACACAGGAAGAATTGAAATCATCTTTGCGGCCAGTGCTGACCTGCCTATGTTTTATTGAGCACCTATTGCTTTCCTCTAAGTCCTCTTGTCGCTTGTCTTTTTATCAGATCCTTTGCGAGTATTACTGGTCCTAGAAACTAGTCTTTTAAGGTGATTTTTATGTCACTGATTTACATTTTATCATATTACAGCTTTCTGTTTTGTGAGGATCCAGAGAGCAGCAGGTTTCATTTAGTTTGTTTTTGGGGCAGCTTGTTTTAGTCTTGACATAGTGCCTACTTGGAAAACAAGGCATATGGGATCTCTTGGGTAATTTATAGTATTATTTAGGCACTGGTGTCAAAATTGCAGACAGATATGACGTCAGGTCATGTGTAACAAAGAAAAGAGAGGCAGTAAAGTATTAGAAATATTTGTTCTTATTCTGACATTTCAATGGGAACTGAGCCTAACTGCCCCCATGTGTTGGGATAAGAACTCAGACATCTGCTTCTGGTTTCTTGCCCTCTGCTAGTACTCTGTGTCACTTTTGCAAAGAGTTGGAATTTAGTTTGAATGGGCCATCACCTGGACATGTAAGTGTCTAAATCTAGGTAAGGAGTATAAGCAGCAATGTACATGTAAGTCTCAGGCCATTAGGTTTTAGGATCTGCCCATCTGCCCAACACGTCAAGGTTGTATGAGTGATTATTTTTAACCTTACTTAGAACAACTTAAACAGAAACTTAAACGCACATAGCTTCTAAGTAGAGGATCTCGATCATAACCCAGGCCTTTCTGACAGCATTGCCCAGGTGGCTACCTCATTTACTTCCCAGAGGAGCCTTTCAGCTATTTATTTTTTAATTTCCTTCTTTTATTGGTCAGGAATGTTTAGGCTTAGGCAGGTTAGGAACTTTTAGAGTGTGTGAGAGCGCTTTGCCCAGTAAGCCATCTTTCTTGTCCTCTATATACTTTTTGAGAATAGATTGCCCTGTGTTACCTGGACTGCCCTTGAATTCCTGCCTCAGTCTCCTGAGCAACTAGGATTGTAGGCATGCACCCTGTGCCTGGCTGCTTCTCTTTTAAGATTTCAACAACCACAGAAGCTTCTTAGAAAGCAGTCAGAGCCCTAAACAAGCAAAGATGTGGGTTTCCTAAGGAACTGCCAAAACTGAACTCCCATCTATTTGTATTCATTATTGGAGAACAAGATGCTATTTAAAAAAAAAAAAAAAGCTGAAGCAGAACAAGAAAGGGATCTGAAATTCAAGTGTAAAAGACATTTTTAAACATCAGACAAGCTAGAAAATAAAGCTTAAGCAGGGGCAGATAGTAAAATAAAAGACAGAGATAGGGGGATGGTAGGTGAAGAGGAAAACAGGCTCAGTTAAGGATAACTGGACAACAAGGAGTTGGGCCCAGTGCAGATGTAAGAGAAGATATGGCGCCTTCTCTTTAGAACGTTTCAGAACACCAGGGATGAAGAAAAGTCCTGAAAGCTTGCTATGAGGAAGAAGTCCATAATTTTATGTCATGGTATATTTGAATATATTCACCAGCTTTATATACTTTCTTAGAGAGCTGCTGAACAATATATTTCCTCAGAATGAGAAAGGAGAAATAAGCAAGATCCAGGAAACTGTGTCTCCAGGGGAGTAGAATTCCCACAGAAGGAGAAAACCTGGGGTAAGAGTCCTATTAAGGTGAATTAGACAATTGGTTAAAAATAAGTAGGGAAAAGCCATATCAGTAGGAGGTCTGTTTTTGTTGTTTTAAACAACAAAATTGCCTTTCAAGTGGGAAAGGCTTTATTGTATTTTATTGTTGTTTGACTTTTATGTAAATTTGGTGTTTGGGTTACATGTATGTCTGTGTGAGGGTGTTGGATCCTGTGGAACTGGAATTACAGACAGTTTTGAGCTTCCATATAGATGCTGGGAATTGAACACGGGTCTTCTCAAAGAGCAGCCATTGCTCACTGAGCCATCTCTCCAGCCCCAGGAGGTCTATTCTTAAGGAGTGGGTGTTGGAGTTGGTTTGTCTGGTGTTGGGGATACAAGGGAGCCTCAGACATGCTAAAGAGAGCTATATATTGTCACTAATCTGTACATTATCACTGAGCTATATACATCATCACAAAACTATACATTATCACAGTTATACACACCTGGAACTATGACCCTTTCAGACTTTTAAAGAAATTATACACTGATATATGCATAGTATAGTTAGATACAAAGAAAACCAGGGGAAAGAAAAATAGAACAGTTGATGAGAAGAAAAAATAGAAAGTCAAAGAAAAAATGAATCATATATGTACTCTGACTCATTATAAATTATATTGACTTAGCCAAAAAATGGTAGCAAAAGTGTTGAAAATTAAGGGGAAAGAATTGTGAGTAGACAGAGCTGCAGGACCTTCTCCCATACCATAGAAATGTAAAGGTAAGGTCAATAACAGAATAGTGGAGGAAAAAAGCAGCTAAACATTCCATTCAGAATTAAGATAAACAGCCAGCTGTGAAAGTGTTGGTTCTTAAGGAGCAGGATCTAACTCAAGCCCTCCCTTTAAAAAAGAAAATGTTTGTTTGTTTTTTATTGAGTGTGTGTAGTTGTACTTTTCAAAAACTCTTTTATTTATGTTTCTTTTATCTTTTTCACCCTACTCCACCCCAATCCCTTCCAACACCCCAACACCAAATAGGAGAGAGAAAGAGTTAGTGGGAGAGGGGGCACAGTTCTCTTAGCTGCTTCCTGCTGGTCAGGGTCATCGGGTTCCTTAGAGCCAGTCCAATCCTCATTTCAGGAGACCTCCAGCTTTTTGTCTCACAACAGCAACCAGGAGCAGCAAGGGGGAAGCAGCAGCATTGTTCTTTCTCCCAGCTCCACACTCTCTAGGCTCTGGCATTTATTCTCTCTCCAGAGTCCTCAGATTTAAACTATCTGCAGTTGGCAAAGAGCTTCTCTCTGAGCCCGCATGAAGCAAATAGTCTGCTGCTGTGGAGCATCTGAATCAGCCCCATATCCCACACTTGGAGCCAAAACAAAAATATGTTTATATCCACAACATGTTTGTGTGCACGTGTGCATGCACATATGTTTGTATATGTGCACACACACAGATGCCATAGCACAAGTATAGAGGTCAGAGGAGAACTTGGAATAATTGGTTCTTCTTTCCACCATTTGTGCCCCAGGGATCCATTTCAGGTTGTCTGGGTTGGCAACAAGCATGTTTACCAGAGCAAGGAGATAGCATGGAGTTATAACAGTCCATGAAATAATATAGCTGCTTCACAGCTGCATAGCTCTTGTGGCACTCCGAAATCTATGACATTGTTTCCAAAAGAAAAGAACTTTTTAAATAAAATTGAATGTTAAAAAGAAACATTTTAGTACTTGTAATTTAATGGATTAGGTTATATAAAAATATAACTTGAGTGTAATACTTAGACTCAAGTTTTATATTATGTACTATGCACTGTATATTAATTGTGTTTTTATTTATTTTGTGTGTGTGTGTAGGGTGTGGCAGGAATGTAGAGGTCAGAGAACACTCTGGAGGAGTCAGTTTTCCTTTTATACTATGTGGGACCCAAGAATTGAACCGGTATCAGGCTTGGTAGCAAGTTTTTGCTGAGCCATCTCACAGAACCCAAGCTTTTTAGTTATTTTGTTGGTGTTGATGGTCGGTTGATTGAGACGGGGTCTCACTTTATAACTCTTTATCTCCTAGCTTACCTGAAACTCACTGCATAGACCATGAAAACCTGGAACTCGTAAAGGTCCACCTGCCTCTGACTTCTGAGTACTGGAGTTAAAGGTCTGCATCACCATACCAGGCCAAGGATGTTATTCTTTTATTTTTTATGTACATTGGTGTTTTGTCTGCATATATAAGGGAGCCCGGTCCCCTGAAACAAGAGTTATAGGTAGTTTTGAGCTGCCATGTGGGTGCTGGAATTGAACCGGGGTCCTTTAGAATAGCAGACAGTGCTCTTAACCACTGAGCCATCTCTCCAGTCCCAAGGATGTTATTCTTAACATGTGGCACTCTGTAAAAGTTTTAAGCACACACATCAAACAGTGTTAGCTAAGCTGTTAACTTTACTAGGAGAGTACCTATTTGATGTGCAGTTTAATTGGTGATAGAAATAAAATTGAAATAAAAGTTTAGAGGTACCAGAAACATTTGTGTAGAATATGACTTTGCACATAAAATTTAGTGCCTTCTAATTTAACTCGTAACTTGCCACCCAAATGCTCACCACCACTTTTTTATTTAGAGTGGTTCTCTGCCTGTTCACTTTTATTAGTAACAAAGTTTTTAGCATGTCTGCTCTGAGGGCTCCCCAGATGTATTGCTATGCAGGAAAATCAACATAGCCAAGCAGGAAAAGGTTGGCCATGCTGTTATCATTTATGTCTTGTCTATACATGATTTGGGGAAGTTTGGCCAAACATTGGCCAGTTTTCCTGTGGGAAACTTGAGCCCTAAAAGGAAGTGGACATAGCTAAAGGGCTACATGTCACATGGGACTTAGATTTATTTTTAGAAAGGCATTATAATGCCATATTTGGTTTGAAACAATATGACAGTGCTCCATTTTATTAAATATAGAGCTGTCTTTTCTGAACTCGGCCACTTTCCTATTACATTGCCTACCGTAGGTAAAACCATAGTGTCAGAATAATCCTTATGCCCGTCCAGTTGCAGTTTTAACTGTTCGTAAGGGTTAGAAGTACTGGCTTGCTGAGTTTAGTTTTTATAGTTAAGACTCTGGTCACATAACATGCTTGTGTTTTGATTTCCATGTTTGGGGTGAGTTGTTTGTTTTATTGGATGTTGGGGATGGGAGTGAAGAGGCATTTGAAGTTACTCTAACTATTGTGTCACCAAATGAGACAGTGATAATACAAAACCTGAAAGACTGGTTTAAAACAAAATAAATCTAACCAACACAAAGTTCTTTCTGAGCTCTGCAATGTTTTAGTATGATTCATGGTCTAAAAGGAAAAAAATCTTATTTATCATTTATATTTTAAGTGTCAGTGTTTCTAATTTCTCTTCTTTATAAATTAAATTAATTTGATTATAGTAAAGTATGATATTGGAGCATACAATAAATTTCTGAATTGCTTACTGTCTGAGTACTGACCTGCCTCTCCCCAGACCAGGCATAAGTACTGAACGGGAAAACATGCCAAATACATAAATACACATTTTGACTTCTCTGCCAAGATTGTTAATATGCCAACAACATCAGCCTCAAATCTGGTGGGAAGGGTTACCACTGATATGGAAGGTGTTATGCCCCCCACTTTCTTCCACATAGTGTTCTTTACTTGTTATAAACCCAAGCAAAGAGGCTAGTGTGGGGGATCAGACACCAAGGGGCGGGGTTGGTTGCAACAGAGTCCACGTAGAGTCCCAGGAGTCAGACTCCAGAGACCAGAAGCAAAGGTGCAGATCTAACTTTATTGTCCAGTGTGACAGCCTGTAAATGACTAAAAGGCCAACCAGACCATCCCATGCTAGCCTCAAGCACCAGTAACAGTCAATGTGGGAGATGTGGGGGACAAGGTTACCTTAGACTTTGTAAAAAAGGAGAATGCAGTCACTGCCCTAGCCTTGGATCCATTTTGGGACTTCACTGTGTGCTTGAGTCCCTAGTGTGCTTGAGTCCACTGTGTGCACTGGATCAGGACCTTTCGAGGAGTAGTAGGAGTTGCTGATGTTTCATTCACCATTCCTGTGGGCCTCCAAAGGGCTTACCTGAACATTCCCCACAGGCTAGGCTTATAATCAGATGTTGGCTGTACATACCACAGGGTCTAGCTTAGTTAAGAGGTCTGCCCAGGGTTGTGAAAACTAAATGAGGACAAGTGATGCATATACAGAAACAGAACTGCATAGTGCAGAGTTTTTAAGTCTTGTCCGTTGTACTGTTGTCTAAGTAACTCCAGAAGCCAACCAGTTTTAGTGCCTCTAGTTACCTATATGTTCTGTGTTCATGGAAATGTATTTCCATGCTGCTCTGTGTTTTATGTAATGGAACTTTGGAAGGGAAACTTTGAAAGTTTAACTACTGAGTGCCTTTGTATGTATAGAACAACTTCCTGTCTCTCTTTGGTTCAAAGTTTAAATTCTGCTGTTAACTTTAAATTGGTGGCAGTTTTATTGTCATTATGGGTTCCTCCCAGCCCCCTCTGAGAGCAGTTCTCAATATATGTGAAAAGCAGTCTACCAACAGATTTGATTTCTGCTAAAATCCAACAAGCTTGATTTCTACCAAAATCCCTAATCTTGCATTGGCATGGAAGATAGTACCTTAGGACAGAAATCCCATGGTTTCTAGTTGAAAGGCATGTAGGGATTGCATAGCAGTAGTGCCGGACATGAAGGAACCACTAAAACAGTAAGCATGTGCTTACAGCTGCATAACCTGTGTGCTGAGTTCTTGAAAGCTCAAGTCAACCATGGAGGTGTGTGTT
This sequence comes from Psammomys obesus, assembly GCF_907164565.1. NCBI lineage: Eukaryota > Metazoa > Chordata > Mammalia > Rodentia > Muridae > Psammomys > Psammomys obesus. Next base: position 44,410,898 of record NW_026585895.1, on the reverse strand, counting down.
TTGTTTTTTTAGTTTTTTATTGTTATTAAATAAGCCCATTATCTGCATTTATTTTTAGGATTCTTGTTTTGACAACAAAAAGGGTTATAGATACTGGTTCACTTTCCATGGAATGGAAAACGCTTACAATTCTTAGAAGAAAGTTTTGACAAGGACACTCAGTAGTGTGGTAGTTAGTGTCCCCCCCACCATAAAAGCTCATTATTTTATAATTTTTAAAAAGTGATTTGGTAGCCAGGCATGGTGTTGCATGCCTTTAATCACAGCACTCATGGATGCAAGAGGCAGGCAGCTTGCTCTGAGTTCGAGGCCAGCCTGGTGTCTACAAAGTGAGTCCAAGATAGCCAAGGCTACACAGATAAACCTTGTCTTGAAAAAAAAAAAAAAAAAAGATTTTTTAAAATTTATTTATTTAATGTGCATAGGTGTTTTGTCTACATGTATGTCTGTATGAAGGTGTTAGATACCCTGGGACTGGAGTTATAAACAGTTATGTTGGGGCTTGGAATTGAACCTAGGTCCTCTGGAAGAGCAGCCAATGTACTTAACTGCTGAACCATCTCTCCCAACCCCTATTTTATACTTTTTAGTGTATGTTTTCATCAAATAAAAATTTTGTGCATATTTTGCAGTTTTAAAATAAAAATACATCTGCCTATAGTCAGGCAGAACTAAGAACAAAATCCAAAATGTTTAAAATAATACTGTTTTTTTTCAGGGGAGGGGGCTTTCTGAGAAAGGGTTTCTCCGTAGCTCCGGCTATAGAGATAGAAGGCAAGTAGCATAGGGCTACACAGAGAACCCCTGTGTTGAAAACAAGACAAAAAAAAAAAAAAAAAAAAAAAAAAACCATTATACTTGCTGTGCTGGTAGTTTGGGTTTGGTTTTTTTTTTTCAACTTTACCCACTAGAGTCATTTGGAAGAGGAAACCGCTATGGAGAATGTGCCTCCATGTAGACTCTAGGTAAATCTGTAGGGGTAGTTTTTCATTGATGATTGGTATAGGAGGGCCCAACCCACTGCAGGCAGTGCCGAAGGACGTTGGTCCTCGATACTATAAAAGAGCAGGTTAAGTAGGAGCAAGCCAGTCAGCAGTATTCCATGGGCTCTGTTTCAGCTCCTGCATCCAGGTTCCTGTCCTATCTTCCCCTCAGTGGTGGGCTGTGGCTGGGATGTGTAACCCTTCTCTCCAGATTGCTTTCGGTCATGGTGTTCATCCAGCAATGGGAGAGCACATGTTACTAGGAGAAGGCCTAAGGGTTTCTCCTACTTTTCATAAATACTGATAACTTTTCTTGAAGTAAGTACTTTATTTGATTACTACACATAGCTTGTTTTTATTTTACTAGGATTCTTGTGATACATCTCTTAACATCTGCATAGTATTCAGATGTTAACAGACAAAGCTGTTAAAAGTTTATGATTTTTTAACTATCAAATTTAAAAAGCTATTAAATATGATAAATACAATTGAAATACAATTTTAAGATATTTCAGATTTTTTTTATATTGCCCAAATACCACAACTTTTTTTATTTTTCCTTGTTATTGTGTTCTTGCAGTCAATCTTCCTACCATTATTTTCAGTGATAGGGATTGCACCCAGGGCTCACTCATGCTCTACTGCTAAGCTGTAGCCCCAGCTGGTCAGCCCTTACCTGTAAACTCACAACAAAACTACAAATGACAAGATTGACAGAATGAAGCTGTCTGTCTTCAGTACCACCTAAATTTAATTTTGTTTTTGTGTTTTTTTTTTTTTTCTCTTCGGGCTTTTATCCAACCAGTTTAAAGGATATATATCTCCTCTATATATGAATGTGTGTGTGTGTGTGTGTGTGTGTGTGTGTGTGTGTGTGTGTATATATATATATTTTTTCTTTTTTTTAAAAACAAGCTATAGCTGACTTTTTTTTTCCAGACAGGGTTTCACTGTGTAGCCTTGGCTGTCCTGGACTCACTTTGTAGATCAGGCTGTCCTCGAACTAACAGAGATCCAACTGTCTCAGCCTCCCCGAGTGCTGGTATTACAGACATGCATTGTTGCACCCAAAGTATAGCACACAAGCCTGGAAGCCTAGGTTTTATATTGCCCAAATACCACAACTTTTTTTTATTATTCCTTGTTATTGTGTTCTCGCAGTCAATCTTCAGGAACTGCGTTCAGAGCTGGATGTGATCGTCTGTAATCCTAGCACACAGTGCTAGGTGAGGTGGGAGAAAGGTAAAGACAGGAGGACCAGCACACAGCTCTCAGTGCATTTGGGCTAAAGTTCACAGTGGTGACAGAAATGAATGATGCTGCCTCAACAATGTACAAAGCAAGAAGGATATGCAAGAAGATTTTATTCATGAAAATACACTTTAAAGCTAGGACATGTGCTAGGTATGATGGCACACACCTGTAGTCTCAGCACACAGAAGACTGAGGACAGCCTGACTATATTGTGAGACCCTGTTTCATGGATAAATATTAATGTATTTGAGTGGGGTGCTTCTGTTTTATTAAGTGTTATATACAGTCTTGTGGCATTTATAGCATTTGGAATTATTCTTGAGAACTTTTCATTTGGGCAACAAACTACTACTCGTTATTTTTCATGGCAGCTTTCCACTGCATTTTCTTTGTTTGGGTACTTTCTTTTTTTTCCTGCCATTCTTAGCTTTCTATTTTCCAACTTGAGTTTACAAAGAGTATGTATCCAAAGGACTTCCTCTAGTTCCCAGCACCTCTTTATCTTGAGAAGTTACCCGGTCGCCCAGTTCTCACAGTGAGTTATAAAAACAGACGGCCAGAGAGATTACAAAGTGTGGCACCACTGTGATTTGAACTAATGCACAGTTTTGATCTGGGAACAAGGAGATACCCATGTGCTGTAATTCCCTTAAATTTTAATCTACAAACTGTTTTTAAGAACTTAACTGCCACTCCCAGCCCCACACGTGAAGCATCATGGTTGGAGCTAAGGAAGAAGACACCATAAATTAGCAACACCTGGCATCTAGATTTTGGTTGATAATGACATCTGCTAATGAAAGGAACAAGGATCTATGTGGTGATTTTAAGGGATACTGATCAAGCATTTTGTATAATGTACTTTAAGAAGTTGTCTGTTGTTTTTCTCATGAAGTTAAGAAATTAAGAGAGGAAGAAATAAGGTCAAAGCCATTTTTCTAACATGAAGAGTGCCTGCTAGCAGAATGCTTACCACTGTTACTACTGGTCTCACCTGTGTGAGACCACAGTTCTGGGTTTCTCTGCTGCATGATTGCTCTTCACCCCCACTCATCTATGCTGTACTGCAGTCAAGAGTGCCTATGCTTGAATAGTGGAGGGTAGCACACTCCTTCCTTGCCGACATAACGTGCACATAAGCTAGTTAAAATTCGCCTGCCTGCGTGATTTATCTCTTTACTTTATTTATTCACTCTATTATTTCTTTTTATGTGTACTGACTCATGGGTATTCCTCATACTCAAGGCTATAACTCAACATTATTGTGTCCCTTTTTTGAATGTTTTTCATTGGCTGTCAGGATACTTCTGACATACTTCCATCAATATAGGCATTCTGTTAATCATAGCATTATTGATATTGGTTGGTTGGCATGGTATGTGGTAGTAATAAAAGAAGTTTGTTTGTTTGTTTTTGTCTTTTCTGGCAATACAAAATACTTCAGGGCTGTCTTCTGTGTTGTGTGCCTCAGTCTTAGAGTCACTCATTTCTCCACGTAGCACTTTTTTTTTTTTTTAGCCAGTGGTAAACATGTAGATGCTGCGAATGCTGTGTAATTTACCAAAGTGGCTGCATGGTGGCGTAGACTAACCACTGTTTGTAAGGCATCCAGGTGTTTCATTCCCTCCCCAATGCTTGGTATTTTACTTTTAGCCAGCCTAATGTGTCATTGTGTATGTGTGTAGTTTCTGAGCTACTTATGCTGTCTTATTTAGTTGCTTAAAATGCAAGTATCAAAATACAACTATTTACAGTTACTTCATTCAAACTGTTACTACATTTGAATATACAGAAGCATAGAGATTTCTTGAGAATTGACTTTTGTAAACTGCAGCAGGTATTTTTTTAACATTCACTACTGTGTGAAGATCCAGGTATTCAAAAAAACATAAAAGTTACAGCAGTCTCTGACAGTGTTTCTGGGGGCTGAACATGTATAAACTTGAGTTGACAGCAGCAGGTAGGTCTATTTAAAATCATTACCCAGAGCTTCTCTCAAGTCACAGTATCAAGGACAAGTATTTGTGTTTAGAACTTTGTAAGATTTAATATCTTTTTCTGATAAGAACTTATTAAACTCATCATTATTAGAATTTCTTGAGGTGGGGTTGGCCTGTGGCAAATCAAATAGATGTTTGAAGTGTTTCAGCATATCTTGTAAGACCAATATTTTAAACCAGTGGTTCCCATGGGAGTCCAGTTATCATTTTTCAAGTTTCAGAAGTTCATCATGAGTTCTTATTGTCTGGTCCCATGGTCAATGAAAGGGGGCAGATGAGTAGAATCTGCTGGGGAGGTTAAAACCAGCAGAGTGCTGGTATGCCTCATGGATAACTGCTAGCTTCATTGGCACCTGTTTACTTTTCTCTGTCAGAAGAAATGGTAAGTTTCTTATAGGGTGTTTGAACCCTGAGAATTTGGTGGTCTTATTTTTCATTCTTGTGCCATTTGTCCCTAGAAAACTCTGGTTAAAAGGCCTACCCTTTTCTGTTTGAGAATGGGCACATGAGCTTTGTGCCAGAGAGTTAGATTAAGCATTACTTTCTCTGCTCGGTTTTTCTATCTGAAGTATGTTCAAAGTAGAAAGGTCACTAGCCTCACTTGTTTGCAATCCATAGGGAGTGTAGCATGAGGTGCAACGAAATGGCACTTTTATTCCATTCACATTACCCTTACTTAAGTGATTAGTCCCTGAAAGGAGTACATGCAGAATATGTACTTATGCAGAATATGACCTTATAGCACATAAAAGTACGTAAATAATGGGACCCTTTTCTACAAATCCAAATAGATATTTATCTTATTAATGCTCCTGGTCCCCTCTTCCTCTGTGTCCACAGGAATCTCCCCAAGACAGTGCTATCACCAGAGATATTAACCGCACATTTCCAGCTCATGACTACTTCAAGGACACAGGAGGAGATGGACAAGATTCCTTATATAAAATATGCAAGGTATTCATATTAAAATGTAAAAGCATTGGTTCTGAATGATGGTTCTATTTCTTCAAAATTATATAAAAGACTACAAAACGTAATTTGGGGGCTTGTTTCTTTGAGGAGTTTTGTTTTGAGGTCTTTTGTTTCTTTTTGAAATAGGGTCCTTTGTCTAGACTGTCTTCAATCTCACTGTGTGTTCAGGGGCTGCCCTTAAATTCATGTTCTTCTTGCCTCCAGTTCCCAAATCCTGTATTACAGATGCATTCTATCATGCTCTCTACAAAGTATGATTTCTATTTGATGTTCAGAATTGGAAAAGAAAGATAGGCAGCAAAAGAGAGAATCTGAAAGCCAAAGATAACATAATTTTAGACTCACCAAAACTCAGGAAGTAATTTGGCTGGAGAGCTGACTCAGTATGACAGCATGCACTGCTCTTCCGGAGGACCCGAGTTCAGTTCCCAGCACTCACACCTAGTGCCTCACAACTTCATGAACTCTAGCTCCAGGGAATCCAGTGTGTATGGACTCTGCGAGCACCCACATTCATGTAGGTCATGCTGTTACACTGAAAGTCGCTCTCAGCCAGTTAGCTTTTTAAGATATAATAGATATAATAAGGAAATAAATAGAAAACAGGACATAAGAGAATGTAAGAGACAGAGGCTAAGATGAAAACCTGCACAGTAGGATCTTCTGGTGAGCGAAGCCATTGTATTACAGACCCATAACCACAGGCCCTGCCCGGGGCTGTCCCTGTCAACAGCCAGTCATGGATAGGGCAAGGACCCGTGGGACTCTACTTTTCCCCACTCAACTGTTGACTACTGAAAGATTCTCGAAGAGTCCTCTTCAGTTGTGTACCCTCTAGTGAGCCCCCATTGGTGAGTCCAGTGGAGAGTTGGAAATCCCTGGTCATACAGAATCCTAAGTTAAGTTCAAGTCAGTGGGTCGGAAAAACAAAAAAATAAATGTGGGAAAGGGATATGTCACAATGCTGTTAACAGGTGTAGAGGGAGGTAAGAGGGGTGAGGTGAAAATAATTAGAGTGTATTATATATGTTCATGAGACTGTCAGAAAACATTTGATAAAAAATTATGTTTAAAAACCAGAAGGAGACACAGAAAAATTAAAGCCAGTGTAACTAAATGTGAAGCTTAGGAAGACAAAGACCATGAGCTTTCCTTATCTCAGTTTTTCCCGATCCTTTATAGTACATATTTAGACTTCAAACTTGGTTTGTAAAACACCTGGGGAGCCATGGAATGTCTATATACATTGTTAGTGCTGAAGTAGACTCTCTGAATATGGCCCAACAGTAGGAAGTGACAATGCCCATTAAGGAGGGTTTGTAGCATTGTGGTGTAATAAGTAAGTGATGGTAAATACTCATTTCTGTCAAAAGACCTGTGTCTGAGCACTGTAAAAGGAATAGCCTATTCAGCTGTAATCCATTTTAAAATAGATGTATTCTCATCTTAAAGATACAGAGTATAAACCTCGTACATCAGAGCTATAGTGCTAAAAGAGGTTGGGACTAGAGCTTTTCAGTCTTGTCCTAACTTCAGAACTGATGTTTGATCTTTTCCTTCTCAGAATTAGGTAGTTTTTTTTTATATCCAGGCAGGCCATAAGATGTGTTCTTAAAGAACTCTCTGCTCATGATTGAAAAGAGAGAGCTATCAGCTAGATTTAAGACAGTCTTTCTGGTGACACAGTAGGTGAGTTGACCTGTTAAAGACAGACTTCAGAGAAGTTGTTCTTGAGTTTATAGTTTTAATTTCTCTAAGACACTCGAAGCTGTGATTCTGTTGTAATTTTCTTAGGTCCTTTAGCCACTTCTTGATTGTGTCTTCTACCTGTTGCCTCCATCATTCCTTACCATGTTACAGAGTTCTCAGAAAGTGTCCCTGTGTTCACTGTCTGTGCCTCACACTCCTGTGTCTAGTTCCCATCTCTTGATCTCCCTGACCCTTTGACTCAGCCCTCTTGGTTATCCTCCTACCTTTCAGCCTCATCAGTAACTCCATTTTCTCTTTCTGCCTGCCCTACCACAGAGACTGTCCTCAGGTACTCAGATGGCAATTCTCCAGCTCTACATAGTCCCCTTGAGGTCCCCTCACTCTCAATACTAGACTGATGCACACAAATCTATATTAACTTGAGGTCCAAATTCCTAGGTGCCAGTTAGCCTCTGTCAGAATCATAGAACAAAGTTGGTCTTTCCAGTTCATTTAAGAAACATGTTTATTCCACATCATACTATATTGGCTGGCTCTTTGACCTCCCCCCCCGCCCCAAGGGAGGAGCAGTCCTTTTAGGCCACAGAGGAGGACTTTGCAGCCAGTCCTGAAGATACCTGATAAAACAGGGTCAGATGAAAGGGGAGAAGGTCCTCCCCTATCAGTGGACTTGGAAAGGGGCAGGGAGGAGATGAGGGAGGGAGTGGGATACAGCTGGGATACAGAGTTAACAAAATGTAACTAATAAGAAAAAAAAGAAAAAAGAAACATGTTTATTGACAGGCAGTAGTGGCGCACACTTTAATTCCAGCGCTGGGGAGGCACAGAAGCAGTGGATCTCCATGGGTTTGAGGCCAGCCTGGTCTGCAAAGTGAGTTCCAGGACAGCCAGGGCTGCACAGAGAACCCTATCTCAAAAACTCAAAACCAAAAAAAAAAAAAAAAAAAGGTTTGATTATTATGATGAATTTCTGTGTATTCACTTCATATCAGCCTCTTTCTACATTGCTTTCTCTGTCCTTTAATATTTCAAAATAAAACTGAGAAATCTTTTCTTTTTAAATTGGAAATCTTTATCCAAAATTGGATTATTGTCCTTCTCATCCAGTAATAGCTTTATATCCAGATTTCCCTAAATGCCTTTAACCAGCTGGCAAGGTCAGGATCCATCAGGACCATCTTCTCAGTTGCTGTATCTTTTGATTGAAGTCATCCTTTCCACGTTTTCATGTTCCCAGGTTGTTTGATATGATTGATGACCCTCTGCTCATTCGCTCATTGCTGACAATCATAAAAACTGCTTTGAATTCCTAGCCCAGCCTCTGGGGTCTAGCCTCCTTTCAAGCTACCCCAAAATTTGCTTCTTGTCTACCACAGAATTAGCTCATTTGTGCAACTTCCACAGAAATCTTGAGTACTGCAGTCATAACACAGTAGAATGGAATAAAAACCCCTTAATTCATTGGTGATGTTTTGTAATCTATCCTGACTCCTGACTCAGTGTTGCTGCATCTCATGAGCTCTCGCTTTTACGGCGTGATTGACTAATCGGAATTCCCTCACTGAGTGAAGTTCTCAAGGATAGTAGGATCTTTGGCACACTGCTGAGCCCCTAACTATCAGTGAACCATGAAATGACTTCTCCCTTTCTTTATTATAGACCCTTGAGCTTTATGCTCCAATTGTTTTTAAAAGAACACCATGTATTCTCAATACCTGTGTGCATTCATTTTTGTCCCTCATCAGCCTGAATAGCATGTTCCCTTCTATTCTCTCTATATGGAGATTCCATGTGTATATTTCATCCTGCTACATAAAGTTGCTTAAGCTGTGCTAAACCCTTTGCCTGAGAAGGCTGAGTGAGGATAGTAAGTCAACACTATGATATTAGTAGTGTGTATAAATGTTGTGCATACAATTCAACAAAAGTGAGAAACAGGCCTCTGACTCTGTAACTGATAAACTACTGATAATACCTACAAAGACATTACCAAATGCTTTCCAGAGAACTGTGCTAGTTGTTATTAGCCATGACCGTTTTCAACACTTAGCAATATTGTCCCTAACATTAATTTTTATTAACTTAAGGGATGGGAAGTGGTGTGCCTCCTGATATAAACAGATGCTTTCTAAAGCCCTCTTTTTGAATCTTGTCTTTGGAAAAAGTATACATGCTTTTCATCTTGTAGTCCTCTCATCAGACAAGCTGTGATAAGCCAGTATAATAAAATTAGTGAATCTTATCCTAGTTCATAAAGATAGGATTGTATCTGTTTGTAAAGTTATGTTGTCTCTAAGCTAATGATAAAACTTGCTTATTATTAACCTATCATCTGATAAACACTGGTGTCTCATCTGCCTGAAAAACAAATTCTAAAACACCTAATTTTCAATACCTTTCTTAGGACATAGGAACTTCGGTACACAGAAGTGGGAAAATAAAGGAAGTTTCAACAGAAATAAGTTTGTCATACAGGAGATAGAAGTCATAGGATCATACATCGCAGTGGCTCTCAGCCTTCCTAACACTGCAACCCTTTAGTACAGCTCCTCATGTTGTTGGGACCTCCCAACCATAAAATTATTTTGTTGCTACTTCATAACTGTAATCTTGCTACTGTTGTGAATCATAATACAAAAAGTATCCAGAGGAATCCACAAATTATTTTAGAGCCATCACTCTTACCAGAAAGTCTCATTGTCTTCACCAAAAGTCTTTTTATCCAGATACATGATTGAGTAACTTGAATAGCACAGCATCCCATCCCTAAGAATTTTAGAGTTCTAGAGATTAGCATTTAAAATGTGGCCTATTACAAATGCTATAATAGCTATGTATGTTTGCCAAGTGCCAAAGAGTTACAAAGAGAGGGGGATTAGTTCTGACTGAAGTGGAATGCTTTAGGACCTTTAGAACCCAATTTAATGCTCAACTTATTTCTAATAGATTTTCTGCTTGGCCACAGGAGTAGTATGTTGACAGCATCTTTTATTGTGAATATGACACTGGGATTGGAAAGATGTATTAGCATCATTCTTTGGGTACAGAGTGTTTCAGTGAGCCTTGGGTAGCATCATCTTGGCTCCTGTCATCAAGGTCTGAGAGAACAGGCATGGCCCATGAATATGTCACATTCATTTAAGCATTGTTTTTGTCTCCCTGTGCAGGCATATTCTGTGTATGATGAAGAGATTGGTTACTGCCAGGGCCAGTCTTTCCTTGCAGCTGTGCTTCTCCTCCACGTGAGTAGCTGGATCTGTGTCACCACTACAAGCACCTGCTGGTCTTATGCACAGATTATGGTTGTGCTTGGCCAGATTCTTAGACAGAATCTTTAACTTGTATATTTATAAGCTTTTAACTTAATTTAATGGCACTATGAAAAGAAACTTGATGAGGATAAATGGCAGTGCTGAAAACTAGTACAAGGTTAGATTTCCTTTTTATTTTTCAGAAGAGTAGATAGACTTCAGTATTGGTTGGCCCTTAGGGACTTTTTTTGTCTGTGAAGTAGCCACTGTCATTAATAGCTGTTGGGAAATTTATATGCTGGGAAGAGAGCAAGGCTTTTATTTAATGTTACTGTATTCGTGCATACATTTAATAAAGACCTTTACTCCCCAACTTTATTTTTTTAAATACATAGTCAGCTAAACAGCCATATTTAATAGTCTACATTTGACTACAGTTACTGATTTATCACTTTGTCTTCATTTTTTCATTTCCACAAAAACAACTTAGTATCTTTTAAAAGAACATTGCAAACATTTGAGCCTGTGTCTTAAAGAACAGGGTGTTCTGCATTCTAACTGTAATGTGATCACACCCCACACTGATGTGTCGGTACAATCCACACTCAGAGTTCCTCCCAGCGGATGAGCACTTTATTGGCTATTGGTTATTCTGTTGTGCTCCATGCCAGATGAGTGTTTTACTAGTGAGCTGTATCTCCTGCCTGTATGTGACTCCTTTATGGCTGCTCTGACCATGATCCAGTAACAAATCAGACACTCTGTTTGCTTGTCTTTTGTATTTGCTTGTCTTCTGTCCTTACACTTTTGATCTAAACCATCCTACTGTCTTTGTTGCAAGCCACTGACATTGTTTTAATTTAAGCACTTTGTCTCATAAAATGTCACAGTCTTAATTTGATTAAGTGAGCAAAGCTAATGGCGCCACCATCTGTAAGCAGACGGCTACACAAGCACGCCTTTAGGGATTTTAATGGCTCCATACACGTAAAATGCAATGAGCAGTGCAAGACTGTAGCAGACACCTTGTTGAGGCTCCTCTTGGCAGACAAACCATGACAGTGCAGTAGACCCTGAAAACCGTGTACTTCTCAGTGTCATTTTTCCTTGTAACATTGCTATGGAAATATTTAAAGGCATGAAAGCATTGCATTCAAAGAGGATCATATAGTATATAGAAACTGAAGAATTTCAAATGTGTGGAATTAAAGGAGACATAGGATAACAGGATTGGGAGGTGGGTAGAGAAGAAAGAGACAGAGCCAAAATAAAGCTTACATGTTTGCTCTGAGAGGGCAGGAATCTCTTGGAGGATTTTAAGCTTTTTGTAAAGATGGCTTTACAGGTGAAGAAAAAAACACTCTGTTTTCTACTGTAAACTCAGCTTGGTGGTATCTGTCCAGTACAGCAGAGTTAAAGAAGAGCAAGGCTAGTTCTGGGGAGATTGAAATATGCTAACACAATGCCATTAATAGACAGATCAAGTTCTGGTTTTCTTTATGATTTGTTGTTTCAGCCAGACTTTATATCTCAGTCTTGCTGTGGGCTTCATTTATTTATTTGTTTATAGTTCCAGTCAAATAACCAATATACCCATTTAACTATCACTCCTTGAAAATGGCTTTCTCAAATTCTACTCCTATTTAGAATTCCTGCTGCTTACCTTAGTTTTAAGTGTTTGTTTTCTTGGGAGGGAAATGGGAAACCCAGCATCAGAAATGCCACACAAATCAAGCCACTTTCCCCTCACATTCGGCAAAATGAAATCACCTTTCATAGCAAAGATATCAGAAATATATCATTTATCATTTATCCCAAATACCCTGTCCTTTCCATTATGAATGCACAATACTTCAACATGTATTCCTCTTTCACTGTGCTTTTTTCTCACTGGCTCTTATGTCCTGCTCACCTCCAACAGCATGTTCCACAAAAGCTTGCCCACTCTCTTGACTTTTCTGAAGCTTGCTGTGGTCACATGAAGCCTTAAAAAATACTGCCAGTGCTTTCCTTCTGCTCTGAATAGACATCTCTCCATGTTCTTTATTCTGCAAAGCCATGGAAGTAGACATTTGCAGAGAGAAATGCAGGAGGGCTTTGAGTGGCACCACTGCCACCACTACTGTTGTACTTAGAGTAGTGACATTGACCTGAGAATGTAGAAGGTCTCTTCTAGAAGTAGCTGTTGTTTCGTTTTGTGTTTTTGAGACAAGCTGCTTTTTAAGATCTTTTGTTAATGTATGTGTATTTGGATATGCCTGCTTGAGCTTATATACTTGACGTGCATGTAGGTGCTTACAGAACCTGGAAGAGTACACTGGATGCCCAGAAACTAGAGTTACAGATGTTTATGAGCCACCGTTTGGGTGGTAGGAACCAAACCCAGGTCCTCTGCAAGAGTAGTAAGTGTTCTTAACCACTGAAGCCATCTTCCAGTCCCACAGCTGTTTGTTTTGTTTTGTTTTAACAATGATAGGAAAGGAAAAAACAATTTGGTAGAATGATATAGCAGCAACAGAAGGAAAAATGATTGAACAAAGGCCTTGTGATTTCAGAAAGCTGGAATATAGTATGTACCAGCAAGTTTGTACCCACCTCTAATCCTGTTCTCCCAGAGGGGCTGTTCCTTTTGTTTTGTTTTGTTTTGTTTTGTTTTGTTGTTTTTTTGAAGTCAGGGTTTCTCTGTGTAGTCCTGGCTGTCCTGGAACTCGCTCTGTACACCAGGCTGGACTCAAACTCACGGAGATCTCCCTGCTTCTGCCTCCTGAGTGCTGGGATTAAAGGCATGAGGCTACCACCTCCTGGTTGAGGGACCTGTTCTTGACTGTGTGGGCGGTACAAGCTTCGCTGTCCTGTGTACTCATCAGTCCTTCTGCAGGTTCATAATTCATTACACTCTTGTTGTTGGGAGAGGCAGTGGGAAGCAAACAGTAGGCCCCATTAAACATTCCTTGCCTGAGTGATTAACGCTAGTAAATAAAACTGAGAACTGGGTTTCTGTGCATCACTCCATTTTGTGATAAGACAATGGAGGGACAAGCTAAAAATACTAAAATAGTTGTTTTGTCTCCCACCCTCCATCTGTTATAGATGCCCGAAGAACAGGCATTCAGTGTTCTAGTTAAGATCATGTTTGACTATGGTCTCAGGGAACTTTTCAAGCAAAATTTTGAAGATCTACATTGCAAGTTCTACCAGTTGGAGCGCCTCATGCAGGTAAAGGGAACTCAGACTGGGTTGGATGAACAGGTGCAAACTAATGGCAGATAGGCGGGAAACAGTGGCATTTATTCCTGTTGTTTCTCACTATGTGATGAAGATGCAGAGATCACAATGCTGGGAATGTGCTGTGATTAAGTCAGTCTTAGAAACAATCTAAAGATCAAATTCCTTAGGCCTTTTCTGTATCACATTCAGGGAGGAAATGTTCACCAAGGGTGTCTGTTTATAGGAGTCCCCACCAAAGTGAAACATTTTCCCAAAACATTTCACAACTTGGAAATAAAAACTGGCTTTCCAAATACTTGCCACTATTCTAGGGAATTCCTCTTTCTTTAATTAGTTTGTAATATGGAAAAGAACTGATAAGTATTATAATGTTTTTCTAAATATCTAGAAAAACACATGTATATGACTTTTTTGGCTACTGCTGGCATATTTATGAGTCTCCTGAGAAATAATAGGATAATTGCGTATGTGCACGGAACTAATGAGTTTGCTATTTCAGGAATACATTCCTGACCTGTACAACCACTTCCTGGATATCAGCCTTGAAGCACACATGTATGCCTCCCAGTGGTTCCTTACACTTTTCACTGCAAAATTCCCTCTCTACATGGTCTTCCATATCATTGACCTGCTCTTATGTGAGGTATGTATCGTAGGTCACCGTACTTAGACTTGTGTGGGCAGTGTACTTCACTATAAGCTCTGTCAAATTTCTCGTCCTCTGTTCTGTTTTGGTATTGCCAAATCTGGCTGAGATGGTTCTGCCTGAGGCCACTGTCCTGCTCACCCTGTCCCAGAGGTTCTCTGCTAAGAAGAGACATATTAGATATTTAGGCTAGTTAGTATTCAGTTTGGCTCTATCACACTCAATAAGTGAAATAGAGGTTTCTTTCTTGTGTAGAGGAAGACAGAGGTTGACAGAGTCTTATCCTTAGAACTAAGCTGTAGCTCTTACAGTTGTGTTTGTGTTGGGAAGCTGGTACTTCTTTTTGAGAGGGAGTTTGTTTAGGATTTCCTGGATGCAGAGAGTACAGGCATGTGTCTCTGCTCCTAGCACTGCTGGAGTGTGTATCACAGCTCCTAGGTCTTGCTGGTGGTCTCACCCAGAATTTCCATGGGTGGGCTGAATTACAAGACCAACCTGCTAAAAGGCATTGACTTGAGGCTGGGAAGGAATTTGCTAAAAGTAGAGTATTGTCACTAAAAAGAAACAAGGCAGTGTGGAAAATGCTCTTAGCCATGACATAGTTTGAGATTTGAGAGGTGTGTATGTGGAAGAAAGGAAGGAAGGAAGGAAGGAAGGAAGGAAGGAAGGAAGGAAGGAAGGAAGGAAGGAAGGAAGGAAGGAAGGAAGGAAGGAGAACCAACTAATTATAAAATAACGTGCCTATGACAGAAACATTGGAAAATTTGATTAGAAATTATTGAATACTTTAATTTCTACAGTTTAACTAATAAAATTTTGGTGTATATTCTTTCACCTTCTTTGCTCTTGTATGTATGTACGTACGTCATTTCTAAATAGAATATTACACTTTTCCACTGTAATATTATAATAACATATTATGGTTCTTTTTATATCTTGAAACAAACCTTTAATCCTTGGGAGGCAGGGGCAAGTGGATCTGTGAGTTCAAGGCCAGCCTGGTCTACAGAGAGAGTTCCAGGACAGCCAGGACTACACAGCAAAACCCTGTCTCAAAAAAAAAAAAAGGAGAGAAAAATATTAGTTATAAGAACCAAGTCCCAGACACTGTTTGAGTTTAGTTTGAAGACAGTTGTTAGCATCTTCCCTCACCTGTTTTTTACCCACAATTCCTATGTTGGTGAGACAAGGAAGGCAGATTAGAGACTTCACACCAGATTCAGTTCTGGGGTACGTGGGATTGCCATCTTGATAACTCACTACTTTGTGAGTATAATATTTGGGTTTAAGATCATGGACTATTTTGGGAAAGTATTCATTCTTTTTGAGTGTGAGGATAGGGCTGGTATATTCTCTGAGGAAAACTGGAGCTTGAGTCTTCTTTAAGTATGTTTCCAGGATAGCCCTAAAGCTAACAGAACAGCAAGGATACAGACACTAATACTGTCTTGTCTCTTTTCTTTCAGGGAATAAGTGTAATTTTTAATGTCGCCCTTGGATTACTAAAGGTATGTGTTTGCTGTCCTGCCTTGTTCCATTGTGTCTTTAGTTTTCATTTCATGAAAGGTGGTCAATGTGCTCTGCAATTTTCATTGATGGAATGTGTGAAAGTTACTCTGCAAAACCTAAGAAATATTTTAAAGGTTGCTGGGATTGTAAAATGTTTGTTGTGTAGCTTCATAATAGACTTTTTTTTTTTTTTTCATACATGTGGTTCGTTTTTCTTACTTTCTTCAAGACTTCCAAGGATGACTTGCTGTTAACAGACTTTGAGGGTGCCTTGAAGTTCTTCAGGGTTCAGCTTCCTAAAAGGTACCGCTCAGAAGAAAACGCAAAGAGGCTCATGGAACTAGCCTGCAACACGAAGGTAAAGCAAAGTTTGTAGTAACTTATTCTTCAGTTTTCAGTTGATATCTTAGATTTTCTGATAAAATCATTTATGTTTGTAATATATAATTGATAGTTCACATTGAGTCCTCTTTATTTTAAATGTTTGCTGCCAGAGTGTTGGAGAAACTGTTAAGGGCTTTTTATTTATTGGTGGGAGTGGCATTGCTGCTATTTTTATTTTGACTGAACTATCCCAAGGTGAGAACCTGTAGTAGCCAAATTCGTGCTCATTTATGTAGCTCATATACACAGCTTGAAAATAATTACAGTACATTGTAGCTGTATAAGTATACTTGTGCTTTGGCTGTGATGTCATATGGAGTCAGGTGTAGTGTTATCAGTAATTAAAAACAATTCAGATTTACTGAGCTTATATATATCTATAGTCTCAGCATTTAGGAGGTTGAGGCAGGAGATTCATTAGTTTGAGGCCTACCTGGACTACATAGTGAGCTACAAGCAGACCTCATCCATATAGCAAGACTAACTCATAAAACCAAAATAAACAAAAAACAAAGTAGTGTCACTTCTGAAAGCATGAAGGCTTGCCCATTTCAGATACAGACTCACAGCCCATAGTAAGGAGTGCTGTGTTGCATACCTTGCACCTTTCTGTTTTCAGAACAGCTTCATATACACTTGGTTTTTGTATCTGTGGGTCTCCTGTCTGTGGGTTCAGCCAGTTGTGAATTGAAGATATTTGGAGAAAAATACATGTGTGCAAAAAAACACATTTTTTTTATTGTCACTGTTCCCTAAATAGTACAGCGACTAATATGCAGCATTTATATTGTATTTAGTTATTATTAGTAGCATAGAAATCACATACTACTCTCTACACGTTGCTGCCACTTTTGATTCCTCTTGTTCACAGCCTGTATCTTCACACTCCACACTGTGTCCTTAAAGTATCCCCTGACTCTGACCACTTTAATACCACTTCCTTTCCACAGTGGCCTCTATCTGTCTTTTCCCGTTCCTTATTTCTTTGCTTAAAACTCTTATCTTACCACATGACTCCATTCCTGCGGAGGCTCCCCAGGCCCCACAGTTCATGTACAAGGCCTCGGTGGAGTCTGATTCTATCTCCTGTTCCTTTTTACTTACTTTCTGCCTCAGAGCCTGGCCCTTGTGTTTGGAGACACACATGGAGCATGTTCGCCCTCCGTACTGGGCGCCAGCTAGTCTGTGTCCTTCTAACTCTTGTGCTAGCTGTGTGCATGAGCCCTTCACTGCAGTGTCTTCACTTCAGACACCAGACACGTCTGCTCCAGCCACGTCTACCAGCCTCCTCAGCACTTCTGACCTCACTGCAGTACACAGTACAGAAGAGACTAGTTCTTGCTGAGTCTTTAACGCGAAGAGTAGTGTCTGACATAGAAATACTGTTTGGCTGGCTGGCTGCTTAAATATGCTGTGTTGAGTTTCCATTTATTCTTTTGCAAAGATTTGAACATGTCTTAAAAAGAGTTCCCAAGCTGGACTCGTGGCACATGTCTGTAATCCCCGCACTCGGGAGGCAGAGGCAGGTGGAGCACTGTGAGTTCGAGGCCAGCTTGGTCTACAAAGTGAGTCCAGGACAGCCTAGGCTATGCAGAGAAACCCTGCCCTGGAAAAGAAAAGGAAAAAAAAAAAAAAGAGGTCTAAGTACCATCAGTTGAAAACAGATTGATGTTTTATTTTCATAGTTCAAATAAGAGCTGTTCACAGAAGATATGTAGAGAAAATTAAAGCTCATGGGGCCTATCCTTTCAATGAAGTAGGGCTGACCTTTAGTATATTTGCATACAATGTCTGTTTTGTTTTGGACATGAAATTCCTTTCAGACCTAGAGAACTTTGTGTGTTTGGGGTATATTTTGGGTGGTTACCATATTTGTACTTACTCTAGATGAGGCTGATTTTTCTTGAAATTCATTCAGCACAGGAAGCCTACAGCTTCACCGGACTATAGGATATAAGACTTTTCTGCTAAAAAGACAAAGAAAAGCATGCACCAGGGGTATTTCAGTCTTGCTGCTGTACTAAACACCAACACGCACGAAGGAAAACAGACAGAGTGCTTAAGTTGTTGGCATAGTGGAACTGTGTGGTGCAGATTTAATCATTGGAATGCCTCATGAGCCCTGTGTCCTGTCCTCTGCATGTGGGAGGAGGCCTGAAGGCAGTACAGAAAATTAGACATAATCATCTGTGGGCTTGGAGTCCTCTTTAGATTTGAAAAGGGGTTTTGTGATAAGGGACTGGTGAGGTATGGAAACTAGCTTGCAAACTTTTTGGTGTAGAATTTTAAACGTTTGGCTGTGCCATTCATTGGTACATTATTCTGTTATTTTTAAATGTTTTAAATTGTGATTTGTTTAGAAGGCTGTGCCTCCTGATTAATGTGAGAATTGAGAACACTTTGCCTCACGTGGCTAGAAACAAATACTTGTGTGTCATTGTGTTTCAGTACTATAATAATGCTGTGGTTTTTTGGTATCTGTACAGCTAGTTCTTACAAAGATCTTACTCTTCACAGTTTAGTGTCAGGTAGGGAGGGCACAGCAGGCATGGATCTGAGGTTCATGGAAGTCACACGACTTTTCCAAGTGGTATTGGTAGGAGGGGCAGGAAGCTCTGACCCTGCACTCGTGGTACTCTGTGTCTTATGCTTCCTGTTCTTCCTGCAGAAGTGCACTTAGTTTGATGTGGCAGTATCTAAAATGGCCACAAGATGGGTGTGTTTCTTTAAAAGCACCAGATTCTCTGGGCCCCAAGAGCCCTAATTTTCTCTATATTTCTTCTGTGCCCACCCTTTTGGTTCCTTGGGCCTGTTATGTCTTCTCTTTTTTTTTTTTTTTTTTTTTTTTTTTTGTCCTTGGATGAGCTAACTATGGGACTGAAGTGTTTTGTCTATTGAGGAGTTAAGAGTCCCATGTTCTAAATGTAAAGCTCAGCATGTATCAAGGCTCACCGTCTAGTGTACCAGTCCATTCAGTTTGTTTACTGCTATGCAGCATCTTAATACCACATAATGATAACCCCATCGCGCATTTCCTAGGAGCTCCATGACACGTTCATACTCGTGAGTGTACCATGCATAATTGTTAAGAGTAAGGAAAGTGGATTTTAAAAAAAAAAAAAGGTTCCTGGCCTTTTAATTTTTGATTTAAGAAATATGTAAAGATTGGGCATCTTCTCAGAATCTCAGAACTTGGGAGGCTAGAGGCAGGAGGACCCCTAGTTCCTGGCCAGCCTTGGCTAAGCTGCATAGATACTGTATGTTGTCAAGAGAGGGGAGTCAGGTCCAATAAGTGTGAAGAGGCATGTCATGAAGTGGGTCAGTTAGTCCTTGAGGTGAAGCCTGGATTCTCTGCTCCTTCACAACAGTCCTGCTAAGGCAAAGTGGAGCCTCTGGGCCATGCCTCCGTTGAAGCTGACATTTCAAACATGAAAAGAATGTGCAGGACTAAAGGCTACCTGTGAGAAAACAGTGATGATGATCAGCATCTCCATACCACTGAAGTCTTAACCATTTGCTGTTGAGGAGACAGAAAACCCTGTGGCATTCACAATTTACTCAGAAGCTGAAAGCAACACTAGTTTAAGCTTCATTCTCCATCCAGTTCATCTGTATGGTTACCAAGTAATGGAATTTTAAGTGTTATGTGGTAGTGCCTGCAAAGCCCTTTGGGGTTTGTTTTTGTTTTTTGTTGTTTTTGTTTTTTATGTGCTTACAGATTCAAAACACAATACTTCATATAGTAAAATGTATCCTCTTGGTGGCCTGTGGGGTCTGTTTGGAGATGTCTAGATCATAGACCAAGGATGTTATTAGGTGAGGGATTTGAGATTAGAACTCAGGAGATCTGGGTTTTAAAAAGTGTTTCTGCTTTGCTGTAAATGAGGGGCTGACCTCTGTCAGAGGGGAAACCTTTTCTGTGAACACTTTACCCAAAGTCACACTACCCTCTAAAGCTAGTTAAGACCACAGTGTTTTTTGTTCATTAATTCATATATTTTAGAACTAGATTCTTGTGAGGAAGCATGTGAGCCTCTTTTCTCTGTAGTGAGCCCTACAATTCTGCTAGCTAGTGCTTGGGCAGCAGCAGACTTGCCTCCTTTAACAAGATAGGTTCCCTTGACTGTCCGTTCTTGGAGCCTTGGATACAAATGCCTGATTCTGCATCATGATCTTTAAAGGACTCTTGAGTATAAACTGTTTGAACAAATAGAAAGTTAAGAACTTTAAAATAATGTTTAATTACATCAGATATTTTTAGAGTGCCAGCCTTAGGCCTCTCTGTCTCTGTGTAATGCAGGATAGATAAGACAGCAGTGCTGTAGATAGAAAGATAATGAGGCCTTAAGCAGCTGCTGCTCACGCACTCTTATGGCCTGATCAGGTCTCCTTCAACTGAGGTGTTTAAGAACACTCCTGATGTTCGTTCAGATCAGCACAATTACTGATGTTCTGAGTGATGAAGAACTATGTTCAGTAGCGAGCATGCTACAGACATGGCAGGGAACAAGAGTCACCCAGACTTTTCTTGTGTTGCCAGTGAATGCTAGTTATTCATATGTCGCAGTTGATAGTAAAAGGAGCTGATTACCTTTGACCTAGCCATCTCAGAAATTGTTTTGAGGCATAAATTAGTAGGTTTAGAGGCATCTCACCATCTGAAGAGCCCTGTAAGCTTTGGTAACTCAAAAGCACAGCAGTGTCCCAAGCATTCTTGAGCTGGAAGGTGGACCAGTGTCCAGTTTCTTGAGTTGGCTTCATCAGTCTTACTCTGCATCAAGATCCCTCCTTCAGCAGACCTCTTGTTTGTTCCCCTCAACCCACCCAGTCACCCAGAAACTAGGCTTCCACCTGCCCATGCCTGCAAAACTTTCTGGATATATGTGTGCACAACAGTGTAAAGACATAAATGTAAACAATTAAAAAAAAAAAAAGTTGGCATGCACTAGGTCTCTACTGTCTTCTCTAATGTGAAAACTCTTACCTGAGGACCACAGACAGTCTCAGGGGCCCCAGGACCCTCTGGAAGGGTTTGCAGTTTCCCTAAGGAGACGAGTCAGCGTTCTGCCCATAAGCCTGTGCTCAGGAAACTCTTAGTAGTGCTACACCTCAGAGCCACTGTGCTACGGCAGTAGACACGAACTTTGCTTCACTTAACTAATACCCACAGTTAGTCCAGCTATTTGGTTTCTGTTTTTTTTTTTTTTTTTTTTTTTTTTTTTGAAAGAAACTTTAAACCAAGCAATGGTTCTATTTCAACTTCCATCTTGCTGAAAGGTAACAACAGTATTTCTATGTGTGAGGCTGTGATTTTTATAGGAGTCAGCTAACAGAGCCTTCTGAGATCAGGTACAGAATGTGTAACTGATACTTCCTCCTGAATTTAACTACAAGAAAAAGTGAGTCTGGGTGTTTGAATGGAGACTGTGTCTCTGTTGGTTAATTCATGTTTACTGTGAGACAGAAATTTTATAATGAATAGTGCTCTGTCTCAGCAGAATTTGGATATTGGTATCCAGATATTCCTTGTGTCAGTAATCTAAGAACATGGTCCATAGCAGACTTTGAAGGGAGACCTGATTGATCCTGTTCAATCATTGATTAGGCACTCCAGCTACAATGGCAAGCAGAACACAAAGCTGTAAGGAGGCAGCACCTAAGTGACTATGGACTTGGGTAGGTTCCATGAAGAACTTGAGTTGGTGCATTAAGGCTATATAGAAGAGTTGTCCTGACATGTTTGCACTGCCACCACAACCACTGGTCTTGATACTAGTGCCTCTAACATCTCAGTTAGTGGAGGGAGCCAGCTCTCTTTCCCGGGATCTGAGCTGCAGGGCAACATAAACTAGCTGGTTCTAGTATGCAGACACCTAAGCTCCTAAAATTGGCATCAGGGAGAGCTGGAAGAGAGCATTTGTGTAATTGATGGAGGAAGTCAGGGTGAGATGAGAGTTTGTGGGAGAAACAACAACTGAGGCTGCAAGGTGGGAAAGACTGAGTTGGTAGACAGATTGGAAGTTTGGACCTACAAAACCGAGGAGAGGCTTTTTGTGCATCTAGTTCTGAGAAGGGACACCTTGGTGACAGGCTGAAAACAAAGGTGGACCATCATCTAGAGAAGAAACAACCCAAAATAATTCTGACTATAGTTTTTTTTTTATTATAAAAATAAATAATAAAGCTAAATCACCTCTATGTAGAAAATATTGAAGAGCAAAAGGTGGTAAGCATATGAGGCAGGCCCAGCACTCGCCAGGCACTCAGCTGGACACCAAGGGTGCCCAGTCAGGCAGTTCCAACCAAAGATAATAAATAAAATATAGAAATTGTTTTGAAATTAGTCTTTCAAAGTGTGTGGTTGTGATGAAAGTGTTCGTTCATTCTTTTTTAGCCTTACATGAGAGTGAAACTTTGAAATACCCTGAAGGCCCGTTGAGAGTGTAGTACAGGAGATGCTGTCTACTCTTTTTTAGAAGGTGATCAAGGGAGCCTTATCTTTGCTGCCCTCACCTCTCTTTCGCCCAGACTGCAAAGAACACTGGATAGGAGAACGTGCTGCCCACAAGCCTCAGTTATTTTCTGTTCTACCACTATCTGATAGAATTGGTTTATAAATGTACTGACCACACAGATGTTTTATGTAGGTGTGGTATTTTTTTTTTTTTATGTGTGTTTGTTTTGTTTTTAGTGAATTACTTAGCACAATAAAAGTTTCCCCCCAGATTGGGTAACAAGATTGAGATCTTTGGTAAAGATATCCCTTTCCAACTTGTGTTCTCATGTGTTTAATGGGCATCTTTGTGGAGACTGTAGCCAGAGCTAAGTGTTGTGGCCTGGCCACTGGCTTTAGGATAGCAATACCAGACTCCAGAAGCATAGCTCCAGTTGAGGCACATCTGCTCCAGAGGCATTGAGAGAGGATCCACAGGCTGCTCGAGCTGGCTCAAAGGATGACCAGAAAGAATGCAGTCACTAGCATGTTGCAGACGTGCACCCAGCCCACCCTCTGCTTAGGCTTCTTTAGCTGTAGTTATCTGGACCTGTAGGCCAGACGTTGATTGGAAATGAGGAATTACAAAGAAGCACAAGGTTTATAGTCATTTTCTAAACTGAACATGCCTGTTTTATCATAGCTCATATTTAAAAAACAAAAACAAACAAACAAACAAAAACCAAAACAGAACACAGAGAATGAGTTAGCTGTTTAAAAGGAATAAAACAAAAGAGAGTTGCACCCTGAATGAAAGTTCATGCTTAACCGTGGTTAGGATTGCCTCAAGAGAAGTACACAGGGCACTCCTGATAGGCTTGAGAAGAAAGCCAGAAGGGAGAGAATGAAAAGATTCCCTAGAAGAAAGAGAAGTGGTTGGTCATGGTGGAGCATGAGAAT
>NW_026585895.1:44363005-44387558 GCF_907164565.1 Psammomys obesus | reverse complement strand
ATCACTTCTCCTCTTTCCCATCCCCCCCTTCTTCCTTCTCTCTCTTCTTTCTTCTCCTTTTTCTTTCTTCCTCTTTTTCCTCCTCCTCCTCTTCTTCCTCTTTCTTCTTCTTTCTCCTCCTTTTTATGTTTGTTATTTTTTTAAATTTGGTTGATTGTTTTTTGTTTGTTTTCTGAGACGGTTTTCCTGGCTGTTCTGGCCTCAGATCCATCTGCCTTTTCCTCCTAAGTGCTGAAACCAAAGGTTTACACCACCACCACCCGGCACTACAATCCCTTCTTAACGACTTTAGTCGTAAAACAGAGCCTCTTGATCCCTCAGATGAGTGTGCCTGGGGGTAGGGTGGTGCTTAGATGTTTAGCAACACTGCTGGTCTGTGCTACAGAAAATGGTGGCTTATTATTATTACTAGAGCCCCGAAGCCATCTGTAAGGTGTTCCAGAGAATACTGTCAGTAAAACTTTGGGAACCAAATATCCCTTACAGAGTCTTAGGCCTATATTTGTTTATGAAGATTTCCATCCCAAAGACGTAAACGCCATGTCCACATTAATTGGGTCTGCCCAGGTCAGCGGCAGTAAGCACCACCATCATCAGGTTCTTCATCTGTGCTGTGACTTCCTCGGCAGATTAGCCAGAAGAAGCTGAAGAAGTTTGAAAAAGAGTATCATACCATGAGGGAGCAGCAGGCCCAGCAGGAAGACCCCATCGAGCGATTTGAGGTTTGTTTTACAGCCTTTTACTTCATAGACTTGTGCCCATAGCTGTCTTTATTGAATTTTTAAAAAAATCAGTTCCACTGTTTCAAGACTGGTTTTCAGATTGAGTTTACAAATGAGAAATTAAGAGCTGTTTTTCTCCCATCCAACTGCCCGGGTTGGATGCTCTTTCCTTAGGCAGTCAGAGATAGCAGCTTGACAAAAGACATTTCAGTCAGTTACGTACTTGTTTGTGGAGATAGAAAATCAGAAATTGTTTAGAAACACCATCAGACCAGCCATGTCTCTTTATTTCACAGGACTTGAAGACTCATTTTGAAGCTAAGCTCTTGAGAAACTGTCATTACCATTCCATTTGTTTTTATGTCCATAACCAACTTCTTCCCCTCCTACAGCGGGAGAACAGGCGGCTCCAAGAAGCTAACATGAGATTGGAACAGGAAAACGATGACTTAGCTCATGAGCTGGTCACCAGCAAGATCGCGTTGCGGAAGGACCTGGATAATGTAAGTGTGACAGCTCAGAAGAGAAGGGACACCAGGGACACTTGAACCCTCCCTTAAATTTAGTGTTGACTGCTATAGTTTCTGTCAGCCATTTCCATAGGAGCCAGCTCGCTTGTCAGCCTTCCTTTAAAGGGGCCTCCACTGTGCTAGTGCGCTGCCCTCTTCTCTGTGTTCTCTCATTGTGCTCATGTGTCCTGCCTGCTTCCCGACGTTGAGTGGTTGGTGTGGTTTCGGGGAGGAGGGGTTATTTTTACTGTTCCTCCTGCTCTGGTTAGCAGCAGTTGTTAGCACGCCCTCATCCGTAGGAAGAGGTGCAGAGGTTCCCTTCCTCTGCCTGCGGTGAGCCTGTGAGCGCCGTTGCTCAAGGGGCTCCCATTCAGTGCTGAGCGACCCGGCTGCTGGGCATGTTCTGTTTGTTTTTCTCTTCCCTTAGAGGAAGTAGTCTCACTCATGGCTTAGGACTGGATAACTTATTCTGTGGCAAGATAGGGAATGTTTAAGGTTTTGAGGGCCTGTGGTCTCTGTTGCTGCTACTTGATTCTTCCATTGGCACAAAAGTAGTTCATAGATAAATGAATGAATGGCTGCTTCCTAATAATTTATTCATAAAAATTAGTGTCAAGTTGTATATGACGGCTGAACTACAGTTTTGCAAGCCCCTGGACTTAACCTCCCAGGGTCCTGAGATGACTTCTTGTTGATTTGCCAAGATTCTAGCAATATACTCAGGCTTTCCAAGGGCTTGCTGGCTTCTTATATCCCTAGGAAGAGTATAAAGTTCAGAAAGTCTTTGGCATCCACTGAAGTATACAAATAGAATGTATATAGTATATTTCCTTGAAAACACTGTTTGTTTGTTTGTTTGTTTGTTTGTTTCTCGGAGCCTTAAAACATTAAAACTATGGCAGTATCTGCCCTTTTCATTTTCTCAGAAATTAAAATTTTCAGATAGGCCTGGTCTGTAATCACTTAGTCTGCTTTCCTAGGCGCCTTGGACACTGAAATCTTGATTCGAAGAATAATGACTGTGGCACAGGTAGAGTTGGGATTGCATAATTTGGCATGCTGTAGCAAAAAAAAAAAAAAAAAAAAAAAAAAAAGCCTACAAAGAACGAAAGGCTCAGACTTCCACATGCTCATCAGACATGACCAAGAAGGCTCCTTTCTCCAGCTGTAGCGAGAACAGCAAGGCCATTAGCTCTCCATGACCAACACCTGGGCTCTCACGGCCTTTCTGCCATAGGCCTGCTTGTTTGTCAGGAGTAAGCCTGCACACTTTGTTCTCATTGCTCAGGCATTTCTGCCTGCAGAGTGGAGAGAGCTGGGTGTAAATGGAGCAGGGAATGTTTGAACAGGGCTACAGAATTCATCTCAAACTTCCCTCCAAACTGTGGATGGCACAGAAAGGAAGTGATCAGAAAGAGAGTCCTAATGTACAGAAGTAGCAGGTTGGCCAGAGCCTGAGGTGATGCTCAGCTTGAGCTATTACATTTTTAATCTGTGAGAGCCTGTGGTCCAAGTCATCAGTGGTTTGAGGTACACTGCAGACTTACATTCTTGTTTTGTTTTCTGTTTCTTTTTCATGCAGGGTTTCCCAGCTGGCCTGGAACTCACAGAGATCCACCTGCCTCTGCCTCCCAAGAGCTGGGATTAAAGGGGTGTGCCACCACTTAGACTTACATTATTTTTTTTAATATATTTTTTAATTCATTTAACATTATTCTATGTGCATTAGTGTGAAGGTGTCAGATCCCTTGGAATGGGCATTACAGACAGTTGTGAACTACCATGTGGTGCTGGGAATTGAACCCAGGTCCTTTGGAAGAGTAGACGGTGCTCTTAACCACTGAGCCACCTCTCCAGCCCCTAGACTTACATTCTTAAAGCCTGTCCCTGAGAGCAGCTATAAACCTTCTTTTTAGATTGGCTCATCCTGACACTAGTCAGAAAACTAGGCTACATTCCTGAGACCTGAAGTAGAAACACTGCAACCCGTAATGGTCTCTCCTGTTTACTCATGTCCTGTGACACCAGACAGTTTACAGGCACTTCATAGACCTGTTCGTCTCTCATGCTTACCTCTGCCCTGTAAGGAGGAAATGAGTTTTGTTATTGTTTCTTTCTTTAGAGACAGGAAGGATCTTACTATGGAACTTCTGTAGACTTAGACCAGGCTGGCTAGAACTCACAAAGAGCCACCTGCCTCTGCGTTCAAACATCCCTCTACACCAGGCTGAGACTTTTGTTTTTAACAGTTATGAGGTGTAGAGGGATGAAGACATCCAGAAAACTAGAGAGCTTCAGACCTCACTGGCATGCCTGAGATCTTTTCTGTGATACCAGACAGTCTCCATTATAGATACAGAATTAGCCAAGGAGCTATGATTAGATGTCTAAACTACAGTGCAAGCACAAGTTAAGGAAGGTTAGTGAGTCTGATCTGTCAGAGCTAGCAATCTCTTTAGCATTGTTAGGTGCTATGCACTGTTTTAGGTACTCTGTAACACCATTTTTGTAAACCTTCAGAACAGCCTGGTATACAGGCCTGTGATCCCCTCTCATTGGTCACGAAATGGAAGCAAAGCAGGTTGACCATCTTACACAGGTAGTCACAGAGCACAGCCCTTCCTAGTGGAACCCAGGCAGCCTGAATCCAGTGCTTACACTCTAAGCAGGCTGACTACAGAAGCCCCTGCCAGCACCCAGGGTTCTGAGCAGACACCCTTTTCAAGCTCATCTTCTCTGATGAGCTCCAAACCCTGACTGAATGTGATATGAAGAAGGTGGAGCGCTCTCACATTCTTTCGACTTCAGAGGCTCAGTTTTTAAAAGAAGTTTATTCCTTTTGATTCTTTCCTCACATCTGAATCCTTTCTATCGATTCTGTCGTCATCTGCCTCTTTGTAGTATTGTTTACACAGCTGTGGAGAATTTTCCAGTCATTTAACTCTTTGATGACCCCAGAAAAGCTTCTCCTCTGTGCAGTGAAGTGATAACTCTGAGTGAACATTTGGACTGTGAGGAAGAAGGTCCCTGACATGGGGCTGACGGGACTGTGACTCAGTCCCTGTAGCACGGTTGCTTCTCTGCCGTGAGACAGTTTGTCACTAGAATAAAAATCAACACAGTGAGTCCCAGGTTACTAGACTTCTGCAACATGTCAGCTCCTTTCCCCAAGGATCAGCCAACTCTGCATGGGTTGGTGTGACTGACATTCTAGCTGCTCCAGCCTTATGCCAGGATCACACTGTCTTGATTATAGGACCTTTATAATTCTTAAAACGAGCTCAGTTAAGTCAGCTGGCTTTATTCTTTTTAGAACTCACTTAATAGAGACTTCTACCAAAATACAAAGGACATAAAGGGTTCTAGAAATAGATGCCTTCTGGAATTTTAAGTGAGGTTTCTTGGAATCTGTCAGTTTATGGAGAGACTTGACATATGAGCAACAACTGAGTCCCCGCCCGTGCTGTGCCACCTTTGTATTAGCATGCCTTCAGTTCCAGCCAGCACTGCTGTGTGGTTTGCCGTACACAAGCCATGCCCCTGTCTGAGTCTGTTTTAGTGATCTGTTCTTAATTTCCAGTTGTTGATTGCTAATCTTTGCAGAGTGGTTTTGTGCCATACTTTGTAGCCTTTGACTTTGCCAAAATTTGTGATTAGTATAGTCAGGGTTTTTTGTTTGTTTGGTTAGTTGGTTTTGTTTTTAGTTTGTTTTTTTCTTTCCACATATACACACTATTATATTTCTGAATAAAGACTGTAACTTTGGGTTCTTCTGCCTTTTCCACTGCCTTCCACACTTGCTAAGGTCTTCAGAGCAGCCCAGGGTAGAGAGTAGGTAGGATGGCATCATTGTTAGTTCTTGGGGCCATTTTGAGGAGTGGAGAAACTTTTACTCTGTTCTCTGCTGAGTTTTATCATAACCACATACTTTCCTTGCATCTGTTATAATGGCTAAGTGTGCTTTCTTAGTTTTGTTAATTTGTTACATTACAATGTAAACTAGTTGTGTTACTATAATAAATCCCAGTAGGGTTTTACACTTGTTTTAGGGTATTGTTTTATAATAGTGAGGCTTGAACTTGAGGCTTCACACATGCCAGGCTGACATTCCACTCCTGAGCTGCAGCTGAGCCTTCTTTTTCTTATTTTGAGAAAATTGCTTACTAAATTGCTCAGACAGACCTTGAACTTGTCATCTGGTGAACTTAGTCCTGAAGCTTACAACTCACTTTCCAGGAAATTGTGAGTTGACTTCCTGGATAATGGAGTGATACAAATCAGCAAATGTCTCTAACTCTTCGTGTGACCACTTTTAGAATTGGTTATATTTGTTTTTAATCTCAATGTGTAGCCCTGGCTGACTCAGTACTTGCTAAATAGCCAATGCTAACCTGGAGTTCAGGGTGGTTCCCATGTTTCTGTTCCCCCAAATGCTGGGATTAGAGGGGTGCACCACCTGGCTGGTCTTTGTTTTTAGCACCTTGTCCTTGATGACCAAGTGTGGGGATCTGAAGCTGGGGTGCTCTGCTGTTTATACATCTGTAGCAATGCCCCCTCTGTACTCCTGATACTGGGTTATGTCCACCCCCACCCCACCCCATTCCTGCCCCCTAAGTAGATGTTTATCAGTAAGGTTCATCTTTTGAAAAGCCAGCTTTTGTTTTCCTCATTTTTCTGTAGTGTTTGTTCTGTTGGTGTTCGTTTTAAGTTCTTTCTATTTGGGAAGATTTATTTAATTTATACATTTTATACCATCTTAAAGGTTTTAAAATTTTTACTGCAAACTTTTTTAAAAATCATTTGAAATTCTGAAATTCTGGGTAAGCACTGTTTTTATAAGAATAGATAGCCCTGTTATTTACATATTTTACTCACAACTTTATGGAGTTGGTTTCATATAGTGGGAACATCTGCATGTATTTCCATTGTGCTTGCTTCCTTGTGAAAAGACCCCAGTAGTCCGCATTGTGTCTGTGCTGCATGCATATTTTCTGCCCTCTCAACACAGCTTTTGTCTGTTATATCCAGGTAGGAACTAGTTTTCTGTCCTGTTTGCTTTTTTCTCTTTTACTGCATTCTTGGGTGCTTGCTTGGTCTTTGGTCACCTTATAGACTTGCCCTGACTTCCTTCTCTCCCCCACAGCTTCTGCCACCTGAATCACCCAGAACCCTAGCCTTTTCAGACATTCTGTTTGCCTCTCTTATAGAAGCCCCAATGATAGAATGTATATGGTTTCCTTTTTCTTCCCAGGGATCAGTTGTTTCCTAGATATTGTCCAGAATTCTGATTACAGTGGAAGAGTAAACGCTTTGTATTCACCCTTCATGATTGGAAGTAGAAGCCTGTATTTATGTATGTTATCCCTAGATGTTTTCATCTGAGTCACTTGTGTCAGTAGACTGACTGGAGCCCACTAGACACTCCTGTAGGCTCTGTGCACCTTTCTTTGACACAGTGCTGAACCAGCCAGAGTGGAGCTGGAGCAGGTTCTGTGGCCACCTGGCTTGTGAGAGGTCAGGAGAGACTACCTCACCTAGATCCTGTGGAAGCCAAGTCTCCAGCTGGACCAGCTTTCCCCCGGCTGACCCACGCCTGGTATCGGTCTCCTATGAGCCACATAATTGATAATGGGTGCAGGTCATAGCTATGCTCTACCAGCTGTCTACCAGCTGTGTTCTCTTACTGTTTCCTTGTGGCCTGCTGTCTTCATTTTGCTTGTGACTGCCTCTTGGATTTGCAATGGAGGAGTAAGTAGTAAGCTATCAACTAGTCCTACATGTAAGGGCAGCATTCACCTCTCTTTTGTGCCTGCACAGTCTGCAAGTACTCAGCAGTTTGCTCATGGCTGAGTTTGCTCATGTTATGCCTGTCTCAGGTTTGCTTGTAAAGGCCCAAGAATGGAATAGACAGCTCCAGCCCAGCTACAGTAACTTGTCTAAGTGCTTAACGTCAGAGAAGACAGGCAAAGTTGTCTAGGAAGGGACCTAGCTTCCTTGATTCTTGTCCAGCATGATAGTACTCTTCAGTTATCTGTAAAGGGATATGTGTCGTTAACCACAGGGATTTTCCCCTAAGATTCAGATCTCTATTCACCAGACATTTGTGTGTGCTAGAAAAAAAGACTAGGGGGTGATATGGCCGCTCAAAATTACACAAAGTCCATACCAGAGGAAAGCAGCCTTCTCTGCCTAATAACTTTAGAGGGAACACATGCAGGACTAGTTGGATGCCCGGAAGACTAGCCAACCACTTGGAAGAGAAAACTGTTTATTAAAATTCACAGCTACCATTCTATTGTTCACACTAGTATAGGCATTGTACTGTGAATGCATGTTTGGCTGGAGAACCTGGAGCTTAGAAAGGGTCTCTGTAACTTTTCAGGTGGCATGAGTCACTTAACAGATGAGTTAAAAGCTCAGCCCCTGACCACTGCCTTGCACTGCCACACACTGCTAGCAGTCTAGGTGTGCCCTTGGTAATGCCATTCCACTGTGTGGACTGACTCGGCAGTGTTGCAGACTTTTCACCTTCTGAGCTCACAGTGAGTACTTACTTGATGTTGCAGGCTGAAGAAAAGGCAGATGCACTGAATAAGGAGCTGCTGATGACCAAGCAGAAGCTGATTGATGCAGAAGACGAAAAGAGGCGGTTAGAGGAGGAGTCTGCACAGGTGAGGGGATCCTTGCCCCATCCCATACACCCGAATTTTGCTAACAGAGGTACTCTCTTGGCACCAGGGAACCTGGAGGCAGAGGCTTCAGTTACTTTTCAGTTTTACGTTCCTCCTTAAAATGTAACGGTTCCGGAAAACTAAAGCATGAGTTAGTACATCATTAAGGTGGGAGAAGCTCCTGTGTATCATTGTGGAACGCAACAAAAGAATGCTAGCATGTACAGGAGAAGGCTCATCTCAAAATGTCCAGTCCTTGTCCTCTGATGCCTCTTTCATAGACTATACTATGAGAGCAAGTGGGTGACAGGGGACCCAGTACAAGTGCCCAACCCTCTCCCTCTGTACTTGCACATGACCTTCACAACTACTCATCTCAGGCAGGCCTGGCCGGGATGAGCCTGACCACACACTGCCATCTTTTCCTGGGCTCTTGTCTGCTTGGCTGGATGGAACAGCTTCAGTAGAAGCCCCCGTTGGAACTGAGCACTGGCATTTTGGGAAATGTTGACTTTCCTCTTCCTGTTAGCTTTAAGTACAGAGGATTAGTATTTCATTGGGAGGAGGAAGGAGGTCGCTGTGAGGGGTACCAAGTCCAGCCAGGGTAAGGGGAGGCACTTTTTGGAAAGCTTGTCACTATAGAGTTAACAACCGGGCTTCCTTTTTTCCGAAAACATTCACTTTTTTTTTAAAATGTGTGCAGTTAAAGGAAATGTGCCGCCGGGAACTTGACAAAGCAGAATCAGAGATCAAAAAAAACAGCTCTATCATTGGTGACTATAAGCAGGTGAGTTCCTGCACCAGGGCCTACCTGGGCACATGGTGGGTAGAGTATGCACTCTAGCCTCAGTGCTGAAGCACACTGGCTTTCAATCCCTGTTCTGACCTTCGTCTCACTTGTAAACGATGTTGTAAGGAGGCACGCTTGCAGAGTGCCCAGCATACAGGTGGTACACAAAAGCCCGCATTTCAAGAGCATTTCAGCCGTCAGGAGATGGGAGTGTCTCTGAATGTTGGCAAACCCCTTAGTCCACGGCTGATAGAATTTTTGCCAACACAGAACCAGATTGAACTCCCTTCTTCTGTATCTGGGATCTCACAGTGGCCTATACAAAACTTCACAGATTGGTCCCCATCTACGCTACTGTAACCTCACCTATGCAGTCACAGCATATTCCAGCTTTCCAGCTGCTGTCCAACAGAATTTATTCAAAGTCCAACTTATGCAGATGACATTAAACCAAGCCTGTGGTTTTATGTTTGTTTAGATTTGTTCTCAACTGAGTGAAAGACTGGAAAAGCAGCAGACAGCCAATAAAGTGGAAATTGAGAAAATCCGGGTAAGATTTCTTGACTAAAAAGATTTCATAACCCTCTCTCTAGTTAGTTGGTGGTATCGCCTATCCTTGACATAGCAGGTCCAAGTAAGCAGGGCTGAACAATCCAGGTAAAGTGCCTGCTACGGGCTCAGCTTGGTGCTCGACAACTTATGCCTGTTTCTCTGGAAGGACCTGAGAATGAGACCAAATGTGCTGTGGCTTTAGAGCTCACACTTGGGTGCCTGGATTTTGAGCATCAGTGGGAAAGCCACAGTGTCACTTGATGTTATGCAGACTCCCCACTGCACTCACGCCTTCTGCTGTAGGGATCTGAGCGGGGTTCTTAATGTTTAGAGTTTGGGGTCTTCTATAACTCAGGACTTTCTTTAAACTCTGTAAAGCATTTCTCCAACCTTACAGAGGCCGCTAGCATACTGACAGGATCCCTACTAACCTGCTTGCAGAGTGGTGCCAAGTTTGCACAAAGCAGTGACATCTGGCTAAAGATCTCACCAGCAGCAGACTCCATCATGACCAGAAGCACCTGTATTTTAAATATGCCCTCTGTGCTTCTAAACCTTGCCACAAATTTGAGAAATAAGAGGAAAAACCTTGTAATACAATGACTCAAAACAGATAAATTCTTTTTTCCTCTCCTGGATATTGAACTCAGGCCTTTCTCCACACACTAAAGTAGGTTCTTTCTGGCTGTTGACCCCCTCACACCACAGTTAACACTGTGTTTGTATATTCTTCAAGCCTTTCCTGATCCTAGATTAATATATAAAATTGCATTCATCCCAAGTTAGGCTTTCTTTTAACATTTACGTTTCTAAATTTGGGATATGGATTTGTGTGTGTGATATAATTACCAGAATTTTCTTCCCAGTAGCATCCTGTTTTGGTGAAATATATATATATATATATTTTGAAGATTTATTTTTTTATTATGTGTATGGAGTAGGTAATTGCATATGAGCACAGGTGCCTGTGGGGGCCAGGGGCATTGTATCCCTCTAGAGCTCGAGTTACAAGCAGGTGTTAGGAATCAAAGTCAGGTCCTCCGGAAGAGCATCACATACTCTTAGCTACTGAGGCATTTCTTCAGCATCTATATCCAGTTTTGTATGCCAGTTCTTTATGCCAGCATTAGTATTTACCCATTTTCCCATCTTAGGAAAATTTTCAAGTTTTTAGAACCTGCAAGCTCCCCTGAACAAGCACAAACCAACATAACTCATTGCTCGCAACTGGACATTTTCTCTGTATGCCAATTAGTGACAGTCCTTGCATATGATCCTTTGAGTGCATGCAGCTTTGTCTTCTTAGCCTAGAATTCCTCATGGTGTACAGCGGATCAAGAGGGTTTGTTTTTTTTTTAATTGCTTTTGGTACAGAACACCAACCAGGTAGTCTTCAAAGTAGGTTGCCTGACACTTTCCCAAGATAACCAAACGTTTCTAGTACTCATAAGAGACACGGAGGCACATGCAGTATCTGACAGTATGCCGTCTTCTGTGTTTTCTTCACTTCAGCAAAAGGTGGATGACTGTGACCGCTGTCGAGACTTCTTCAACAAACAAGGGCGAGTGAAGGCTGCCAGCTCAGCCAAGGGGGTTCCAGATGAGGACACAGATGAAGAAAAGGAGACACTCAAGAACCAACTGCGGGAGATGGAGCTAGAACTGGCACAAACCAAACTGCAGCTGGTAGAAGCCGAGTGCAAGATCCAGGTAACAGCTGTGCCATGAGTGCATACAAACTCCATAGCAATCAGATTCCTGGGATGGACTAGGAACCCCAGAAATGACTTGTGGATTGGGATGTCATGTCCCTCACCATCATTTAAACTTTGACCATAGCCCTTCTGGGTAGAGTGCAATCCTTATTACTTACCAGAGTAAGTTTAACCATTTCAACTGACCTAAGGATCTACACTTTATCATACTAATAATTACCAACAGAACATAAGTGTTTTTAGTGGGACATTCGGCAAGTATTTAAAAACTACTAATCTCTCTGCACATTACACTCCTTGTGTCCATATAGAAATAAGACTCATTGCCCAGCAGTGGTGGTGCACACCTGTAATCCCAGCACGCCAGAGGCAGAGGCAGAGGCAGGTGGATCTTTTTGAGTTTTGAGGCCAGCCTGGTCTACAGAATGAGTCTCAAAAAAGAGAGAGAGAGAGAGAGAGAGAGAGAAAGAGAAATAGGGAGTCCTAATCTTTGTCAGGCCATATCAAGTACTAAAAATATTACGTATACATAAGGATGATGGCGTAACAAATGAAACACCCATCACCTAACTGTGACCTAATGGATATGAGCCTCCAGCCATCCTTATCACTGGGGCACCATGAGTGGTAGGAAGCTGGTTCAGGTCTAAAACTGCAGATCAGCTTTCCCATGCCACAGGCTGTTATTGGACACATCCTCTTTTGTCAGGTTCTGCCCTGGATACTGGGAGAGGGTTTGTGGCACTGCCCAGGACAACTTAGGCAACCCAAAAATCTAAGCTGTGGTCAGAGAATGGACAGAGAGCAGCTGCAGAAGATCAAGAGCAATGAGCATTCTGGACTGAGGGGGCAGCTCAGTACACAACCAAAGGGAGGAGAGGCCTGCCTAATGAGGAATCTCAGGAAAAGGATGAAAACAGGTCCAGCCTGTAAAGCATCTCAAAGGCCACACTAAGTGAGTTGGACTTACAGGAGTTTTAACTAGATGATGACAGTTGCAGGCGACAGTGATTTAGGAGGCTGTAATTTCAGACCAGGGGAGCTCCCAAATTCGGCATTGCAAACCTGTCTTAGAGGAGCATACAGAGCTCTTTGGCTTGGCTCTGCAAAGGCTGTGACTGGAGTTAGCATGATCCTCATGCTCACTGTTGTCTCTACAGGATTTGGAACACCACTTGGGCCTTGCCCTCAGTGAGGTGCAGGCAGCCAAGAAGACCTGGTTTAACCGCACACTGAGCTCCATAAAGACAGCAACTGGGGTTCAAGGGAAAGAGACATGCTGAGAAGAGCTGCTGCCTCCAGACACCTCCAGAAAATACACCACCTTTTGTTGCCTTCTTTGGCCAGATGTGTGACTCTGTGACATGTTCTAGGACCAGAATGTACCTAGGTCAGAGCTGTATCGCGTGTTGGTAGGTCAGTGGGCCAGGGCTCCTGCAGCAGGCTGCCAACCCCAACTGATGCTGGACATGCACCAGAGTCCTGCCTCCGAGTGCCATCCGGGCCTCTTTTCAGTGTAAGAACACTTCACCCAGCCAGAGTTGGGTCATCTTCCAATGTGTTGATTTTCTTTTTATTTTCTAAACCCTTTATTAAAAAGAAATATGTATGTATATATAAACATATATGTGTGTATTCACACACACATACTCTCTCTCTCTCTCTCTCTCTCTCTCTCTCTGTCCTTTGGGTCGGGGAAAGTAGAATAATCCTTATCTGTCAGTGCCAGCAGAAGCTCCCAGAAAGATGAGACGCACTTTGAGTAGAAGGGTCTGGTAGTCACTGCTCAAGTCACCTAATTTTGTTAACCAATACAGCACACAGATTTTAATTTGGCATTATTCACATTTCTAAGCAATTCTATGCAACTCTCATAGTCCTGTCTTTTTTTTGTTTTTAAGCATTAGCTGCCAAAACTACTTCAAAAGGCTGGAGTGGCCACATGACTATGAGACTGAATCAATCATGACATGGACAGCTCTTTGTTTAATGTGTCATGTGTACATATATATGTGTATATATGTGTGTGTATGTATATAAATACCTTTCCCAGTACCCTGCACTACAGCGTTTAAATCCCAGACAACCTGCTAATTCTGTACACTGCCATCCATGGCTGTGGGGCACTTCTTTTCATTTGAGGTTTGCTAGGCTCTGTCCTTCCTGCCATTGTAGGAGCTGGCAAGCGCTCCTTCACCCCTCACATTTGCACAGCAGGTTGTACAAGTGAGAAAAACTGAATACATGAGAGTCTGCACACTGAGAGGTCCCACCTTCTTGACTGAGTCCCTGTCAGGCTGGCCAGGTGTGTATCTCACTGGTCAGATGGGCTGCAGATTCTTACTTTAAAGCTATGAAATAGCAGTTTTAGCACCTTTTTTTTTTTTTTTTTTTTAATTAAAAACAAAACCTTTTGGCTTAATTTATATGCTGACAAGTGGTCTCACAAGTGGCTCATCCTCTCTGCTCTGTGGAGGTGGCTTGGGTTTGTATATAATAACGAGTCGTTTTCTCTTTTTTGGCTCTACTAATAATGCTTGATGAGGTCATCTACGGTGGGGAGATAACAAGTGGCCAACCCTTCCCCCAGACCACCCCTACCACTTCCTGTGTCTGTCTTGTTCAGTTATCCAAACAGCCGTAAAGCCCATCTAAAACTAGGACATTGTGTGGACATTGTGCTAGGGTAGTTTGTGCGTCAACTTTATGAACTGAAATATAAACCAGTAAAATTGTATTACTATTTCTTTTGTTTGTTTTAACAGCATATTCATTAAATATTTTGGTACAAACAGCATTGCTTCGTACAAAAGCAGTTTCATGATTGTGGGTCCCTTTCCCATCCATCTCCCAGCAGCAGTTGGGACCAGCACATGCACATCGGGCAGAGCTGAGATGTACCAAGCACATGGGGGAAGAATATATTATTAGGCACAGACTGTGTTGTGCAAGAGATGGGTGTGTGTGTGTGGCCCTCCCTGAGAAGTGTGGTGCAGTGGCTGACAGGCAAGATGCTCCAGTGCTTTAAAATCTAAGGTTTTCACAAGGTGGGATTAGGCTTGGAAAGACATCATCTCACCACTCGGAGATGAGAGATGGGTGGCAGTACCCGAGGGGAAGCAATTGAAGAGCAGCTTTGGCTCAGGGAGACTTGCTCAGCCACAGAGAAAGCAGTGTATAGCTGAGGTTCCTTTTTCTCTCTGCTGGGATCCACACTTGCAGACTGACTAACTCCATGCTTTTCTAGGCCCAAGAGTCCCATGTTTGGGAGTGTTATCTTGACAGAAATCTCCATCCTGGAGCTATACACCAGCATTCGAGAAAGGAGCCCACATAGCAGTCGGCCTGAAACAGAGTCAAACAAGGATCCTGAATTGGGGAGATACTTTACGTATGGGACACGCTGCTTTAGGTACAGGGTTTTTGCAAGGGAGACAAAGTATATGAGGGATACAACTCTGCAGTGACAGGATTTGCTGGGTAGAAGCAAGAGGACAATGTATAGGAAAGAGGGGGGAAAAGGTTGTCATGGAGAGGCCCATTTCAAAGCCTTGAAAGGTGTGGGGAAGGAACTGCTGAAGAGTTTAAAGATAGTTTGTGTTTGGAGAGTTTTCTGCTGATCCTTTGAAGGTCAAGAAATTGGAAAAAAAAAAAAAAGGGGGGGGTGTGAACAGAGGTAACAGGATATAAAGAGGAGGAGAAAGGGAGTCCGTGAAACTTCATTCCACAGAAACACTAGACAGAGAAATATAGTTTTCAGTGTTTGGGCCATAGATGGCCTTGGACAGGAGGG
Source organism: Psammomys obesus (assembly GCF_907164565.1). Taxonomy (NCBI): domain Eukaryota; kingdom Metazoa; phylum Chordata; class Mammalia; order Rodentia; family Muridae; genus Psammomys; species Psammomys obesus. The sequence goes on along the minus strand of NW_026585895.1, from coordinate 44,372,806 downwards.
CTGGAGATGTATAGAGTGCATATTTGCTAATGAGCGGGTCACCTGTAGCACAAAGATGCTCAATTTCAACTGCTGACAGCTTTGGCGGCTGCAGCTGTGCTGCAGTGTCCTGTGTGGCTGTCTCTACCTACTGGATGCCAAAAGCACACATCCCAAAATATCTTTAGTTATTGCTTAACATTCCCTGGAAGGCACATCCCCAGTTAGTGGATAAGCACTGCTTTCACTTGTAACTTGATTGGGGAGGGGGTGCACAGGCACATACATGCAGGGAACGTGGGGCGTGAGCAAGCAGGGGACAAAGAACGAAGAAGAGCCACTCTTTGGGAAGAGTGAGTTGGGTGTCACAGGTGAAGGCTGGCTAGTGAGGTATGGAAACACTTCGTTAAACTGTTGGTAAGGCAGGTCCAGAAAAGGGATGTTGCAGGTACAGGCCTACTGCAGTGTGGCAGGGGCAGCAGGAGGCAGGGAGTTAAGAGCTGGAAGTCCTAGCCTGCTCTCTCTGTTCACAGTTAATAAATACAGCCTGTAGGCTGAAGACAATTAAGTCCAGAACACACCACAGTTGCCCAGGTCTGAATGACCCAAAATTAACAAACACCAGAGCCTTTGTGAAGAGACAGTGAGCTAAGTGACACAGGCAGGTGGTTTGGAAGAATCAGTCAGATGCTAAAACACTGATTTTTTTTCCCCCTCCTCAGATTCTCTGAGACGGGGACATGATCTAAAGCAGAGAGGATTAAAACCATACAAAATGACTGGGATGATGGCTCAAAGAATTAAAGGGCATAAGCACTAGGCTCTCCACCCTTACAGATGAAGAAATTAGGGTTCACAGAAGGGCCTAGAACAAGGCTACATAGCAGCTGTGTTGCTGCCCTGCAGTTCTGCTTCCCAGTGGGTAGGGAACTGGGGGATGTGGGCTACCCCATAGCCTGCCTGTTAGGCAGGTGATCTCTTTACCATATGAACATTATGTGGAAATCTGGGGGCATGACATGGCCCTGACTTCACACCTTACTCAACCTTTCTCTGTGTGTCTGCCCACCTCATAGGGGTTGTTGAGCTACTCACTACAGGAGGTTGTTAACGCCTGTCAAGCAGTTCTCATGCTCTGCTCCCTCCCCTTCACTAGTTCCCCAATAAACTTTCTGCTGTAGTCCAGAGGCAAGAATGTTCCCTCAGGCCCTGAGAATACAGTTGCAGTAGAGACAGGCTGGCTCTTGAGTCCCCAACAGCAAGTCTGCAAGTCCAAGCTGATGGTGTGCAGAGAAGACACCAAGTTATAAGGTGCTTCTCTTAAGACCCAGTGCCACTGTCTACTTACCTAGTGGGCCAGGTGTCACACTGTTCTTCAACAGGTTTCTCAGAGCTGGCTGGAAGGAAGACTTTCACCACCTTTGGAGTCAAACTGCTTCCTGCTGCTCTGTAGACGTGCTATTCCTGCTTCTGGTAAAGCCCGAGTCTTGCTAACACATGGGACAGTTGTAAGGGTTAGAAATGCAGGGTGTAAAATGGTTTAGATTGAGCACTCATGCAACATGATTCAGAGCCAGCTGCAAGCTTCAATAAACTACACAGGCCCTGGGCCCACATCCCAAATCACTACACCAGGATGCAAGCAGGCACACACACATGCACTCCCTTCTGTGAAATGAGAAACCTGTAATGACCTGAGTTTGTCTCACAGACCAGGAAAGGGAGTGAGGCTTACACTTGATTCTATTTTATTGATATGTCTGTGTGTTTGGGTACATATGTATGTGCAGGTGCCCACAGAGGCCAGAAGGCACTGGATCCACTAGGTGGGTGGGTGGGTGCTGGAAGCTGAACCTAGGCCTTCCTAGGTTCCTGAGCCGTCTCTGCAGCTGACACTGTAACTTTTCTTTTTAGCAGAATGAGTTCTGCACAGAATAGTCCAGCCCATTCCTAATTTACACATAGCGTTTATTTTTATTCATTCAAATGGAAAAGAAATGCAACATGTCAAGGCATTACAAACTTCAGCAGCCAGACAAGGGGGCCAGTCTATGGCAGAGTCCAACATAGTCAACACACAGGAGCCGCAGTGTGGGTGTGCTGCTCGCAGGGCTCGGAGCAGAGCAGGGTCCCTTTGGATGAAGGCCAGGCATCTGTGGGCGAGGCACTGATGATAGTCCACACATGCAGGCTGCTGCTTCAAGCACGCCGACACTTGGGAAGTCCAGAGTCTGCATGTCACCACAGGCCCAGAGGTATGGGGCAGTCCATGGTGCCGTGGTTTCCAATACTTAACATAGTATACACATCATGAGGTTATTGCCAAAGACTTTGCACTGCAAATTATACTATTTGCACTGTACTTCGGAAAACAGCAAATACAAATGGGTTTTTAAACAGACTCCTAAACACTAACTTGACCAACATCAGACCCGAGTGTGCTAAAGCCTGGAGAAAAATGCCACCTATAACTCTGCAATAGACGGGTTTCCTCCTCCTGGACCAACAAAATATTTGCCTGAGCCTTGGTGTGCTTCTTGAAGCCAGCAGTACTCCTAATTCCTGGGATGCAAAGCAAGGGTTCTTGGAGAGGATGAGGATGTTGGCAGTTTCTCCAACTGAGCATCCTTTCCAGAAAACATTCAGGGTCAGTAAGCCCTGCCACACCCCCACAGTGCGGCCTGTCAACAAAAAGCTGTCATGTTAAGTGAGGAAAACGACATTCCGCATCCTACACTTGGATGTCTTGTGGGGTGTGAAAGCTACCTGGTGGCACCAGGCTAGCTTGAACATCAACGATGAATGTTAGAAAAGGGACTGCATGCATCTGGAAGCAGCAACACTTCTGTCCTTAGTTCATGTCACAGTTTTTTTGTACTTGTGGAATGTGGGCTTACCTGGCTCACATCCAAATCCTTCTTTACAGATGGGTACCATCGCTATCTTGAGGGTCAGCTGGGACGTGACTGTGTCCGGGGGGCAAGTTTCCTGTGTCCTGTTACTGATTCACTAAACCAGAATGCGTATGCCCACAAGAACCAAGTTCCTTGGCCAGAGCGAGAAGGTATGCTCAACCAGGAAGGGTAGACTGTACCAGCCACTCAGAGAAAGGCAAGGAGCCAGAAACTGGAAATGAAACTTTCTAAGTTACAGGAAGAAACTTAACCTCTAACTACCAGAGCTAAGGGACAGTATCTATTTGTTTGTTTATTTTGAACATCATCCGTTACCTAACTTAGGAAATAAGCAGATGGCATTAAGCCTATAATTGAAGGCTATGACATAGTCAACAGACATGGCTCTATCATTGACTAACCTTGACAAATGACAAGAACTACCCTATTATGGTTAGAGCACAACACAGGACTTGGCTGCCACGTATAAGAATATTCTTGAGGCAGGTAGTAGGGGCACACACACTTTAATACCAGCACTCGGGAGGCAGAAGTAGGCATGAGTTCGAGTCCAGCTTAATCTACAGAGTGAGTTCCAGGACAACTAGGACTACGCAGAGAAACTCTTAAAAAGCATCAGCTATCGCCAGACTGCACACTCTTTATATTTAAGACAGAGCCAGTCTCTACTCCATCCTTCCCCTCCACAAACCCAGAAACTTCTCTAGAAAAATGTGAGGAACGCACCTTCTACTATCAGCACCAGAGCTATCCCACATCACTAAGACATGACCAGGCAGCAAAATCCAAGGCAGCAATCCCTATAGATTAGTGGTTCTCAATCTGTGGGTCACAACCCCTCTGGCAAACCTATCTAAAAATATTTACATTATGATTCCCAACAGTAGCAAAATTACACTTATGAACTAACAACAAAAATAATGCTATGATCACCACAACATGAGGAGTTGTATTAAAGGGTCACAGCATTGGGAAGGTTGAGAACCAATGGAGCAGAGGGACCTAAACAAGACTGAAGAAGATAGCTAGCGTGTCTCCCAGGCATACCACCTTGAAGAAGCTCTGCAGATCACAAAACCTCACCAAGAGCAAGCAGCTGTTGCTGGAACTTTAATAGATGAAAGCTGCTTTTAACTTGGCTAAAAACTGCCCTGAGGCTTAAGTACCTGGAAGAGAGAAGAATGATTCCAAGGAGTACCCTCCAGGCCCAGGATGTACTGGGGCAATATTCACCTATTCATAGAAGGCTGCAAGGCTTGGCTTGAAGTGAATCTGTACTCCATACAGCTTCCTTACCCTACCATTTAGTTCTGAAGGGGTGGGGGTGAGGGGAGTAGATAGAGACTTGTGTTTACCATTTTACACTCACACACCAAGACCCCAAGCCAAAATTGGCCTGGATACAAAAGGCCAAGGAAGAGCAGTGAAACTGTCATGTGCTACTACTCTTTCATCACTGATAATGGCAAGAAAACTCTCCATCTGCATTTCTCATCCTAATCCCAAGAGTACCTCACCCCTTACTAGTCTAGTTCACACTAAACAGAAAGGTACAATTTGTGGTTATAAGCATGGTCTAGCATAATCAGAGTGACATTACTGAATGGAATACATCTATGGCCATTTTACCCTCCTAAACTTGTCTGTCGACTGTTCACCACCCAGGGAATACCCTGTGCCCCTCAGCCTATCACTCAACCTGTCCTAATCTAGCCCAAGTATATCTGAGCAACAAAAAGCTGTGGCTAGACAACTGGCCCCATCTACCATCTGGGCCCAGTCTCTTCTTGGAGCAACCACGCCATCCTCCAGGTCTAACCCTAGAGCTGCTGCCTCCCTTGGGCTCTCCTCACTCAAAAGTCTTCACTCCTCTGGGAGATGACCATGGACCTCCCTGAGCCCTGCTGCTTCACTCTCTGGCCAGCAGTTATTTACCTGTCACTTCCTGCTGACAGGATCTGTACCTTCCTTACCCTCAGTAAGTACACAGGACAGCTTAGGAAGCTGCCACAGGATAGATGTAAACAATCTCTACCAGCTAAGGCCAGGGCTGGCTTCTGCCTGGTATCTACTTAGATACTTAATGTGATTGGACACAGCCACACTCACCAGTGCCTACATCATCTCTTTTCATGCTGCAGTGGCAGAGTTGAGAGTGTGGCAGCAACTGTGTGCCCCAAAATGCTCACTGCATCCATCCAGCTCCTTATCTCCCATGTGGTAAGCAGATTCTGGAAGGATGCTGGAAAGGAAAGGTTGTTGGCACAGAGGAGGAGGAGGAAGAGGAGGGCTCCTAACAGATCTTCCCCGTTAGGAAGATGTCACAGATGGGAGGGTGACATTTATGTGGCCCTGGAGTTCTCACTGCTCAAAGACTAATAGGCTTGGTATCACAAATTACTTTAATACTTCCAAAGTTCTGACTTGAGGCCTCCAAATAACAGCTACCTCCAGTTTAGTCCAGAGCGAAGCTACACAAATTCAATGGTGTAGAAACCCATCCTGATTTGCTCACTGGTTGAGTATCCGCCTACTATCTCTAAGGCCCTTAGTTTTGAAACACACACACACACAACAGCACTGAAAGAAATATACCACCTTGCGGTTCCCACACGGCTTCCATGACACGCAGGCGACATGGCTAGAGAAGCCCAGAGCAAATCCTTCAATAACCACATAGCTTTTCCCTCCTTAAAGACCAGTGTAAAGAAAACATACCTTCCCACTGGCAAAAGATTATACACATGCCGAATCCAAAAAAGCACTAGCCCTCACACAGGATAAATTTTAAAAAAAGAAAAGAAAAAAATTCTAAATGAAAGCAAAAGACAGACCCCAGTATAAGGGAATATCCAGTACCTATCACGACTGTGATGGGCAGGTCCAAGTCTTGTAAATAACAAAATGGCAAAGAGGCCAACTGGCTGGCTTCAAACTTGTCTGCCCGATGCCAACAAAGGTGCTTCTTTCCACAGCCCCATCTGCGCCCCTGCTCCACTCCTGGCTCTAAACTTATCAGTACCTTCCTGATGAGAGGCAGCATCACTCATTCCCGATAGTGGTCTATCAGATCTGCTTATGCAGAGCAAACTGAGGCCCGGTTCACTGCAACCAATAAGCCAGGACCCTGGGCAGAAACTTCACTGCTCCCCCATTTCTGACCCAGCTCTAGCAACTCCCTCCAATCCTTATCTAGGCATGACAACAACCTCTTCCTCATCAGCCATGATAACAAGTTCTTGGCTGTCCAGACATCCTTCCACAACTTTCTTACACTATTGAAGCACGGTAATCACAAAGGCACAGAACCCAGGGCTCTTCACAAAGTGGCTCTGGAAAATACCTCCCCCACCTACACTCTCACCCTGGTAACTATTCCAGGACCCACACCAAGGCATTTCACAAAGCGTGGCAGATTGCACCTTTCTCTGCCCTCAGATGTCTCTGCCTAGGTCCCCTCCAGATTCCCCTCACTGTTCTGTGCTGTCCCAACCAAAGGCCTGGGTCACTTGGGCTAGGGCTACTGCAACTGTGATTCAACTCTATGCCCTTCTTATGCTATTAGTCAACTCACAGGCCTGGCTCCTCTCCCAGCGGTCTACAAAACTGAAAATGGGCATGCTAGACGTGAGCCCTAACACCAGGAATAGCATCCCTATGAGGGGATAGAACAGAGCTGCTGGCAGTGATAACTCCACTAAAGAAGACAGCTCTGATTCTACTCACACCTCCTGACATGTACCTCCCTTTCCTGCACCTTATATCTAACCAGTGGTCTTCTGTCCTTCCTCAGTTCTCCTAAACTGGAAACCTTGCCATGTGACACTACCCTCAACACTGGACCCAGCCAAAGTAGAGGATTAGAAGGTAACGTATAGAGGTTTTTCTCAGTAAGTTCATGTGCTCAAGAGAGAGCAGCTATACCCTGCAACATCACCCAGTCCTGTCACAGGTAATGAAAACAGACATCCCATGGCACAACTTCTTCTACTCTACTATCGGGGGTGGTGTTTCTGACGGGATCTCACTGCATAGCTCAGGCTGTCCATGAACTCACACCACCAAAAGCAGCTACACAGCTTCAACATATGCCATCACCACACCATAGTCCTCATTCTTACCTTGTCATCTTCCAAAAGCACATCACCTGGCCCATGTCATGGGTTTGACCTTCATGTCAAACTGCCCACCTGGTTTGTTCATCGTTGTCTTTACCCTTGTGGAACCACATACAATAAATAAAATCCTTTAAAATAACTGAGAAGAGTATCCATCTTTGCCTAAGGCCAGCCCTTCACTAGCCCTGACATCCTGGTCCTTTGGTCTTGTTTCTGGGTGACTTCAGCCTTTCTCAACTGACATCCTCCATACATACTTCCCAGAGGAGGACATCCCTAATTTTTCTTTTTTGGTCTCAAACTCAAAGATCTGCTTGCCTCTGCCTCCCTGAGTGCTGGGATTACAGGCGTGCACCTTACCCTGCCCCTAATTTTTCTTAAAGTAGCCTCAAATGCATATGAGAGGTTTTACAAAGCAGAGACTGCTCTAGAAAGTGCCTCTAAGAGGATGAGCCTTTGGTTAATTAAGCACATGCCAAATAACACACCCTCTCAAACAAACAAACAAACAAACAAACAAAAAAATCACATTTCCAAAAGTCTAGGATCTCTCCAAGCGGCATCCACTAAATTTGTACTTCATTATATATAGTTTTGTTAACAGCACAAGACTAATGATATTCCAATGCACAGCTAGCAAAAACCAGGCTTCCTGGCTCAGAGATAATTATCAATCCATTTCCACAGGAACCAGGGAGAACATGAGCTAGGACAGGAAAGGGAAGAGCAGAGCTGGATTATTTTTGTTTGTTCCATTTTGTAAGGCACACACAGTAGTCCCAAAGACTAGAAGAAAGGTAAGTAGAATGTACCAGCAACAGAGGAAGGCTACTGTGTCAAGTGGCGATGGGACGTGGCAAGGAGTGCACAGTACCAGCTGAGCAGAGCACGGTCAAGACCATGCAGGCTCTGCGGCTAAGCACTATGTAACTATGTCACTTTACCTACGGCCTTTCTAATGAGAGCAAACTTCCAGGTCCTTCAGTTGCAGGATTCAAAACCAACCCCTAGGAGAATATATCTTAACCCTCAGAGCAGCACAGAAATGAGAATTCCTCTGTGTGGCTCAACACTCACTAATTAGAAGCCACAATGTTTTGCCACAAACAAGCAGGCTGGTTTGTAAAGACCTCTGGGGTTTTGGTTCTGTGTAGAACAATAATCCCTGCATCACTCCTTCTCTAGGAGTCGGAGCTCGAAATGGACTACAAAATGGGAGAGGGTTCAGCAGTGCTCTGTTTCCCATCAAAACCGGGGTGGGGGGGGAGCTCTCGTTCCTTCACTCACTTTGATGCTCTGGAACTTGGTTAGAATAAGACTCTTCCTTCCAGTTCCCCAAAGGAGGACAGCATGCTTCCCAGAAAAAAGTGTCAGTTGTCAAAGATGACAGGAGCTTGTGCAAGGTAAGATTCTGTATTCCATCCCCACATCTTCTTGCCCCTAAGCAATTGGTGATTAAGTTGGGAAGTGACCTACAAGCATCAAGGTGAGAAGCAGATATATCCAGAGATCTTATAACCCTCAAACCAGGTTCACTGAACTCTGGGCCCAAGATGGAAGGAAGACTCACATTCCAAAATGGCAAATGCTTAGCACTCAGCATGGGTCCAGAAAGGTGATATGTCGCCTCACTACACCTGACCCGGTATACCGCTCTACACCGAACCCCTTCCTCTACCCCGTAAGCAAAACCCTCATCAAACCCCATCACCTTTCTCAGACAATGTGTTCACAAAAAAGAAGAGCTAATGAAAATAGATATCCCAGCCTCTTGCTATTTCATCCAAACAGAACAAGCTTTTGACACAAAAGCTTCCTGTTTATACAGTCCACTGTGTTCTTTCTCTTCATCCCCTTTTGTTAGCTATCCTTTTATCATCAGTCATTCCCCTACCCCACAAAAAGGAAATATCCCTGTTTTTTTCAGAGTATTCTGTCTGCCCAGAAATACGCTTAAGACAGGAGGCCTAGAATTCAGCTCAGCTTTCATCTCTGCTTTATAATTTGCAGTGTGCTAAGCAGAAAGAAGCTTTGGCACCAAACATAGATGGTATTATTTCCTGTCTCTAGCACTTAACCCTGAACATCAGATTTATGTCTAGATCAGAAATAATAAGAGGGTTGCCTTAGAATTAAGAATGTCCCAGGACCACACATGCCCTCAATACCAATTCTAACATTATTCCTTCCTCATTCCCATTCTGGCTTCTTAAATCTGCTACTCACAACCCAAAATAGCTCTTCCTGACCCCAAAATCATTCCTGTCAAAAAAATTTTTTTTTGGTATTTTATATAGTTGTTACATGAACATTGTAGGTGACAACATGTTATGATGTCAAAATGTTGGCCAAGCCTAAGTCCGACACACAAAGGCTGCCATTAACTGAAACTAGGGATAATTAGTTGTTCAAAGGGAACTGAGAAGAATCTCCAAGAAAGAAAAGGGACAGCAAGGTCCAAACTGCAACTGTACAGACTCCCGTGCAGCAGCAAGAGATGACTCCCCCTCCTCTCCAGCCAGGACGTGTTAACTCACACACCCAACCACTGCCCAGGCATTGGAATGGTGGCAATCTTCACACTACCCTCTTGCGAGGCAATATAGCCACTTGCACAAATGGTAAAGTTCTAGGAAGAAAGATCATGATCCTCCTCTGATAACTGGTAACTGGTCAGGGTTGTTTTGGTTGGCTGTTTGTTTTTTTTTTTTTTGCTTTTTTTGGAGGGGGGATGTTTGTTGGTGTGTGTGTGTGTGTGTGTGTGTGTGTGTGTGTGTGTGTGTGTGTGT
>NW_026585895.1:44278744-44362995 GCF_907164565.1 Psammomys obesus | reverse complement strand
TGTGTGTGTGTGTGTGTGTGTGTGTGTGTGTGTGTGTGTGTGTGTGTATTAAGAGCCTTTCCTCGCTGTACACACTGGTGCACACCAGTAATCCCAGGACTCAGGGAGGTAGAGGCAGGCAGATCTCTGTGAGTTTGAGGCCAGCCCAGTCTACAAAGAGAGTCCAGGACAGACAAGGCTACACAGGGAAATCCTGTCTCGAAAACCTACAAACAAAAACCAAAAAAGAAAAAGAGCCCTTTTTCACTGCTGGCCAAATGAGATGAAAAACCTACCGACAGTTTCAGTTCAGATAACTTTTAACTAGGTAACACAAGTTTAACTTACTAGCCTCCTTAAAGGTAATTCTTGTCCACACAGTTTTTTCTAAAATTACAGCATTTCAGAATTCAATCTGTGTTTCCACTTAACTCACTTCCTACCAGCCGGAACTCAACCTGTCCTCCCTCTGAAGCTCAGAATCTTTGCGGGTGTGAGCTAGCACGTGCATTGTGGACTCTAGCCCTTTATTCAGCAACTTGACCATCAACCCACTTGTCCTGATCTCAAAGAGAAATTTCCAGTTGTGTCCAAATAAGTAGTCAAATGGATAGAGATACAAACAGACTAATAATGCCCTAAGAGTTATCAGACAGAAAGGAGGCCTCATGTGGTGATTAGCGCAGATGCTTTCCACTGTCCAGCCATGCATGAACCAAGAATCAAGAATCACAGAAGAGTCTGAGTCCACAGCATTCTAACTATACTTCCTAGGATCCCTCCTTTCCTTCTGAGGTTTATAATAACTTGTTCTCTACCACCAAACACCACAGTTTTAAAGACTATCTTCTGGCCATTGTAGGTTTTTGTTGTTTTTTTATTACTGAAGTGTGAATAGGAAACTTGAATCAGCAGGTAGATAGATGGACTAAGTTCAGCCCTTGTGAAATTCTAAGCACCCATAAATCCTAAACAAGTATTTACAAACTCTGGGCTACAAGCCGGCTGGTGATCGAACTGCTGCAGCAGAAATGAGCAAATCTGTACCACTGAGTCTGGCCTCTGCCTAGGAGCTGCCCAATCCTATGAATGAGCACAAAGAATAAGTGAACTCTACCCTGAGCAGGCCATGCAGCTGCTGTTTAAGCCAGCAGAGCCCCACCTCCCTGGTGTCCTTCGTTCCCCCTCAAACAGAACAGCAGACTCAGCATTCACAGAGCACTTCCTATGTAGCAGGTACCATGAAAAGCTTTGAATATATGAACTCATCAGATTTCCAAGCTCCTCAGGAACAGGCTGGAGTAAGAGAAATGCTTTGGCCCAGATTCTCATAGTTTCTATTCTGTGTCTCTAGCTGTGCTGTAAAGCTTATATAACCCAAATTTGCATTATGGTTCTATTTTTAAATACTTCCAAGGATCAGTGCTTCAAACATTAACGGAAGCTGTTAGTTCCTAACTGAAACGATGGTATGTGGGAAAGAATATCTATTTGTACAACAAATCCAACATGAATTCCTTACTTAAAACAGTCTTTCTGTAAGATACTATTAGGAAAAGTGGAACTCACTCTTAAGCAGGCTGCACTGTGCTCTGTCAATTAGGTGCTACAGAAAACACACACCAGTATTAAAGCTCCTCTTGACTGGAGGTGCTTGGGTCTGCTGTTGTCACTGATACCCCAAACATCTCCCTCCTTTAGCCTCCTAGTCATGCTAAGGAACCCATGATCACTGGCTGCATGGTATCAGATGTTGCAGAGAACAAGCCTAAATGCCATGGCATCTTTCCAGTTCCGGGTGACTTGAGGAGGTACTGGCATTAAGAGGAGAAATGAAAGGCAGACCATTCACAGAGCGAACTGCTTTCAGATATCACTCTGCTCACAATGCCTCTGGTTTACAAGCTCCAGACAGCTTGAGGGGGGAGGGGGAACATCTCTAGCTCATTTTAACTTAGTACTGACTATTCTCAGCTCCTACCATTTGTGAAAAATAAGAATCAGAAAAATTACAGCAAGTGACTTCTTGTAACTCTAACACTCACCTGCCATTTAAAGAATGTAGTCAGTGCTTATATTTCCCACTGTATTCTTTGCAGGACTCTAGCAAGTGCTGCCAAGCAGGGCTGCAGTGGGCTGATGCCCCATTTTCTGACCATACACTTGGACAGAGCATGAGTAGCATAACCAGAGCAGATCTTAGGCCCCCAAGAATGCCAGAGAAATATGCTACTTGAGGATATCCTCAAGTAACACCAATTTGTGGTGTCGAAAAGCCTACAATATCCAATATTTTATAATTAAACTGCTAAATAAATTAATAACTTTTGCCACTGTTAATACACTATCTCCGAAAGTAGGGTATTTATTTACAACAAGGCCAATTCCGTCAGCAAGGAAACTTTCATACTTAAGATGTTTCCGTTGGTCGGAGCCTCTGCTCCCTGGCTCCAGAAAAAGCTGCATCAGCAGGCACAGGACTGAGCTGCACTGCACCTACTCTGCTTTGCACAGCCTTTAGCAGAAGCCGAACTCATGAACTGCAGGTTCCGTATGGGAACAAAGTTCCAGCAGCCTCAATGCTAGAGATAAACAGAAACTGCTACAGAAAGAAATGTAAAACATAAAAATTTATTCACACACAAACACACAGCTAAGCATCTAACATAATGAGGTGTATTTGTGGGATATACTAACTTAAGCAAATCCTTATTAAAGCATTTGATCTAACCCTCATGTTCTTTAAATGAACCCTGTTCATGACTGAATACAGTGAGAAATGATATTCTAGGTACCTAACTTGATAAAGACAGACAGATTCCTTAAGTCGATTTGGTTTCTACAGACTCAGTATTCACCTTTCTGAGTCTTGCTCAAGTTGATTCAGCAAATAATTAGCTTAACTCAGCCAATTACACATATTCCCCATAGTTCACTCTTTTGTCTTTTGTGTTTCTCTATTGCTTTTTGTTTTTAATGGCTTCTTGCTGTTGCTGTATTAGGGCATGCAGCACAGGTCGGAGAAGGTTCTCTTCTTGAGAGATTGGCACTTGTACCCTCAGCCTGTGCAGCAAATGCACACATGAACCCTACAGCACTGTCACCAGCATTCCTGCTTCTGATACCCCAGCTTCTTGGCCAAGACAGTGCCCTCTCACTTTAACTCTCCTTATATAGTACTGCTACAGCTGAATTATTACATTAAAACAGGTGCTTCTGTATGTATAACTTACATATACACTATATCCTAAGTTTCTCCCCACAAAATACACTTGACTCAGTAAATGTGAAATGGTTCTCTTGAATAAAAAGCATTTACAAGAGTATTAAAACAAATGCTGAAAATTACTATTTTACATTCAGACCATAAAAATTTTAAGTTATGCAGTGACATAAGACCTAAGAGATCAAATACATCATATGATTGTCATATATGCAGGTTGTGTTAATTGGTTATTTTTTCTTTAATCAGAAAATAAAAGAGCTTACCTTTGTATACTGAGATCACAGCTTACAGTCACTATATCTCAGCCTATTTTATACAAGTGATATGGCTACGGAGATCCGAGGAGAACGAGAATAAAGTGAGATAAACGTGCTGAAAACTGCTTAAAAGTATTAACCTGAAATACACAGAGGGTCCAACACCAGTTTTAAAAATACATTAACGAGGTATTCCCAGCTCTTCAATTAATTACGGTGACTGATTCATGATTTTCAAACATTTACCCAATTTTTCAAAAAAGAAAAAAAAATGGCTAGTCCAAGCAAAACCTATCAGGAATTCATTCCCACAGGTAACAATTTGAGAGATCACAAACAATTTCAGAAGCTACTTAAACCCAACCCCTGACTTCACCATACTATGCACCGAACCTCATTAGCATGAGGTAAGTTGGAAATCTATGGAGCCATTAAGGGGCACAACAGATGGGGCACTCCTGCAGCCTTAAGGGACACAGGTTGCCAGCCACAACTCTGGTGAAGCACTGGCCCCCACCAAAAGATATGGCTTAAGGAAGACACCTGTCTCAGATAAATTATAATACTGCTAGCTGACACAGTCAGAAATGTAAGTGCTGGAGTTATGTGCTAAAAACTATTACAAAAGTATCAGAGGGTAGCATAGCTCACACACAGTCTAAGGTCTACGCTGATCTGTGAACTCCCTGGTGAGAGCTACACTGAAGGGCTTACATCTAGGTATTGCTACATTTCCAAAAAGGAGAGCTTTAAAACAGACATCGTGGTTTTGGACAAAGTATTGCTCTTCTTTAAAATTCTCAGTCATTGTTTTCAAAAAGGGTTAAAGTGGTGGATCTGAAAGCTGGAAAGCCTCAGGGGTCACATTGCTGTTAAGACCAAGATATAGAAAATTGCCATTCAAGCCAGACAACCTGATGGTTCTAGAAGTCAGAGAAGAAATCTTGAGGGCCCAAGTGAATAATAAATGGTGCGACGCTCAGAGGCTGGCAATAGGGGCTGTCAATGAAAAAACCACCTACAGTGGAGAAAAGAGCAGAGAAGCAGAGCTTCACGTTAATCTCACACAATTGGCCGAAGCTAAGAGCTTCATTTATATTTCTCTGCTCTTTCAGCTGTAAGTGGAATTTTCATTACAAAATGAAGGGTGGGAAGGGAAAAAGGTGGGAGGACACTTAATTCATTACAGAATTTAAAGACTTCAACTTGCATGGTTACCACTTCTAACACAGGGTTGACAGCTCCATTGTTTTAAGTAAAGCAGAGAAATGTAAAAGTTTGCAGCAACTGGGCAGGTTTACAACATGGTTAGTAACTTCCAACAAACAACAAAATTAAGAAGAAAGGGGGAAGACTTGGTAGGAACCATTTGAAATGACGGCCATCATGTTGGAGAACAGCACAGCTCCTCCTCGATCAGAGAGGGGTTGAGTTATGAAGCAGAGTCAGAGACTACAAAAGTATTTTCTAAAGAAAATTCTCCAGGGAGATTCCAGCCTGGAGTCCAAATTTGATGATCAATTTCAAATAACAAAACAACTGCAACTGCCAATTAATAGCATTTCCAAAAACAGAGAACCCTTGTAAATATTTAATTAATAAAAACTGGACACTAGCAGCCATGCTTTTTCTTCTCAGTGATGGCTCTGTTTCATCCATAGGTCAGCAAAACAAATCAATGAACATGAAAATTCCCAGCTGAAAGGGGACCTGCTCAGTTATGTCTTGCCACTAACACACATGATGAGAATGACAAGTTAAAGCTATTTCCAGCAAGTGACAAGGTTTTATTAAAGTATCACCCACCAACAGTCGAAAACAAAGGTCTGGGAAGAAACAAATGACTGTGTAATACACATCTGAGCAGCGCTGCGGCACTTGTGCCCCCATGCCCATCTCCCCTTCACTTCCAAAGGAGCCTGGCACATAAGTTTAGTAAAGATCACTTTCAAGTGATGGGCACTGCTTGGTTTTAAAAAAGAAATTCAACATAAAAGTAGTTATTTTTTAATAGTGACATAAATTTCTGCAGAAGACTCCACTGCTGCCTGAGTTGGGGTGAGTACCTTAATGAAACCATTACCTTCTAGTAACATCATTAGCTTTCCAAACAAGGTGAGAATGCAAGTGAAGACTTGGGTCTGCACCCTTCACAGAACAGCACAATGTTACCAACTCCCAGTTTCCACCAGTGTATACAGGTGTCTTAAAAGTAAATGCTGACCCATGGCTGAAACCTGTCACTTTTCACAGCAGCACTCAACGAGAACTGGGACAATCGGAGAGCGAGTTTTTATGGGGATCCTGTTGCTGCTTTAGATTCTGATATGATTGAAGAGGAAAGGAGAACCTTTAAGGAATTCCAGAAAAACTGCTAATCCTCTATCTTCATGAAAAAAGTCAAGGAGTGAACACAGAGTCTTACAGAGTGAAGAAGGCCACAAGAACAAAAGAGGGTGATTGATTAATTTATTTTTCTTTAACTTGGAAATTCGTAAACTAAAATAATTTACAATCTTCCTTCCCCATCTTTGGGTGGTGCCATCATTTTAATAAGCAATGCTGGGATAACAGAATGTAAGTAACCTTGTCATGGGGACGCCCTTGTACAACTGGAGTACAAAGAGCTTACAAAGTAGACTGAGTCAAACTGACAATCATCTTTGCTTTGTTTTAGCAGCTTGCTTACAAATGAATGGGTTTCTAGGGCTAAGTTATTATTAGTTTTCGATTCCTTGAAATTTGATACCAAAACATATCAAAAATAATAAGCTAAAACAATATTCAAACCCATATTTTATTGGCTTTAATTACACAATCCATTATTTACAAAGTTAAGGTTTAAATGAAAAGTTTCTACTGTATTTAAAAAAAATTCACTACAGCCCAAATTAAAGTGCCCTGGGGCAAGCACATATCAATCAGCTACGAATCAGTGACTGCATCAGGAACCAGGCAGTACTCTGTGTTACAACAAAGCAGTTTATTTGTGATCAGTGTTAAGACTCTATACATCCTTCACAAATTTAACTTTACATAATCTGATACTCTCTTAAAACGTCAACTTTGAGCTGCTAGACTTACTTCCCTACAACAAAGGGGCTGGTATAAATTATTTCCAGGAATGAGGTACCATTTCACAGAACTGGTTTCTTTTTGTTTGTTTTCAAGTTTTAGAGAACTGATTTTGCATTTGTTAAAATCAAAAAGTAGGAAAGATGTTCTTTACAAATAATTTTGATCAAGTATGTGTTCAAAGAAAGCAGGATAAAAAGGCTTTTTTCTCTAGCATTCTGCATTGTACTGCATTGTTCAATAGGAATGAGCTTCCATCATTTGCTAAAAGAATGAGTAGTGGGGAACAGGATATGTTGGGAATTTCATAACGGGTAACAGAACCATTCTCTTGGGCAAACCTACAGAGAAAAGAAACGGAGAGGACTCTAATAAAAATTTCAGGTTAAAAATTTCTTACAATAATTATCATTAACCATTTCCAGATCAGTCAGTCCACTTCATACCATTTTGGAAAGGGCCCACAAATCTCTCACAAATCGATTGCTCTCCCATATTGATATATAATGTTTTCTGCTCAGAAGTAAAAAGCCCCATATCATAGAATGATACTCAGAATGACATCTGAGTATACAGGCATGAATTCAAATGATCAAAAGCAATGCTAGTGATTTAACATTTTTGTCCTACAGTGATTCTGGAAATGCATATGGCACATGACATATTAAAGGAAAAATATGTCAAGATATAAGGCTTTCTGTGCAGGCCTCAACTCCCAGAACAGCAGCTCCAACCAGAGCCACTACCAGGTGTTTGTCTTCTCAGTGGTTGCCACTGATTTTGGCATGGCAAATCTGGAAAGATTAATTGTTTTCTTAATTTGTAATTAATACGTTCTTGTGGCCTCACAAACTCCTGCATACTAAGGAGGATTTGAAGTCTGGCTCTGTCCTTATGCTGATGTTTACCCTAGGAGAAATCACAAAGCAGCAACAGCAGGTACTCAAGAGCACCAGATGATCAGAGGAGACAACCCCACATGCAACAGCTTTACAAAGGCCAAAAGACATATTTACCTACAGCCAAAAATAAAGCACTGTTTTAGGAGATTTGCATCACAGTAACATTGAAAACCAAATCTTTTATGTGAAAAATGGGGCATCAAATTACACCAGCTTTGGAAGTCAGTTATATGGCACATGAAAGAGAGGAGCCTTCTGAGGCTCAGAGGCCACAGGGTGAAAGAATGTTAAGGACCAGAAAAGAAAAATTAAAAAGACTGAGGAAAAACATGGATGTAACTGAAAAGTCTAAAATCAAAACTTTTTAAAGAAAAACTCTCTAGCAACGCTTTAACAGAATTCATCTTGTTATTATATGACTCACACAGACTCAGATATAGCAAATTAAGTCATGAGTACTGTGTCTAGGTTAACCAACTGGCCCCAATCTGGCAGGATGAGGTGTTCAGGACATTAAGAAGCTAGAGAAAGGGCAAACACCAACGGTCGAACAAAAAAGAGCCAGTCTGAATTCAGAAGGAAACATAGGTCCATATATTTGGACTAGCCCTGAACCCCCATATCCGGGATTAACTCTAGCTCAGAATATGGGAAAACCTGGGTCACATGAGTGTGCCAGAGAACACAACCAGGCAAAGTCTAGGCTCTGTATTGTGCCCAAACAAAACTTCCTGCACATGTTTGACCCTTGACAAGCTATTCAGAATCTACACTTCAATACAGCAATGTCTTAAAGACCTATAATTGTCATCAAAACAAAAATGGTAAAGCTGATATGTGAAGAGAAAAGGCACAATGTGAAGGTCTGAGCTCATGTAGAGGATTCATGCCACAGACAGCGATGCATGGAGGACCTTTACCTTCTGTGTGCATGCACACCTCATTTGGGGCTATGTGGAGACACAGACTCACTCCCCCCCCCCTCCCCACCTCTCACTAGCAAGCATCCTATAAATGGTGGTTGATTCCATAACATATAGCACCTGAGTTACGGAAGATGTCTAAGAGCATATCACTGACTCCAAACCTACTGCCTCCATTGCCACATAAACCTCATTCAAAAGTTATCCAAAGGGCCATTAGGGTTCATTCATGTATCTGCTGGTATTTTTTATTTTGAAAAGAAGCAATATGCCTAGAATTTTCTAGCATCAGCTACTGACTTTCTGCAAAAGGAACAGGTAACATTGGCAACAAACCCATCATCTTTGTGGGACCAATGACATCTATCTATTCCCAAAGCAAAATGTATAGCAAACACTAATGGGTACAAATTTGAAGTGAGGACTTCCTTTTCTTAATTCAGATCACTCACATTCATAAAGTTCCATACAATGAAATGAACAATGTGGCCTCATAACTGGCAGGCAGCCGGGCTAGAAAATATGTGTGGGCCCTTCAGTAGCCTTTGAATGGAGTATAGGCTGGCTGTAAGAAGAATTACTTCAAATATTTAATTCCAATATGGTCAGAAACAGGCAATAAGAACAAGCAGTTCTCCAGTCAGGCAAAGCAGAGAGAAGAGCAACTTCAACCAAACCAAGAACCACAAGGTTGTGGCATTTTCAGAGGGAATTTAAGTTGGGCCACTAGAATGCTTAGATCTGAGATCCTCCAACTTGTTTACTGAAACCCTGGTTACAAACTATGTTTTGGGTTGCCGTAAAAAATTTTGCTAAGAAGAAGAATCAGTAGGAAGGCATACATACCATATGCAGGAGCAGCTGTGCTGTAACCATATGGTGTTCCGTAACCTGGAGGGAAGAAGACGACAGCAATTAATCCAGGCCCAGTTTTCATACACCACCTGCAGCACCCCAGACTCTGGAAAGCCAAGAGCACTCTACAGGGTAATCCCAGTTCTGCTTAGTTGCAGAAGCCTCACACTATGGTCGACAAGAGATCTCCTTAACTTATATCTTTCTCCTCCCCTCTTGTTCTGTTTATTTGCACTCTCTGCTCCTCTTCCTTCCCTTCTTCCTTCCCTCCCTCTTTCTTCTCTTTCCCACTACCCTCCATCTGTAATTCTACACTGTACTATAACTTATACTTTTCTCTATGGCCCACTAAAGTAGAAGAGATCAAATCATATCTTTGTATCACCTAAACCTAGCAGAATAAACAGCATTTGCTAACCAAATACTTAGAACCACAGCAATTACCAATTTCACAAAGATGGAACACACAACTTTCCATGGGTTCTTTTAGAAAATAGTGACAGAGCATGCTGCAGCCTCAGATGCCCTGAAGAACATGTATGGGTCAGGTCATGAGCCCAATGATAAGATCCATGACATAAAGGGATCTGAGTGCCTAGCCCCAGGACACAGAGTCTCCCCAGACAAGTTAGTAACCTGATATACTAGTGTCTCTTGCCAATTTAAAAAAAAAAAAAAACTGATTATAATAAGTAAAAGCTACTAAGAACATAAATGTTTTTGAGCGATGTTAATCCTGGCACTAACTACTAACACATCCTTAAACAAAGGAGCACCTAATTTGACATATTCCTATATTTTATTTTAAAGATTTATTATTTATTATATGTATATGAGTGCTCCATCTGCATGCACACTTGCATACCAAAAGAGGGCATCATGTCCCAGTATAGATGATTGTGAGCCACCATGTGGCTGACAGAGCAGTGTCTTAACCACTGGGCCATCTCTCCAGCCGCATATATTCCCATCTTTTAAATGGGAAAACTCAAGCTTCTTATAGCATTGTTGTAAGCACCATATTAACAAAAACTGCAATTTCTCATCTTTCTGGAAAAAAAAAAAAAAACCTTAAAAGTATAAATATGAAATGATTTGGCCAAGACCCAGAGGACCTGCTCTTGACTTGGTGGTGCACACTAGTAACCCAGCACCACAGATGCTGATGCATGTGGTCAAGTTTGAGACCAGCCTAAGCTTCACAGAGTAAGGTTCCAGGGCATCCTAAACTATGAATCAAGATCCTGTCTCAAAATAATACATAGAAATAAAGCAAGCTGGGCATAGAAACAAAGCAAGGTGGTATACACTTTTATACCACCTTGGGAGGCAGAGGCAGGGGGATCTCTGTAATTCAAGGCCAGCCAGGACTATGGTGAAACCCTGTATGGAGGTACACTGCATGCACCTTATATCAATCCCTACTGAAATTTACATTTTTCGCTTTATATCACAACTATTTGTTCTCTAACGATGTATGCTTACGCTGCTTAGAATGACTCATCGTGATTAGCATCAAGTATCAACTCTCCGGGACCCACTAGGCCACAAGCTAGACCTTAGTCACCTTTGCTCAGTTTTTATAAAGCACTCAAGGACATGCCAGAAAGATGACCCCTCTTCACTTTGTGGTCTAATATAGACTCTCTTAAACTGGGGACAGTATACTCAATCACAGTACACACTAAACTGTAGATTTCAATAGTACACAATACAGCTAAGAGAAACAAAGAAAAGCTAAGTAGCACAGGCCAAAATAAAAATTAATGATTTTTAAGTCTGTGTCTTCTTTCATATTTCATAAACATATTCTAGGAAATGAGAGCTATTTCCTTAAGCTACAATGCCAAAGGTTTTATTAAAACCTACTAGTTACCAGTTACTACTAGTTACTAGTTACTACCAGTTAAGTTGGCCATTAGGATTCTAATCCTGACCTTTAACTAGCAAGGTATCTCTGAGTTAAACTTAAGACTCTCTGAGCAGCTAAGTGGGCAGGGGTAGGTAAAGTACATGTAAAAACACCTATTCCAACCCCCGGTGAACATAAGATACTCCACAAATGATAGAAATTCATTCAAGATCTAGATTAACCTAAAACTAATCCTTTCTTGCTGTTTCAGTCTGGTTTTTTCAGCTTCAGAAGACAGGCCTTGTAGAGCGGTCACAGTAACAGCGTAAGACAAACAAAAAAGGCGCAACACGCAGGGCACAGACATCATCCCTCTCCATCATCACTGTACTAAATATGGCGGTAGAACCTTCAGGCAGGAAGCAATTGACAATGACAGATGCTATGAGCACCAAAGGAACACACCACAAAAAAACAGACTCATCTCAGTAAGTACCCATTACTGAATAAGCCTAAAGCTTTTAATTTTTAATAAAGAGATACACAGAAATGTACCTTAATGTTGGACATAAACTGAATTGATGTACATGCCTATTTTCTTTCACATACAGTTTAGCATTCATCGCATGCAAAGGCACAATTACCCCCCTCACCTGGTTCATCTGGCTAATAACCTTGCCAGGGCCCTTTAAAACTTCCTTCTTCAGTCTAAGTACGTCACGTATGAACTATGTTGCTTCCTGTAATTTGTTCACATCTTGTCACCCATCTATACTCTCCCCTCATTTCCCAGTTTCCATCCACTGTCTGCTATATGGGCAACACATCTGCAATAGCCTTCCAGCTTGTGCCATGATGCTCACATCTGTCGTTATTTAATCTTTACACTATAGAAGGAGTAATATTTATAAGTAACATCTAATTTTGCCTTTCTCACCTTCAAACCCTTGATGACTTCCCACTATACTTAAAGATTCGAAGACAAAATCCAAGCCATAAATCAGAATGTAAGTCATCCCATGTGGGAAATGAAGAAGCCAAAACTATATAAAGTACTCTTTTCTGAGATAGTTAAGGCTCCCTGCCTTTTGGGAAAATCTCCAATAAACTACTGCCTTCAGAAGAGCCTCATTTCGCTAATCAGCGAGCCTACAATAGTAGTGTCTATACACATGGAATTTGTTCCTCCACCCCAGTCTTCTCAGTTAACACGTACTAACTCTCCACATCGCATTCCAGTGCCAATGCTTCAGGAAAGTCTTCATGGACCTGCCAACTAGATCTGTTACAGCCTCATGACATGATTCCATCTCCTCCCTCAGATACTGCTCAGTTTAAGTTTTGTTGCTTGCTTACCATGCCTCACCTTCCACACTGTAAACAGAACAAGAGGAAAATCTATGGTACGTTTCAAAGCAAGAAACTCTTCATTAGACATTTCATCCAGAGATGTAACCAGAACGAACTCGTAATTCCAAAGAGGCATTGTTCATAAAACTTCCCAAATGGCAACATGCATATTGAAGCAACTCTAAGGAGCTCTAGAATTAAGACTAGAGTAAAACCAAATCTTCATATAAACTTCATTTTAGTCAATAAATACAAATGATTTTGTCAAGTGAAATTTTTCACTGCTCTACCACTACAAAGAACGTCACTTTAACAAGGCAGCTCAGCCTGACCAAGTGGAACACACCTTTAATCCTAGCACTCAGGAGAAAGATGTAGGTAGATCTCTTGAGTTGGAGGCCAGCCTAGTCTACAGAATGAGTTCCAGGACAGCCAGGGCTACACAGGGAAAAAATAGATAGATAGATAGATAGATAGATAGATAGATAGATAGATAGATAAATCAAGAAAAAAAAAAGAAAGGAAAAGAAAAGAAAAACAAGCCGGCTGGATATTCATGGCTAAAACAACATATGGATTTAAACAGAAGGCAGAGAAGGGGGCAGCTTTCTGGATCTTCCTAAGCCATGTGGTGAAACAAAAGGCCAACAACGTCAAGAATGCTAGTATCTGTATCGAAGTCATTACTATGCTGCTTACTTCACCCAGACCTGGCTACTTTACCTGAAAATTAACTTCTACCCAACGAAACACTAAGGATTAAGAACAAGTAAAATAACTTACATGGAAGTACTTGGCTCTGGATAAATAAGCTGTATTGACCCGAAATTCCCTAATAAACACACACACACACACACACACACACACACACACACACACACACTTTTCTCTTTTTTGTGTTGCATTTCTTTTCTTTGGCTGTTCTCAAATACTGAATTTCACAAATGCTAATTAATCCAGGATTCACCTCTATTAAGAAGCTCCACAGCAATTCTGGTAAGCCAAGAATGATTGTGATATCTTCCACAGACTACACCCTGCTATGCTGTCCAAGCACCATAACTTATGCATTCCTTATAACTTACAGATTCCTGTCAAAATTTGTCCCTCCATAGGCTTGTCTTTCTTCTCCCTTCAGAAAGGCTATAATTACTCTGTCAAGCCCTGCTGAAGTTGAATATGTTCCTCTTACACAGGGACAGTATAGCCAAAGACTTTCACATAAAACTTTAGAGAATGAGGAAATGCTGTTCTTGAGGCGGGGAATCAAAGAGGCTATTTGACCTTTAGCAAGTGACACTAACCTGGAGCTATATAGCCGGGAGCTGCTGTAGCCCCCACGAAGGCTCCCCTTGTCAGAGCTCCTCTTCCTCTGCCCCGAACTGCCTGGACTGCTGCAGATACTGCCGTATTCACAACACCCTTTGCCTGTAATAACATCAATAATAATTTCATCATAGAGAGAAAGAACTCTCAACCTCTCATCTCCTTATGGCACTTTAGCTGAGACAGTATGCCATCTATGGTTAGACTCTTCAAATCGATCATGTGCAAAAAAAGAAATGACACTTACCTTAAAGAACTTTTCTGAAGAATATGCTGAACACATGAAAATATTTGAGTAACTATGTTTCACTGGTGGGTTACCCGGGAAATAGTTAACATTCGATACACAAATATGAGTGGTCAAATTACACACAAAGTCATTTTAGGTCTGACTAAAGTAATTATAGGCACCTGAAAACATTGTTATAAAAATTTCCACCCAGAAGCAGAAAATACTCCAGCAATAAACTACCTAGAATGACCTTTGAACTTGAATGGGGTTTAAGGAAAGAAAAATAAATAAAAACAAAAGAACAGACTAAGACAGGAAGACCAAAGATGCAGGCGCCAGTCCCTAATCTATGACTTTATGCGGTCCTGGGATTTCTTTGAGCCTGTTTCTTCTGCCCTATGAATACATGTGCTTGTGTCTGTGTGTATTAATCATTAAGTAAAACGGTACTTGGAGCCCCAACTTGCTTCAAATGCCAGGTAACACTGATGACATCACATCATCTCTCTCAGTCAATCTCCACTATTGATTATAAAATAAGGATAAGACCTACTTTGTTTCTCTTATAGTAGAAGCAGCAATGGGTAAACAGACAGACATCAACATGCTCTTTCACCACATGAAACATTTCAGAAAATCAAGTTCTGTCTAGTTTCAAATACTATATATACTTTTTCAGTACAAAAATGCAATAAAAACTCAAGCTCAGGAGAAATGGGGGGACACAAAGTATCACCTAGAGACTACTAGGATCCCCCAAAGGCAAAGCACACAGCAGGTGACACCAAGCTTTAAGGCACGCCGTCTGGTAAGCTCTTCTCACATGCAAGAACCACACCTCAGCTCGGACTAGCCATAAGAAACTTCCAAGGTAAAATGGATGTACACACAGCCACTTCTCTTTTTGCTGAAATTAGCCAAGTCATACATAAAATATTGCTTCTTGGCTACTAAGCACATGAATTTTATGGCTTCTAGTGTGGCAATTGTCCAAAAATGAGTTAATTTTTTTTTTAAACACACAGTCTAGCTCAATGTAATCATATTTGACTGCAGGGTCAGATCTAGTTTATGTTACCACCAACAAACTTCATTATCTAATAAATATTTAAAGATTAATTTATTTTATTTTGAAAGAACAGCATGTGTGCATGTGTGTTTGTGTGTACACTACATGTACACTACTGGTGCCTGTGGAGGTCAAAAAACAGCATTAGGTTCCCTAGAACTGGAACCACCAAGAAGGTGCAGGGAACCAAATACAAGTTGTCTTCAAGAACAAGTTTTAACTACTGAGCAGTCACTGCTCCAGCCTCTCAATACAGGCTTTGTAAATACTAAAATATGGGATGCCTCACATGGGAAAAACAAAACAAGCTGATAATGATCTTTCTATTTAATCCAGAAAAAGAACTGAAAAAAATCTTATTTTGTACATGTAGACCTCTATAATTTAAATACTATTTAATCATAAATTCTACTTATTTTTGTTAGTTTTCTCTGCTTACATGCTGAATCCTTAAATATAAGTAGTGTTAATTATAACTGATGAAAGAAATTTAAGTGAATACAAATGTACAAATGTCCAGGTGGATGAAACATGCAACAAAATGTCAATGGCCTTTTGCAACAGAACCCCTGATTTAAAGGGGATTCTGTCCCTGCTCTCTGCTTCCTGACGTGGCTACACTGAGCCAGCCAACACCTCCTCCTGCCATCATGCCTTCCCCACCCTAATGAGATAGACCCCTGATGAGTCAGAGTCACATGGAAAGCCCTCAACTGCCATCTGAGAATGTTTATGGAGAAGTTACTACACTTGAATAAAAAAGGCACCAGCAGCAGTTACCCCTCTGGCCCCTGGATTAGTCAGTTGCTAACTAGATGATCTCAAATATCAATTCCAGAGACAAGACTCACCTTAAACAACCATAAATTAAAATCACTGCTGTTTTTACTTTGTACCTATTTACGGATTCATTAGGCCCTAAGTTTGTTAAGCCCCCACCAACAGGGTCATTGCTAGACAATTGCAGAGCACCCTCTCCCTCTCGAAGACAATGCCTGGAAAACTTAGGCAGCCAATCTCACTGTACAACAGTTTCAAATTAGATCCCAAACCAAGGAAAATACATTTTCTACTGCCTAATAGGAATTACCTACTCTTCCATTTTCAAAGCAAGAGACTTCAAAAAATAGTTACAATCAAGAAAATTAATGTGTATTCTAACATAAGAACATCTAGCATTGCAGAGTACAGAAGGGAAGCTGTGGGATCAGGGGATGGCAATGACAGTAGAACAAGTCCAACTGTTTCTCTGACTCAAAAACTAAACTTTTTCCCTATTATTTAGGGAACCCTGTAAATAATAAACCCAGTAAATACAGGGTTCCATTTAATAAGTGTATAACACTGGGGAGCTGGAGAGATGACTCAGAGGTTAAGAGCATTGGCTACTCCTCCAGAGGTCCTGAGTTCAATTCCCAGCAACCACATGGTGGCTCACAACCATCCATAATGAGATCTGGTGCCCTCTTCTGGCATGCAGGTGTACATAATAAATAAATATTTTTTAATGTGTAATAAATAAATCTTTTTTTTTTTTAATGTGTAACACTGGTATCACTGTAGTTTATATAGTTCAACCAGAAAAGCTTTCTTAAAAAAAAAAAAAAAAGCCTATCCTGTATTATACAAGGTGGCTGTGGGGTTATGGGAACCATGCTAACCCTGCTTGTGTTACAACTGAGTTGGATGGCAGTAGACTGGGAGGAACTCTACCTACTAGGAAATCCATTTGCCATGTAGCAGCAATCTCACTTTAACTACAATTGTTGTTAAGTCCAGGGGGTTAAAAAGAAACTAGTGATTGTCCCACTTCTGGAAGGCTAGAGTAGAGGACCATCTATAATCTCAGAAAAAGAAACAGAAACACAGTTCGGTTAATCTTTCTTCCACAACCTCCACACTTTCTCATCAGCCAGAAATAGTTACAGAGGAAATAAATGATGAGTGACATCTACGAGAAATAGAATAGAGCTGAGCATGGTGGTGTGTACCCAGAATCCCAATACTTGTAGGCCGAGGCAATAGAATCCTAAGTTAAAGATAGGCCTGTTAAGTTAAATCCTGGCAAGTTCTATGGAAAGAGAACTTGTCTCAAAAATCCAACCTACCAGTCAACAAACCGACCCAGCTACCTTCCCAAAGCAAAGCTAAATGAAAAAAAAAAAGTAGAAGAAATATTTAACAGTGAGGAACTGAAGGAACATGGAATTACTACCAAGATTTTCTCAGTTGTTCTCTCTGTTTATGTTAAATTTCTGAGCACAGGACTGATAAACATCCTGAGAAGCCAAAGAAGACTGGGCTCCAGGCAGCAATTTTCTCAACACCAAATGGAAGCAGCCTGTATCCAGAATTAAAGCCGCAGCAGAACTTTCCAGCACCTATAACTTTGCTGTGCCAAGGACCTCCGGCTTCTCTTCTTTCTTGTCTACACAGAGTAACCTAGGAGTACTAATGTTCCTTGGAGCACATTTCTTACATTGTTTTTCTTTGTAAAGCCACACAGAAAATATAATTGCTTTTCCTATTTCATCATTTAAAAGGAAGAGGGAGACAAATTTGGGTTTGGGGTTTTTTTTTTGTTTTGTTTTGGACCAGGCTAGCCTTGAACTCAGAAAGATCCACCTGCATCAAGTACAATGGGTTCCACTGTCTCATTTTACATATACTTTGTTTTTCCTTGATCCTTTCCCCCTAATCTCCTCTTCTCCTTCACCCAGTGGTGCCTTTGACAGGGATCTTCTATATCAACTAAACATTTAACTACCTAATTAGTTTTTTAATTTCCTCCTCTGTAAATGTGATGGTACTCTACCCTCCTATAATGAACCTTCCATATGTAAAATAATCTAAATATAATGTTTCATTGAAGCTCCAATAGTCTAAGTTTCATTGATTAGTCTAAACAATGTATTTGTTTCTACCACATAATGTATTCAGACATTAGGATCACCACCAGCACTCACTATGAGGTTGACAATGTGTCTAACATTTTACACACAGTATCTTTTTCCTCATAATTATGTACATAACTGAGACCTAAAACATGTCTAAAAATGTCTTCGTGATACAAAAATGAAGGGGTGGAAAAATCTTACACTAATACATATAATTAAAGAAGCTACCTTTTCCAAATACCTTATAAAGATCCTGGTCCTTTAGTGGTATGACACTCCCAAAGCAGAAGTCATGTTTTGTGCTACAGACACACCACACACACACACGCACACACACGCACACACACACATGCACGCACACAGTCAGTCTCTGTCTCTCTGTCTCTCTGTCAATGTAGAAGGACAAGATAGGTAAGAGTAAAATGGTACAAGCTCTGGGTAGTCAGGCAGTGACCTGAACTTGACAAATGTTCATATTACAAAGCCCAAATCACCTCTACTACTTACTGTACCAACAATGATTTCACACTCCACAAAATTTATCAGTCCTGTGCTCAGAAATTTAACATAAACAGAGAGAACAACTGAGAAAATCTTGGTAGTAATTCCATGTTCCTTCAGTTCCTCACTGTTAAATATTTCTTCTACTTTTTTTTTTCCATTTAGCTTTGCTTTGGGAAGGTAGCTGGGTCGGTTGGTTGACTGGTAGGTTGAATTTTTGAGACAAGTTCTCTTTCCATAGAACTTGCCAATCTTTAACTTAACAGGCCAATTTTATGGGCATAAAACAAAAGCCCACTGAAAAGAGAAGTACTATCTTAATATACATTATTCACAACCTATCCCAAAGAGAAAGCTGCCAAGTCTTAAGAATAAACAATTTTAGCTATTGTGGGGTGGGTCACCTTTAATCCCAGCACTCTGGCGGCAAAGGCAAGCAGATTTCTGTGAATTCAAGAGCCTGGTCTATAGAGAGGTAGTTCCAGGACAGCCGGGGCTACAAAGAGAAACCCTACCTTGGAAAAAACAGTAAACAGACAATTTCACACACACACAAATAATAAAAATAAAACAAAACAAAAAAACACTAAAATAGCACATAAACAAACTTGAAGGCAGAAATTGCAGGAGCATTTCAACAGATGCAGAATAGGCTTTTTGACAATGTTCAACATCTCTTTATGAGTTTAAAAAAAAAAATTCCACCTGACTTGCCTTGGGCTGGGACCTCTAACTGCTATGCTAAGGTAACAATGGGCCACTTCTCACCTCAACAGTACAGAACAACACAGAGCATAACCTGTGCCTCATCCAAGCAGTACAATGAAGCTCGCCTTTGTGGCAGAGGTGTAGGTGAGCCAGCCCCAAAGGCCTGACTGCGGGAAAGCTGACTCTGATACTGTCTGCCATGAGGCAGCCTACGAGGTTGTCTGAGCTTGGAGGTGATGGTCCCTTCCTTTGCAACCTAACAGAGAACTGTCATTGGGTTGTGACAGCAAGAAAGCAGCTCTGCACTTTGCCTGGGCAGCACAGTAGAATGGGCCCTGGTGTAGGTCACTCAGGTAAGCCAGCCCCAAGAGTGTGAGCATGGGAGAGCTTACACTGATGGCAGCATTGGATGCCCTAGCTGAAGCAGTGCTGGAGAGCTCACCCTAGTGGTGCGGATAAACACCTAGGCCTAGATTCAGACCTTTGACTTGGCCCACTCCAAAATCTACATCATCTGTGAACTGTTGGGGTGTGAGAAAGAACTGGTCCTGCTAATCCAAAGCTGCAGGATCGCCATGACACAGGGCAACAACAGGATAACTAGGAGGAGGCCAAGAGAGGATCCAATATTGATAGTGTGATAGAAGCCAGAAACCTCAAACCAGACCAATGAGTCACTGCGATGAACATTCACAAGCGAAGATGTGTGGACAGAGGGACATACTGTGGGACACACTGTGACACACTACAGTTTCCCCAACGAGACGGTTTTTCTGTTTGGTTTTATTTGTGTGTTTTTTATTTTTTGGGGGGGAGGCTGTAAGGGTAGAGGGTGGATCCAAGGGGATGAGAATGAGCGGGACTGGGGTGCATAATGTAAAACTCACAAAGAATCAATAAAAAGCTAAAAAAAAAAAGAAAAAAAAAAGTTCCAGAAGAGGGCCAATGAATTGGCTTAAGCAGGTAAGGGTGGCTGTACTGATCCTACTGACCCAAGTTAGAGATTCAAAGCCCACATTGTATAGATACAACAGAACCGATTTCTGCAAGTTATTCTATCTTCACAAGCATGCCTTGACAAGTATGTCTCCCACCTCAAAGAAACTAGGAATAGAAAGAACATACCTCAATGTAACAAACGCTATATACAACAAACTTAGAGCTGACATTATTCTAAACATGAAAAAAATCAGAAATGAGATGTATGCCTATTTTTTCTGTTATTTAATACAGTGCTCAAAGTCCTACAACAGGAAGGAAATCAAATTAACTTGTTTGCAAACAACAAGATCATATCTATACTTAAAAGACCCAAAAGATATCACCAAAAAAAGGTTAAATCTTATAAACACTCTCAGCAAAGTGACAGAATACAAAATTGACAAATAAAAATTAGTAACTTTTCTACATAAAAAACAAATTTGCCAAAAAAATATCCAAATTCTAAGTTACTAACTTAAATACCTACAAATAAATCTAATCAGAGCTTAACAATCTCTCAGTGAACTATAAAACTAGAAATATTGTAATAGCTCATTTCAACCTACACTATGGAGCCATAGTAATAGCAACCACATGGTACTAGCACAAAACAGGGAAGGATCAAGGGACTAAACTAGAAGATCTAGAAATAAGTCTACACAGCTAGAGCCACTATGGTTTGACAAAAGTGTTAAAAACAAACATTAAGAAAAGAAAAAGACAATCTCATCAACAAAGAAAAAGGATACCCATGTAGAGGAATGAAACTAAGGACCAATCTCTCACCCAGACAGGAAACAAATAAACAAACAAAAACCTATAATGGATCGAAGACCTTAAAGAAAGATCAGAAACTCTGAAACTGCTAAGGGAAAAACATTTGACAATACAGGAGTCAGCAATGGCTTTCTGAAAGGAGCTCCAATGGTATAGGGAATAAAATCAAAGAATAGGCAAAAATGGGGTTGCATGAGATTAAAAACCTCCCACTACACAGGGAAAAAAAAAAGTTATCAAAATGATGCTAAGGCAGTGTGCAGAATGGAAGAAAAGTCTTGGCCAACTGCACACCAGACAGAAAATTATTGGTAAAGAACTCCAAAAATTAAATTAAAAAAAAAAAAAAAACAATTTCACTCAAAAAAAAGACTAATAAAATGGAATAGACAGTTCTCAAAGGAAAAATATAAATGGCCATCAATGTTTCAAATAACATTCAACACATTCTTAGCCATCAGAGAAAACAAAGATAAATACACTGAGGTTCCATCTCACCTGAGTCAGAAAATCTATTGTCAAGAAAACAGGGCTGGATGCATAGATAAGTGGTGGAGTGTTTGCCTACCATGCCCAACCAAGGTCCTCAGATTTACCCACCAGTATGGTCCCACCACCCTAGAAAACACACATACAAACAACAAATTCTAGCAAAAATGTAAATTAAGAATCCTTATAACAGGGCTTGGAGAAATGGCTCAGCAGTTGAGGGCACTGGCTGTTCCCCTAGAGGACTCAACTTCAATTCCCAGCATCCTCATGGCGGTTCACAACTGTTTATAACTCAAGTTCTAGGGAATCCATAGCACTAGGTATACACATGGTACACATATATATGCATGTAGGCAAAATACCCATACACATAAAATAATATTCTTTTAAAAGAAGATTCTTTATTTGCTACTGGTGGAAATGTAAATTTTGTATACATACACAAACACAACCAGGGAGGAGGATATTTTATTTAGCTGTAGAGAAGACAAAATTATGGTATCTCCAGAAAAGTGCATGGAACTGGAGGTCATTATGCTACACAAAGTAAGAACACTGAGAAGAAGAAAAGGTACCAGCAATTGGGGAAGAAAATTGGAACAGAGATGGCAATGGGTTAGGAGAAAAACAAGTACAATGACAAACATGTATAAAAATGTCACAATGAAACCCATTACCTTATATATCAACTGAAAATATGGTAGGGGGAGGGAAATGGCTCAGCAGTTAAAGAGTGCTTACTGCTCTGAGTTTGGTTACCTGTATCTACTTCTGGTGGCTACCAACTGCCTATACCACCTGCAACTCTCCCTTCAGAGGATCCCACACCTTCATCTGGGCTCTGTAGGTACCTGCACACATGTGGCATGCATTCAGAGAGAGACTCAAATAAATATGTAGCCCTGATTGGTTTATAACTTGATACATAGACTAGGCTGACCTGAAATTCACAGGGATCTATCTGCCTGCCTCACTTCCCAAGTACTGGGTTTAAAAAAATTAAAATTTAAAACAGCAAATAAGCAGGAAATTTGAGAGTATTACAAAGGTTGCTTAACTCATACCTGAGGAATGATCTTCTTTTTTTTGTTATTTGCTGCATTGGGTCCAGAAAAGAGCTTCTCCAGGGCAGCTAGTGCCGCACTTGCCTTGGCCACTTTCTTGTTTGGGCCTGCACCTCTGAATTTCTGTCCATCTACCTCTACCTAAGATTTAAGAGAGCATGTATGTTATCTCAGACAACTCCCTCCGTGTGCTTTTAATTCCAAGACATCACAGGGCTGGAGAGACAGCTTAGCTGTAAGAGCACTTGATGCTCTTGCAAAGGACCAACGTTCAACTCTCAGCACTCACACTGTGGCTCACAACCATCTGTAATTCCAGTTTCAGGGGATCCAACAGGCAAACCAATGATATACATACACATACACACATGCAGGCAAAACAGAAAATAAATCTAAAAAAAAAAAAAAAATGAGTTTTTTTAAAAAATACATGAAGAAGAAAATACTGAAAGCCAAATAATGTTCTTACAATAATAAAAGCTTAATGAAAGTCTAGAATGCTTTTTACTGTCTGATGTCTGTGAGAAAAAAAAAAAAAAAATAAGGTGGGCATATATCTAGGTACACACCTCCATTACAAAGCGCTTGTCATGGCTTCCACCAGTCTCTGAGATGAGTTCATACTTGAGACCTCTTCTTTTTTCATTGAGCTCCATCACAGGATTTTTGCCACTTGCTGTGAGGATAGGACCCTGAGTTCTTACCTAAAAGGAACAGAGAAGAAAGACTGAATGAAGACTTCAAAACACTGAATTTCCTTTTGATATCAATATGCTAAAAGGTAAACTCATGAATTCATTTAAAACATTAATTAATTTAAAACTTTAAAACATTTAAGGGCAAAACATTATCAAAGGTGAGGAAACTCTATAAGCAGTAATACTGTAGTCAACTCAACAACCTGCTTTTGAAGCAGGACTGCTGCATTCAAAACTCCAGTGTCTGAGCTATACTGTTCGTGTTCTAACACTGCAAGTAACTAACAAAGCAGAGACTGGAATTTGCTTGATGACTTGAAGGCTCACCATTTTTTTAACTTTAGATATGCAGTCCCTCTAAACTGAAGACCTACTATAAAAATAATAGACTATAGACTATGGATTGTAATTTTAGAAATAACAATAAAGCCAGTTATTCCCTGGTCTCATCACTGTAAAACTGTGTTACAGAGCAGATGCCTACTAGAGAAACACAGGATAAGGGATTACCTTCTGTTTTGAGCTGCTGAGATGAAATCTCACTTTGCAGAGAGCCTTTTTCTCTGTATGTCTGCTATGTGTATGTGCTTCCTTAATACCCAATAAACACCTTTCTTCAAATACATAAAATGTGAGTTCTCGCTATTATTTCAAAGCCAATTCTTTAGAGAGAACACAATTAACAGAAGCTCCTCCTGACACACTGTACATACTCAGTACTTAGACTTATCCTATTCTATTTTCTGGGGCGACTAATTAACAGTCCAGGAATGACTATTATGAAATACACAGTAGGCATTCTATACCCTCCTGTGGGATTCACACATTAAATAGTGAACTTATGCATATCCTCATGTACCTCAGTTTAGCAAACACCTCAAAAAAAAAAAAAGTTTATTCCAGTAGATCTTTTAGGTTTTTATCCTTTGGTTATTACTGAGAGTCTTGACACATTATAATTATGACATTCTAGAAGTAATTTCCATGGCCAGTACGCTATTATATTAGGGTATAACTACTTTTCACATAGGTGTGGTGACATTCTTTTTAGGAGTTCACTAAAGAAGATCAAGGTGTAAAGCTGCATGTAAATGCCTTCATGAATATACTCGAAATAAATCTGGGCACAATAAAGGTCAAACAGCCAAATGTTGTGACAATGCTCCTGTAATCCCAGCATTTAGAATGTAGAAGCAGGAGGGTTACAAGTTCAATGTCAACCTCAGCTATACAGGGTGTTGGAGACTACTAGAAGCCCAGTCTCAAAAATACACAAAACAAAACAAAAAAGCAAATAGAGAGCTCCAGCTGTGGCAGAGTGATGAAGTGTTTGCCTACTGTGCAAAAGATCTAGCACTTGATAACTAGCACCACTCAAAGAAATAAGGCAGAATATTAGTAATACATGCCTCTATGAGTCATATCTCTAAGGTTTTCCACAGTACTCATACTACTTTATTCTTAGGAAGAAAAGGACTCAAGTATACCTCTAAGGTACTGGAGGTCTCAGTTGTAGAATTTCCAGTATTATTGCTTGAGTTTGAAGACACTGTTTCATTTTTGCTTTCATTATCTGATTTTTCATCGGAACTCATACATTCAATATCTGCATCAAAACCTGTTGGGTATCCCATTGCCTGTAAAACCTGTACAAATTCCATTAAAACACATTTTTATTGTTACCAAAATGAAAAAGAACAGCTGAAATTCTGATCAGAAACTTTTAAAATCCATAACACTTAGTTTCCTGAAACCCCTGTGAAGAACAAGAATGGTGCTACATATGTAAGTGCTTGGTCCAGTCCAGGCCACGATCCAGGAGAGCACTGCATGAAAACGGGAACAAGTCCTCAGAGTACCTAGCTTAAAGACTTCAGAAATTCAAGCCTAAAGCTGTTGTTAGTTCATTTAATTCGGAGGTGAACAGTAAAGAGAACATACAGCACAGTCAAACTCAAACAAGGAAAAATGAGGAGGGTCAAATAGCACCTAAAAAAAGAAAGTAAACTAGAAAGAAGACTTAAAAGTTTAATCCTATCACTCTCCTCTGATCTTCAATTTCTCTATCTGCAAAAGAGGAAGACTGGATCAGCAGACTTCTAAATTCTATGACACAACCATGAAGAAAAATTGGCCAAGGGATGGAACTAAGAGCTTTTTGGTATTGCTTTGTCCTGTTGTATTTGGTTGCCTTTGTGTTTTACCTTTAAATCAGTTTGCCTGAAAAACCACAATTTCCAGCTGTGTTCCTTTCTATACATCTCTCTCAAGGTTTCATAGTCTTATAGTTCTAGGGTTTCTCGGTTTTCTAAACAAAGCTTTTACAATGCCTATATGTGTTTGTATGCAAATATGCATGTGTACAAACATGTAAATCAATCTTTACCCTTCCCCTTCCAGATTATACTGCTTTTCCAATAAACAAGAGAATGAATTCACTAGTATCTTTTAAAATAGGTTAATACCAGTTTGTGAGTTATTGATTAAAGCATTTTTGCTTTATTTCAAGGCCTTGCCAGGCTATTACACACTCATCACTGAGCTATTAATTAATGCTTTAATTAAAACACTATGTCCACGGATTTAGCGGTAGAGTTTAAAAGATGAGCTTTCGGTTGCTGGAGTATGTAAGCAATGTGCTATTTCTCCATTACACCAACTGTACTTAACAGGTGACTCAAAAAGCTGTTACAGTGGCCAAATTAAAACACACACACACACACACACACACACACACACACACACACACACACACACACACACCAAAACAGTCTTTGGGGAGCTGGAGAGATGGCTCAGAGGTTAAGTGCACTGTCTGCTCTTCCAGAGGTCCTGAGTTCTATTCCCAGCAACTACATCGTGGCTCACAACCATCTATGATGGAATCTGATGGTCTCTTCTGTCATGCAAGCATGCAAATAGAGTGCTCATATGTATAAATAAATAAATCTTTAAAAAAAATAGCCAAAAAACATTAAAAAAAAAAAAGCAGTCTTTGCAGAAAATGGCACCTGTAGAAAATAGTTTACTAATGTAGATAAAACAGTAATACTCCAAACAAAAGAGGGGGCTTTTAAAAGTTGAACTCTGTTCAAAGCAAATTTGAAATTAACTCATCCAATTCACATATGGGGAACCTGGCATTCTTGTCATTAAATAAATTCCTTGAGTTTATTTGGCAAAAAACCAAGAACCTCTTTTAATATCTTAAGTTCTGAAAGTACTCATATAGCACTTTACACTACGTACACTAATATTTGATTAACATTTGGTTAGTCACATCATTATCTCATAGAGAACACACCTGCTCCTTTGAGTCCTGTAAATAATGCTCTCCCTGAGAAACCTCACCTGGACAAGAGCCTGGGTACAAAACTAACATTAATAATGCCTTATTGTAGATCAAAAGGCAAGTATCACCATTAACAGGGCTTGTTTCCTCCAGTAAAAAGGCAAATAGAGAAATGTTATCTCAGAACTAGGGCACTGGACTAGGATTATCAGACCCTAGGTTCAAATCTCAGAATCACAGCATGGGAGAGAATGCTTTCCAGCTTAACACAGACGATATAAAACTGCAATGCTAATTATTTAGTACCACTTCTTTGCTTTCCTCACTTGTCCTCAGTCATTTACTTATTAAGACAGCAACACAATTCAGCACATTTACAAATAGTTCTTAAAAGTGATATATTATCTCATGAAAGATATAGTATCCATTTTCCTTTGTGTGTGTGTGTGTGTGTGTGTGTGTGAGAGAGAGAGAGAGAGAGAGGGTTTCTCTGTGTAGCCCTGGCTGGCCTAGAACTCAGAGAAATCTGTCTGCCTCTTCCTCTTGAGTGTTGGGATTAAAGGCATGCGCTACCACTGCCTGGCTCACTATCCACTTTCAATACAAATAGATACCTAACACTACTTTTAAATAACAGATAAGGGCTGGCTGGAAAGAGCGTCAGCCATTAAGAGCACTGGCTGAACTTGATGAGGTCCTGGGTTAGGTTCCCAACACCCAGGTAGTGGCTCACAACTACCTATAATTGGGTCCAGGAGACCCAGCACTCTCTTCTGACCACTGCAGGCACCAGTACACTCATACACACACAGGCAAAACGTATAAAAATACATAAACCTTTAAAATAACTAATAAAAGGTAGAGGCATCACTCAGAAGTAGAGCTCTTACCTGCATACATGAAGTTGTTGATTCAATCTAGAGGGAGGGTTGACAGATAAGGGACAGAACTAACAAGAAATTTTGAGTCATTTTCTATCACACACCTCAGAGTACTAGCATAGGCTACAGAAGTCAGCAGTGAAGAGTTCTCAGCTCTCTATAATTGGTAAAACTCTTCTTGACCAAACTCTAGCTAGGATTCTCTAGACCATTTCTTAAATTAGGCTCCATCCTTGGTCCTTATTCCCAATAGCCCATTGCAGCAGGAATCCTGTTATATTAAGTTGGTTCTGTTCCTAGTAAATCATTCACAGCATCTGACAAAATCCTCTCACCTCACATATGATGTCCAATTACCCTGGCCTGCCTTCAGAAAGAATCCTGCTACTTAGGGGCTGAACAGCTGGTACAGGAGTTAAGTTTCTTGCTGCACAACAGTGAAGACCTGGGTTTGGATCCTAGCACCATGTAACATGCACAGCATCCTGCACATACCTGTAATCTCAGCTCCATGTGGGGCAGAGACAAAAGGATGGGTGGGACTTGCTGGCTTCCAGCATAGCCCAGAATATGCAAACCCCAGATTCAGGGATAGACCCTGCCTCAAAAGAATAAAGCAGAAAGTGATAAGAGAGCATCCAATGCACTCTTCTGTGTATATACTCGTACAGTCACAAAGACAAAGACACACACACACACACACACATACACACACACACACACACACACAGCCCTTTTAAAAGGAAATCCTTCTACTTTTGTTTAGCCAGAAATCCTGCTTTAACCCTCATGTTTCCACTTAGTAATCTCCCACCCCCACCTATTCATCCCTCTCTGACCTTTGGCAATAAATCTGGAATGAAAATTAAGTTCAGTTATATCCAGAGGTATTTTCCTCACTACAACCTCACTGTAATACTTCCTGTATAAAATCTATTTTTACCTACTTAACAATTGTAATATTCTACTTTCTCCAGCAGAACCAAACTTTGTTTGAAATCAATGTCAACACAAAAACAAGTAAAATCAGTTTATTAAAATAAGCATAAGTATCTAGAAAACAAACCTATTAAACACATCAACTGAGCTTAAAATTCTCAAGAAAATTAACAGAAACACTATACCAAGAAACCTGCAAATTTTACTGTACCGCAAGTTGCTATAAGGCTACTATCATAGGGTAAAAAGAAGATACTGGTATCCAATTTTGTGAAGAAATGCCCACTTAACCTATAAAACCAACATAATAACTGTGACTCTCAGAATCAACTGACTAGTCTTATGTCATAGCTAATTTCACAAGCTTTTTGTTTCACTTGTTGCAGAATATAGTTTTAAATTTGTGGTTCATTCTCAGGTTATACAGTACAGCTCATCTGCACTAGTGAGTTTTGTTTTGGTTTTGTCATCTTGACACTAGTTTATGTCATCTGGGAAGAGGGAACTTCAATCAAGACAATGCTTCTCTAAGATTAACCTGTCAGTGTATGCTTCAATTCTTCCCTCCAGATTTCTGCTCTCCCTTCTCTTCACGATGGACTCTGTGTAAGGTGTAAGGTGTAAGGTGAAATAAACCTTTTTCTGCTCACACTGATTTTAGTTATGGTCTTTATCACAGCAGTAAAACAACTAGAACAGTTTCCAAACTCTTTTTAGTCTTAAACCCTTGGGTTCTATTCACAGTCTCATTTTAAACTCATACACTCATCACACTTAACAACCAAACTTATTTTAAAAAGGCAGAATATTTTTCACATTGTTAATATTTTTCCAGTTTTTTTCTGATCTAATATTTATACACTTTCCATGTATGCGTTGTGTCTCCATCTTATCTACATTAAACTCCATAGTGCTTACCTTACCATCTAGCATCTACTTTAACAGTATTTCAGCAAATGTAATGTTCACGAAAACAGACTATTTTACACCATATACTCTTCTTTGTTTTTTTTGTTTTTTTTTTTTTCAAGACAAGAGTTTCTCCGTGTAGCCTTGGCTGTCCTGGACTTGTAGACCAGGCTGACCTCAAACTCACAGAGATCCACCTGCCTCTGCCTCTGCCTCTGCCTCCCCCCAGTGCTGGGAGGAGGTGTGCCCCTGCACCGGCAACATCATATACTCTTATGAGAGAATTTAAATAAGTTATCAGTTTTCAATGCACATGCATGATCTGTGACATTTCGGTTTTTGTCTACAATAAATCAAATGTATTTATTTATTGAGAGCTTTCATTATTTAGGCTTTGTCTACATACATCATTGCTCCAAAATCTTTAATACTATTCCCTACAAAAATATTCTCAAGAACACAGCATCAACATGAGCAATGTATCATATATAAATATTATCTTTTCCTCACAAATATGCTATTACAGACTTATTTTTCTTTATTTTCTAAATTACATGCAATTAACATATATTATGTCACAAAACAAATGTGATCCACAGGTGAGGAGTTTCTATGTTATTTTCCTTAAAGACACAGGTAAGCATTTTATCAGAACAAAACAAAGAAAGTCAGTAAAAGAATACTGTACCTTCACCGCCACGTGAAGCTTTGCTGTTTTCTTGGATGGTCCTGAGGCTTCGTATGTTGTGCCATCCACATCTACAGACATTGTGAAGACTGGGGCATGAACTGGGCCAGACTGTGACAAAAGCTTATACTGAAGCCCAGGCCTGATCTGATTTAATCTCATTAGTGCATTCATAAGGTCTATTGCTTTACTATCCAGAACTATGAAAGAAAGAGAAATTAGATTAAAAATTAGCTAGAAAGCCATTCTGCTTCAAACTATACATCTGTAGCTCCTATTAATCACTAAAAATTCCCCCTGTGATTGTATGGAAAGATGGATCAGAAGGTGAGAGCACTTGTTGCTGTTGCAGAAGACCTAGGTTCAGTCCCCAGCACCCACATGGAGGCTCACCACATCTCTAACTCCACGTACCTAACACCCTCTTCTGATCTGCAGGCAAAACATTCATAGGTATAAAATAAATCTAAAGAAATGTTTTTAAATTTCTCACATGTTTAAAAACATTGATAGTTTTTGAAATACAAATTCAAGCCCCATGAGTAGTCTTTAAATTTCTTGTGCTAATATGATGGAAAAAATGTCACATTAATATCTATTTGTCAGCACTGATGTCTTAAGCAATGTAACTTAGAAACTCAAAATTCTTCATTTACCAATTTTGTCAACTAAGGTCTATTCTTAAAATTCTAAGTCAACGAAACTCTTCCTTTCTTATTTTTCTGAAGCTATAAACTTTCTTTAGTTCCCCCAATAAGAATAAAGGATTTACATACTTTTCCTTAAGTTTCGTTTCATCTTCTTATTGGGATCTTTATCATCCCCTAATCCATCTTCAAATGGCCTCTTTAGAGCTGAAGACCCAGCACCTACAAAC
Source organism: Psammomys obesus (assembly GCF_907164565.1). Classification (NCBI taxonomy): domain Eukaryota; kingdom Metazoa; phylum Chordata; class Mammalia; order Rodentia; family Muridae; genus Psammomys; species Psammomys obesus. Next base: position 44,332,245 of record NW_026585895.1, on the reverse strand, counting down.
AATTACAGATCTTCACTGTCAATTAAAACAATAATCCTATTTAATATGACTGGAAAAATCTCAAAAAAAGATCAGTTAAAATACCATCTAGAACGTACAATGTTCTTTTGAAACCATTTATTATCATTTTTATAAATACCTATGCTGTATTTATTCAGGTATGCTCATGTCTATGTGCATGCTATGATCTGGTTCTTCTGTCCTCCTAAAGTTCATATGCTGAATCTTAATTCCCTATGCAATGAGAGAAAGGTTTTGTGAAAGGCAAAATCTTAATGAGCATTAGTGAGCTTGTAAAATATGCCTGAAAGAGATGGAGACATATAGCAGGTGCCATCTGTAAGAAATGCACTATTACCAAATGCTGGGCAGTGATGGCGCAAACCTTTAATCTCAGTACTAGGGAGGCAGAGACAGGAAGGTCTATGTAGCTTTGAGGTCAGCCTGTTTTACATAACGAATTCCAGGGCAGCCAGAGCTAAATAGTCAGACCTTGTCTCAAAAAAAAAAAAAAAAAAAGGGGGGGTGGGGTGGGGACCACTAACAGACATCCCAAACATCAACTCTGCTGGAGCTTTGAGCTTAGACTTCCAGCTTACATAACTGTGAATAATAACCCTTTATCATTTATGAGTTACCCAGCCTAAGATACTTTAGTACAGAGACTAAACAGTCTAGAATGGCACATATTCACATCTGTTATGAACATGAACAAGAAGTCTGTCATCTATGTATCAATGATAGAAAGCAGTTACATATAGAAAAATTCATCTATCTTTTTAAGTATTTCTAAATTGCTTGTCAATATATTAAAACCTATGTTTTTATAAATCTCATCATCAAATTGTAAGTCTTCTGCCTCTTTAAGTCTTCTGCAGAATTTTATTTACAGTTTTCTATGAGGCTTTTCTCCCATTATCAACTTCCTACTTAATCAGAAGAACACTGTATATTATTGCCTATTTGCATATATATTTTTTATGTATCCTTAACTTCACTTCAAAGGTGCAGTTTCTACTTGGCTTCTATTTTATAACGTATCTTAACATGAGACTTAAGAACAACATAATGGAAAGAAACCTAAACTAATACTAATACAAATGTTGGATAAAGCAACCAATTAGCAATGTTCCCAGGCATAAGAGAAGCTTTGCTGCTCAAGTTTCAAAAGAGAAAGAGAGGAAAGGACATCAGCTTGTTCAAGAACATTAATGAATTATGTCTTAATATCAATTAATAGGACTTTTTCTAAGAAAAGTTATACTCAAGATATTCATGCCACAAGATTTCTAGATACTTCTAAGAAAAATATGCAACAACAGTGAAATTCTGCATTTTCTCACTATCAAGACTTAGTGTCCCTTGGCATAATCACGAAGTTCAGTGATCACTCATGTCAGCACTTTCCAGTCAGCTCAATCTTGTTCTCCACCAAAAAAAAGCGGCATCTGCTTAGTGTTACTGTCTCATTTGCAAACAGCTCTAAGTCAGTCAGTCTTCTAGAGCTTTAAAAAGGAACTATGTTTATTCTATCTTTCTCTTTCTCATTACCTTATATTAAAAGCAGCTCCTTAACTGAATAGAAATTATAAGCTGGCTAAATAAATGGGTTTATCCATGCCAAATACATAGATAGAGTTCTGTGGCTTCACCTTATCAGCCCTGCCATTGGGGAGGGGGGGAGGAGCTCAAATACCTGGTGCTGATCACAGTTAACCAAGGAAAAACACAGACTTACATTTATAAAAAGCAATCATTTTAACCTTCATGGTCTAGAAATGAGATAATTTCTGAGGCAAAATATTTTTTCATAAAATTTAGGTGTTCACCACATAGGTCTGGTACCATCCTTATTCTTTACATGTAATTACTTAGTCCTCACAAGCACTCATAGCCAGGACCTCTTGTCATTCCCATTATAGACTCATTCAGTAACATATTTTCAGCACTTACCATATAAGGCAATTTTAAGTATTTAACATGTAACAGGGACAAATATACTCCTGTCCTCAAAAAGCTTAGGCACAGTGGTGGAGACTAATTACAACATGACATATAACAGTGATGCAGGCACTCACAGGAAAGTTTTCAGCAACTAGGGCCCCATTTGGTTTTGGTTATTGCGTGCACATCACCTTTTAATGGTGTACTTGGCAGCCTACTTTCTTTACCTGCACTGCTACGTGCACATATCCATCTCGAAAGAATGCATTTAAAAATCTCAGACTGTCCTCAATGCTCAAACTGCATTGAGCAACACGTACTCTCATCTCTGAACAATAGTTTAAATTTCTTCACCCCTAGTAGCAATCAAATTTATACAATTTCTACTCAAGTGTATTCCCAACATGTGCAAATGTGAACAGAAGAGCAGAATTAGCCTGAAGTGGTTTGGGTGCCAATTATGGTAAAATTGCATCACCTAGCAAACTTTTAGAGAGAATCACCCCATTATCATCTTATGTGGGTGTGCATATGATTAAAATCAGACGAATTATGGGAAGGAATACAGTAGGAAAAAATGTATGACCTAATCTAACAATCAAAATACAGTACCACCCAAACTATGCCCATTTATACCCAAACTCTTTTTTCTTAAACAACATAAAAAGCCCCAAACAAATGGAGTCCCTAAGTATGCTTACTCATGTCAATTTTGCCAATGTATTCCTCTAATCTGTACTACTTCGCTCCAAATTAAGTTATCTTGCTTCTTTTGATAGTCTGTGTGAACCCTTACCTTCAATGTATAAGAGATGAAGAACCTCTAAACATTTGGCCCAGATTGTGACCACTTATCAAAGTACTGTGTATAATAAAGATTTATTAAAACAGTTCTCAGGGGCTGGAAAGATGGCTCAGTGGTTAAGAGCAATGTCTGCTCCTCTGCAGGTCCAGAGTTCAATTCCCAGCAACCACATGGCGGCTCACAACCATCTACAAAATGATGTTGTGCCTTCTTCTGGCATGCAGGTGTACATGCAAATAGTACACTCATAAAATAAATAGATCTTTAAAAATCAAAAGATTAAAAATTTTTAAAAAAGCAGTTCTCAGTAATCAATAAGAGAACTCTAGATCTACTCGACAAATTTTGGCCAAATATAAAAGATAGAAAATGTCCACTGCCTGCGAAAAAGAACAGACACAGAGGGTAAGAGTTTAGATTTTAGGAACTGAAGCAATGGCTTAGCAATTAACATTGGCTGTTCCTCCAGAGGAGCTAGGTTCAATTCCCAGTACCTACATGGGTGGTTCCAGGGGTTCTGACACCCTTTTTGAACAAACACAGTCACCAGGAACATACATGGCGCACAGTCACACATGCAGGCAAAACACTCATGCACATAAAATAAAAATTAAGATTTTTTTTAAAAAAAGTTTAGATCTTAACTATCTTAGGTCTAAACTGTTACTAAGCCAGACATTCATTTGATCATGTGGACTGAAGGGCTAGTAACAAGTACAAATTTAGGGTCATTTTTGGTAAAAAGAAGACATTTCAAGACAGAAGACTGAATGAAGAAAGTGTAAATAAAGACAAAGACTAAGGATTGAATGCTGGAATATTTTTAATATTTAGAATTCAGAAATTCAAATAAGAACAAAGATAAGTAAGATGGCAATGGAGCTCGAAAAACCAAGAGAAAGTAATCATAAGATACTCAAAAGCAGCATTTCACGTCACAAAAGTGTCCAGCAACAGCAATGTTGAGAATTGAGAGCAACAGGAACTGTCATACTTTGCTGGAAGAAGGGTATACTGGACAAATTTCTAGGTCATTTGCTGCCTGTAATATTTCCAAGACAGAGCTGGGTGTGGTGGGGCATGCCTTTAATCCCAGCACTCAGGGAGGCAGACGAAAATAGATCTCTGGGAGTTCAAGGCCACCCTAGTCTACAAAGTGAGTCCAAGACAATCATGGCTACACAGAGAAACCCTGTCTTGAAAAAAAAAATTTTTTTCCCCAAGAAACACACCTCAGGAGGATTGCATGAAAGTACTAGTAGCAATTCTATGGGTAGCTGAAAAATACTAAATAACCTAAAAATCCTTCAAAAGTCAGAGAAATAAATTATGACATATTCATAATGGATGCTATAGTGCTATAAGATGACAAACTAGTGCAACACCTAGAATTAATCTTAAATAATATTGGACAAAAAGATTAAGCTGGTACAACTTAATTTCTAGAAAGTTTAAGGCAAATTAAATTATTAAAGAAAGCACATCCAGGTGGGAAAGCTAGGAAATACAGGAAAACACTGTCCAAAAATCAGGATTGGTAGTTCACAATGGCAAGAACATAACAAGGGTAGGACACATGGAAGGTACCTGAGATATAGACAATATTCTGTTTCTCAACCATGGCAGTGATTATGTAAACAAATTTTAAAAATAATTCTTTTCAGTTGCTCTTCCAAAAGACCTGAGTTCAATTCTTGGCATCCATATAGCAAGCAACTCAACTATCACTCCAGATCCAAAGGAGCTGATACCTTCCCTCTTGGCCTCAGCAGGCACCTGGCACACATGTGCTACACAGACATAAATGTAGGCAAAACAGACATATACATAAAATTTAAGAAGTGCTCACCTGTGTCAAAGCTCCAGCAGGATCAGGGCTCAAAGCAAACCACTGAAGATGGTAAGGGAAAGGTAACAGGCAAATAATTGAGCAGCAATGAAGAAGAAATCCATCATGATAGAACAAGCTCAAATCACAGAAAAGTTAGAAAAGGACAAAAAAAAAAGAGAGAGAGAGGCAAAAGATAAAACATTCTACACAAGCAAAAAGGCAGATCATCAAATAAGATGCTGGAACGATTGAAGACATGAAGACGGAATGATGAGAATATGTCCAAGTTACCTGCAGATATATTACTCTAAAAAGAGAGAAGCATGCAAGATCACCCAGTGAAAGAAGAAGCTGTAAAATGAGAAGTGTTAAAGAGTTTCTGAGGAATATGAGACAACTCAGACAACACAAACAGTCCCCATAAGAAAAATGCCAGGGCTGGAGAGATAGCTCAGAGGTTAAGAACACTTGCTGCTCTTCCAAAGGTCCTGAGTTCAATTCCCAGCAGCCGCATGGTGGCTCATAACCATTTATAGTAAGATATGGTGTATAAATAATAAATAAATCTTTAAAAAGAAAAGAAAAATGCTGGCTACAGCTAGGATACAAAGTGAATAGGCTGTAATTAATAAAAAAATTAAATTTAAAAAACAAAAAAGAAAGAAAAATGCCACCAGCTTAAAGAGAGAAGGGCAGTCAAGATGGCTATGTGTTTTATCTGAAACCATGTTCAGCAATGTGCTGTGGATAAAAAATGGATTCGAACTACATAAAATATCGACAGAAGATCCAATAAGTAGAATCAAGAACCAGAGCTGTATGTATTGCAGGGAATGATGATAAGCCAGAGAACACAAAGTGAAGACAGAAGTGAGACCATGAAGAGAATTCAGGGACTATCACTGCTAAACAGGAGTCCACATAGTCTCTAGAGCAAAGGGCTAAGGCGTATTAAAAATAAAGTGTGTTAGTGAACTGGAATTTGAGAGAAAAACATTGTAAAAGTGAATAGTAAAAACTTTTAAATTACATAAACAGAATCCTCTCCTCAAACCACCCACCTCAGGCACATGATCTCCAAATCCAGAATCTGAACTAAATTCCAGAGAAGAACTCCTAGAGCTAATATCCATTGACCTTCCTGACTGACAGCTACTCACCACCTGCTGGACTTCAGGACAGCATGCAGCTCAACATAGGGCCCTCGGTGAGTGTCCCAGAGCCATTTCCTGCCCACCAATCCACTAACTCACTTGGAATGAGTCACCCTAATACTGAAATCCAAGAATTATTCAATGTATCCAGAAGCTAACAAGCTGGATTAACAGTGAACAAAGATCCAAACACCCATGCAACAAACAGCACAAATAGCCTAACTCTAGCTGCCTAGATAGCATCACAAGAACAGCCAACACAGTCTGCGTCCTCCAGAAATTAACACCCCATCATTATATTCCTGTGAAAAATAACTTAACTGATACATAAAAAACGAGCTTCAAAATGGCATTATATACGTTCAAGCTCAAAGATGATTTGAATAGATACATGTCTGAATAAAAACTGAAGAAAAAACAGTTCAATGAGAACAAATCAATAAGAAAATACAGTTTAATATACTCTCTCTGAAGAAAACCCACAAATAAAACTTCAAATGGAAAATTCTGGAAGTAAAACAAAAAGATCAGAGGAAAGGCTCACCAACAGACTGGATCATGTGGAAGAGAAAATACCATGTCTGAACAATGAGGTAGAAGAAATGAATTATTCAGCTTTAAATAAAATGTTAAATCTAAAATCCCAAAGAACAAAATATCCAATAAATCTGAGACACTATGAAAAGACCAAATCTATGGATACAAAGTATGAAAAAAGGACAAGAAACCCAGGCCAAAGACATAAAAGTTGTTTTTCAAAAAAAAAAAAGAAAGAAAGAAAGAAAATTTCCCAAACCTAAGGAAAGAGATGCTATCATGGTACAAGAAGCATACCAAAAAACAATCAGGACTTGGGGATCCTGCGACCTGCGAGGCATGCACAAGCACATCACATGGACTGCCCTATACTAAATAATGAGAAAAAAGTATACAGAACAAAGAAAAGATATTAAAACCAAGTCACAGATAAAAGCAGGCCCATCAGAATAACAATGAGAGTACAACATGGTTCGATGTTCTACATGTTCTGAATGACCACCGATATCAGCCCAAACTACTATACCCAGCAAAATGATCAGTCATAACTAAAAGAGAAAGCAAAATCCTTCATGATTAAAACAAATTTGAGGAATTCATGTCTACTAAGCCAAGTCAACAGTGGATACTAGAAGAAATTTGGTCTGAAGAGAAGATTAAACATACCCAAGAGACAGGATGAACAAATAATCCCAAAACAGTAAACCATAAGAAGCCTAAAAAAAAAAAAAAATCAATACCACCACAAAAAATAATAAAAATTGAAAAATACTGCTTAATAGTAACTCCTAAAAAATAGCAACAATCTCAATTCCACAATAAAAACAGACTAACAAAGGGATCAGAAAACAGGATGAGTCTTTTTGTTGCCTACAAGAAACACACTTCCTTATTAAAGACAGGTAAAAGGACAGAAAAAATATATTCTAAGCAAATAGAAGTAAGAAACAAACAGGCTATTCTAATATTTAGAAAAAATAGATTTCAAACCAAAACTAGACAGATGGGAAAAGGCAATCCATACTCCTTAAAGGAAAAATTCACCAACAGGATATTACAATCCTAAACATTTACACAACAAAGGGGCACCCAATTTCATAACAGAAACAATCTAAAACTCACAGACTGACTCTAACAGTGTAAGTGTACAACTTCAACACCCCACTCTCAAATAGGTTAGCCAAACACAAACTAAATAAACTCTGAAGTTAAATGACATTATAAATCAAAAGGACCTAACAGGACATTCTATGCAAACACTAAAGAACTTCCTTCTCAGCAGCCCATGGAACTTTTTCCAAAACTGACCATATATTAAGATACAATGTTGCTCTCCTTGTGGAGTTCCTCCCCTTCAGATCTTACTGTTTCCCACTTCTTTCATAAGGTTCCCTACACTCTGCCCAAAGGTTGGCCATAAGCCTCAGCATCACTTTGATTGTCTGCAGGGCAGAGCCTTTCAGAGGTCCCCTGTGTCAGGCTGCTGGCTTGTTCCCTGTTTTCTCCTTCTTCTGATATCCATCCTCTTTGCCTTTCTGGATAAGGAATGAGCATTTTAGCAAGAGTCCTCCCTCTTGATTAGTTTCTTTAGGTGTACAGATTTTATTAGGTTTATCCTATATTATATGTCCATATGAGTGAGTATATACCGTGTGTGTTTTTCTGCTTCTGGGATAGCTCACTCAGGATGATCTTTTCCAGATCCCACCATTTACCTGCAAATTTCATGATTTCCTTGTTTTTTTATTGCTGAGCAATATTCCATTGTGTAGATGTACCACAATTTCTGTATCCATTCTTCAGTTGAGGGCATCTGGGTTGTTTCCACTTCTGACTATTACACATAAAGCTGCTACAGACACGGTTGAGCAAATATCCTTATTGTGTACGTGAGCCTCTTTTGGTTATATGGCTAGGAGTGGTATAGCTAGATCTCGAGGAAGCGCTATTTCTAGTTGTCTGAGAAAGCTCCAGATTGATTTCCAAAGCAGTTGTACAAGTTCACATTCCCACCAGCAGTGGAGGAGGGTTCCCCTTTCTCCACAATCTCTCCAGCATGTGTTGTCACTTGAGTTTTTGATCTTAGCCATTCTGATGGGTGTAAGGTGATGGGTGTAAGGTGTTTCTCTGCCATTCAATATTCCTCTATTAAAAATTCTCTGTTTAGCTCTGTACTCTTTTTTTAATTGGATTACTTATTTGTTGCTGTTTAACTTCTTGAGTTCTTTATATATACTGGAAATTAGTCCTCTGTCAGATATAGGGTTGGTGAAGATCCTTTCCCAATCTGTAGGCCGTCATTTTGTTCTGATGACAGTGTCCTTTGCTTTACAGAAGCTTTTCAGTTTCATTAAGTCCCATTTATTGATTGTTGATCTTAGAGCCTGTGCTGTTGGTGTTCTGAGCACAGAGGTCTTTCCTGAGACTGATACTCCAACCAAGGACCATGCATGGAAATAACCTAAGACCCCTGCACAGATGTAGCCCATGGCAGTTCAGGGTCCAAGTGGGTTCCATAGTAATAGGAACAAGGACTGTCTCTGACATGAACTGATTGGCCTGCTCTTTAATTACCTCTCCCTGAGGGGGAAGCAGCATTACCAGGCCACAGAAGAAGACAATGCAGCCACTCCTGATGAGACCTAATTGACTAGGATCAGAAGGAAGGAAAAGAAGACCTCCCCTATCAGTGGACTTGGGGAGGGGCATGCATGCAGAGGGAGGAGGGAGGAAGGAGGGAACCATAGGGGGGATACAAAGTGAATAAAGTGTAATTAATAAAGAATTTAAAAAACAGACACAATGTAAATCTCAACAAATACAGGAAAACTGAATATTTTGCATCTTATCTGGTCTCAAATGCATACAGTTGAATTTCAACAACAATAAAAATGGCAGAAAGTAGACAAACTCGTGGAAACAAGAAAACACAGTAGCAAATAAAAAGTGGGTTAAGAGAGAAATCAAGAAGAAAATGTGTAGCTGTGCCTTTAATCCCAGCAATTGGGAGGCAGGGCAAGCACATCTTTATGAATTTGAGGCCAGCATGATCTACAGAGCAAGGTCCAGAACAGCCAGGACTACATAGAGAAACTCTGTATGGGGGAGAGGGAGTGCAAATAGAAAAAGAAAGTGGAGAGGGAGGGAGGGAAGGGGGGGAATTTAAGCCAAGCAATGTGGTATACACCTGTAATCCTAGCATTCAGGAGGCAGAGGCAGGTGTATCTCTTTCTGAGTTTGAAGCCAGCTTGGTCTACAGAGAGAGCTGCAGGAAAGACAGGGCTATACAGAGAAACCCTGTGTGTGTAGGGTGGGGTGGAGAGTTGATTTACTGAACTAAAATAAAAACACAACATATCAACATACAAAAATATATGTGACAGAATGAGGACAATCCAAAGAACAAAGTTCATAGCACTAAGTGCCTATCATCAAGAAAACAGGAGATATTTCATATTAATAACTAAATGATACACTTAAGATTAAGAAAAACATGAACAAATACCCAGAGAGAAAACAAGAAATAATCAACACATGGCTGAAATTAATGAAACAGTTAAGAAAACAACAACACAGAATCAATAATAGAGACTTTTTTTTGGGGGGGGGGGGGGGAGGCCACAACAAAATTGGCAAACTTTCAGCCAAATTAGCCAGAAGAAAGAAAAGATCCAAATTTAGAGATAAGGGATAGAGAGACAGCTCTGAGGTTAAGGACACTACTTAACCTCACACACACCCTACACACCCTTTTGCTAAGGACCTGGATTCATTTCCCAGCACCCACGTGGTGGTTTATCCATAATTCCAAATTCAGAGGATCCAATGCTTCTGTTAACACCAGGCAAGCAAATAAAGCACAGACATACATGCAAAATTTCAACACAAAAATAAACACTACTGCACATAAAATAATTTTAATTGTAATTAGAAATGAAAAGGGAGACATTACAAGACACTGAGCAAATTCTGAGAATCCTAAGGTACTATACCAATACCTCTCAAATCATTTAACAAATTAAAAACTGAAAGAACATTTATAAATTCTTTTTACAAAGTCAGTATTTACAAAATCAAAGACCAAACAAAAGAAAAAAATGATAAGCTATTATCTCTGATTAACACAGATGTAAAACTTCTCACCATAGTATTTGCAAGCCGCATATAGGCATGTATCAAAAAAGTCATCACATCAACAATGATTAAGTCAGCTTGATCCCAGAGATATAGGTATAGTTCAACATATGTAAATCAATAAACATAATCCACCATATAAACAGACTAAAAGGACAGAAACCACATGGTCAACTCATTAGAGGTAGAAAAAGCATTTACCAATCTAACATCCCTTTCATGATGGAAGTCCTGAAGAAACTAGAGTTATGAGAAACATGTCTCAACATAAAAATAAGGAAATTTATAACAAATCCATAGACAACACATCATTCTAAACAAAGCAAAACTTATTTCCACTAAACTCAGAAACAACACAACTTTCTCCCCTGTAATTCAATATATCGCTCATAATCTTAGCTTAGGACAGTAAGACAGCTAAAGGAGATCATGAAGATACAAATAAAGGAAGTAAAAAAAAAAGTATTTACTGTTTAGTATGATTTTATATGTAAAATACCCTAAAGATGCCACCAGAAAATTTCTATAGCTCATAAATACATTCTGCAAACCGGCAGGATACAAAACCAACACACATAAATCAGTAGGCCTTCCTCTATAAAAACACATGCCAAGAAAGAAAGAAAGAAAACAATAGCATGTGTACACACATACACATACACACACAAACACACACTCACAGGATCTCGGAATAAGTCTTAAGTATGAAAGTAAAAGACATATAATAATGACGTTGAAAAAAAATCACATGATGTTAGAAAATGGAAAACTTCCCATGCTCATGGATTGGCAAGTTAATATTGTAATAATGACTATTCTACCAAATGCAATTTGCATATTTAATATAATCCCAAACAAAATTCCAACATAATATAGAAAAAATGAAAAAATAATCTTAAACTTCATATAGAAACACAAAAGCCTAGGATAGTTAAAACACAGACCAAACAAATAAACTGCTGGAGGTGTCACCTTTCCTGATTTTAAGTTACAGACACAAAAAGTGGTTCAGCAGTGTCAGGTTGTGGTGGTGCACACCTTTAACCCCAGCACTCAGGAGGCAGAAGCAGGTGGATCTCTGAGTACACGGCCAGCCTGGTCTACGGAGTGAGTATCAGGACAGCCAGAGCTACACAGAGAAACCCTGTCTTGAAAAACAAAAACAAACAACAAAAAAGTGGCTCAGAAGTTATAAGCACTGGCTGCACTTCCAGAGAACCTGGGTTTGACTCCTAATACCGACATGATGGCTTCTAGAGGATCTGACACCTCCCTTCTGGCTTCTATAGGCACCAGGGCAAATACTTGATGCACAGACACACATGCAGGCAAAATACCCACACATATTTAAAAAAAAAAAAATTAAACTAGCATGTTACTAGTAAAAATAAAAAAATTTAAAATGAATAAAAATAAAAATAAACACGCTGAATAGAACTGAAAACCTAGATATAAGTCCGTGTACCTATGAACTCTTTGACTTTTGACAAAGAGATCAAAAATACACACTGGAGAGAAGGCAGCATTTTTAATGATGCTAGGAAAACTAGACAACTGCATGAAGAACAATGAAATTAGATTGGTATTTTTCAATCTGTGCAAAGCTCAACTCCAAATAGATCAAAGACTTCAATTCAATATAAGACCTGATATTAAGAATCTGATAGATCCTAGTTAGAGGGAGAGGAACACCAATCTACCCACAAAAACTTCCAACTCAAGATTCACTCTTGCTTTCAGTATGAGTTATGTGTGATAAATAAAATATGCCGATTGTACAGTTAAAAAAAAAAAGATTCACCCTTCCTACAGTATGTGTAGGGATAAAGATACAGCAGATATAGCAGAGACTGGGAGAAGGTACAGCCAATGCCTGGCCCAACCCAAGACCCACCCCATCGGAGAGAACCAACCCCTGTCACTATTAACAATAATACTCTGCTATGCTTACAGACTGAGTTGTACTCTGAGAGGCTCCACCCAGCAGCACCTCAAAACAGATGCTGAGACTCATAGCCAAACATTGGGCAAGGTGTAGGGAGCCTTGTGAAAAAGTGGGGGGAGGGAGAAAAGGACCTGGAAGTGACAGGCACTTCATAAGAAAATCAACAGTGAAAACTAACCAGGGCCAAGAGGGGTTTGCTGAGACTGAAGCACCAACCAAAGACCTTGCATGGGACTGGTCCTAGGCCCCCTACAAAGATGTAACTGATGGGTAGCTCAGGCCTCATGTGGGTTTCCTTAGTAAGGGGAATGGGGACTCTCTCTGACATGGACTTTTTTGTCAGCTTTTCAACTACTTCCCCCTGAATGGACTGCCTTGCTAGTCCACAGGGGAAAAGGTCATGATCAGCCCTAATATGACTTGATGAGCTGGGATGAATGGTAGGTAAAGGGGCTCCCATTTCTGAGGAATAGGGAAGGGGGAGGGAGGAGGTGGAACTGGGAGATGAGGAAGAATGAGGCTATGACTGGGGTGTAAATTGACTAAATAAATAAATTTGTTTTTGAAAAGAATCTGATAGAGCATAAACGAAGGAATATGCTTGAACATACACACAGAAGAAAGAAATTTCTAATCCAGACCTAGATGGTATATACATTAAGACCAATAACTGACAAATAGGACATAAACTAAAACACTGTACAAGCAAAGGACAAAGGACACCATCATTTGACGAAGAGACAACCCACAGTATGGGGAAAGAATCTTTACCAACTATACATCTGATAGAGTGTTACTATCTAGAACATACAAAGAACTGAAAAAACTAAACAGCAGGAAAATATGTAACCCAAATGTAAAATGGGGCATGGAACTAAACAAAGAGTTCTCAAAAGATCACACAAGTAGCTGAGAAACCCTTTTTTAAAAATGTTTAACACCCTTGCCCATCAAGGAAATGTAAATTAAAACTACCCTGAGATTTAATTTTATTCCAGTGAAAATGTCCAAGATCAAAATACAAACAACCAGCAGACGCTGGAAATGTATTAAAAAAAAAAAAAAAAAGACGAAGAAGAAAAAAAAAAAACACTTATTCACTCTTTGTAGGAGTGTAACTGATGCAGTCACTATGAAAATCATGTGCAGTTTCCTCTAAAAGATGAAAGTAGATCTATCCAAAGGACTATCTTACTACAGAGATGTGTACTCATCCATGTTCACTGTTGTACTATTTCTAACAGCCAGAAATTAGAAACAGCCTAGATGGATAGTAACTAATGAATGGATACTGAAAATGTGATATATTTTCAAAACAGAATATTATTCAACTGTTAAGAAAATGGCACTGGCATATAAATGGATGGAACTAGAAACAGTCATCCTGAGAAAGATAACCCAGACCAAGAATGACAAACTTGTGTTCTCTTATATGTGAATGTTTGCTTTTAAGCTTTAGGTATATGTATTTCATTTGAAATACCAAAGAGGTTAGTAAGGTAACAAGAAAGGGGCCATTAGGGAGGAGGAGATCTTTCAATGAAAGAGAAATAGAATACAGTGTTATATAGGACGAAACGAAAAACGGGAGACAGGAAGAATTAAATGAGATGGAGATGGAAGGGCAGGGTAGAAGAAAGAACATGGGTGGGAAGGGGTAACTCACACTAAAGGTGATACTCCTGTAAAAGTTTTCTAAAATATAGAAACACATAAAAATAGTTTAAATGGAGTTATACTATAACGGGGAACAATATCCCAATTAGACAGCATACATGATTGAATACAGCCCCCGGTATCAGAAATGAGTTACTTCTTTTGGCTTGTTAAGTTAATGGTGGTCTCACAGACCCTCTAAATACATTACAGGTTATTGCCAGTGCTATTGGTTACCCTCCAGAACTTAAGGGTACAACCCTACTGCTGAAGACACACATACTTGTGTCATAGATCATGGAGAAATTAGCTGGTACTCAACTGGAAGCTTCCTCACTGCTGGACAGCTTTCACAGTGCTGAGGGTGCTATGCACACGACCAGAGGCAAAAAGTAATCATCAAAATCATCCAGATGCAAGCTATAATAACAACTGGCCTGGCAAAACGAGTCCCATGGTTCAGCAGTTGCACAAACATAATATGAGAGTAGACAACCACTTTTTTTAAATTCAATAGTTTTTTTCCAAACAGATCTTTCACTTGCTTTAGGTTAGAGTCACACCAAGGTACTTTATGTTATTAGTGGCTATTGTGAAGGGTGTTGTTTCCCTAATTTCTTTCTTGGTCCTTTTGTCTTTGGTATACAGGAGGGCTTCTGATATTTTTGAGTTAATTTTGTATCCAGCCACTTTACTAAAGGTGTTTATCAGCTGAAGGAGTTCTCTGGTTGAATTTTTGGGGTCACTCATGTATACTATCATATCATCTGAAAATAGTGATACTTTGACTTCTTCCTTTCTGATTTGTATTCCCTTGATTTCCTTTAGTTGTCTTATTGCTCTAGCTAGGACTTCAAGCACTAGGTTGAAGAGATATGGAGAGAGTGGGCAGCCTTGACTTGTCCCTGAGTTCAGTGGGAATGATTTCTCTCCATTGAGCTTGATGTTGGGTTATAGGACTGCTGTATATTGTCTTTACTATGGTTAGGTATGTGCCTTATATCCCTGATCTCTCCAAGATTTTAAACATGAATGGCTGTTGGGTTTTGTCAAATTCTTTTTCGGCATCTAAGGAGATAATCATGTGTTTTTTTTTTTTTTTCTCCTTCAGTTTGTTTATACGATGGATTACATTGATGGATTTCCGTATATTGAACCACCCCTGCATGCCTGGGATGAAGCCTACTTGGTCATGGTAGATGATATCTTTTATGTGTTCTTGGATTTGGTATGCAAGTATTTTATTGAGTATTTCTGCATCAATGCTCATAAGAAAGATACGTCTGAAGTCCCTAAGATTTTACCTTACACCCATCAGAATGGCTAAGATCAAAAACTCAAGTGACAATACATGCTGGAGAGGATGTGGAGAAAGGGGAATCCTCCTCCATTGCTGGTGGGAATGTAAACTTGTACAACTGCTTTGGAAATCAATCTGGCGCTTTCTCAGACAATTAGGAATAGCGTTTCCTCAATATCCAGCTATACCACTCCTAGGCATATATCCAAAAGATACTCAAGTACACAACAAGGACATTTGCTCAACCATGTTCATAGCTGCTTTATTTCTAATAGCCAGAACCTGGAAACAACCCAGATGTCCCTCAATGGAGGAATTAATACAGAAATTGTGGTACATTTACACAATGGAATACTACTCAGCTATTAAAAATAAGGAAATCATGAAATTTGCAGGCAAATGGTGGGATCTAGAAGAGGTCATCCTGAGTGAGGTATCCCAGAAGCAGAAAGACACACACAATATATACCCACTTTTAACTGGATAGTAGACATATAATATAGGATAAACATACTAAAATCTTTACACCTAAAGAAACTAAGCAAGGAGGAGGACCCAGGGTAAGATAATCAATCCTCACTCAGAAAGACAAACAGGATGGACACTGGAAGAAGGAGAAAATAGGAAACAGGACAGGAGCCTACCACAGAGGGCCTCTGAAAGACTCTACCCAGCAGGGTATCAAAGCAGATGCTGAGAGACTCATAACTAAACTTTAGGCAGAGTGTAGGGAATCTTATCAAAGAAGGGGGAGATAGTAAGACCTAGAGACAACAGGAGTTCCATAAGGAGAGCAACAGAACCAAAAAATCTGAGCACAGGGGTCTTTCCTGAGACTGATACTCCAACCAAGGACCATGCATGGAGATAACATAGAACCTCTGCCCAGATATAGCCCATGACAGCTCAGTATCCAAGTGGGTTCTCTAGTAAGGGGAACAGGAACTGTCTCTGACATGAACTCAGTGGCTGGCTCTTTGACCACCTCACCCTGATGGGGGAGCAGCTTTACCAGGCCACAGAGGAAGACAGTGCAACCAGTCCTGATGAGACCTGATAGGCTAGGGTCAGATGGAAGGGGAGAAGGACCTCTCATATAAGTAAACTGGGAGAAGAGCATGGGAGGAGAAGAGGGAGGATGGAATTGGGAGGGAGGGGGCTACAGCTGGGATACAAAGTGAATAAACTGTAATTAATATAAAAAATAAAATTTAATAAAAAAATTTTAAATGATTAAAAAATAATAAAAATAAAAATTCAATAGAAGGCCACTCTTTACAAAATGGAACCAAGAGTTGACACTGTCAACAAGGCAAAGAACCTGTGGCTAGACAGGCCACAAGCCCTACTACTATTATTCTGCTAAACGGACAGAGTACTAAAACAACTTCTAATGACTTACAGTTATACCCATAGATCAGTGCACTGCTCAAATCTTACCACAGAAGCTTTTTCTTGCAATACACAAAGCAAGAAACAGAGACATGCAACTGGTCAACAGACATAGACTTTAGAATTCTCAGCCCTAAAATGTCTATTAACAGAACCCTCCCTCAAGGTTCAGAGATTTGTGTAGAAAACAGGGTGGAAAGATTACAGCTGAAAGTAGTGGGTGGCTTCAAAGACAATCTCCTAGCTACAATAGGAAAATGACATATGGAATCACAGGGATTGTGACAAATGGATAAGACCTAAACAAACAGGATCAAGCCACACAAAATCCCAGTATGGAGGAGAAGAGGGATGCATGAAGTCCCACCCCTATTGGCAACTGACTGCTGCTGGACAAGGAAAAGTCAGTTTTCTTTAATGGTGCCACACCTGGTATATAAACCACACTCCTGTGCAAGCCCCATATGCCCAGAAGTGGTTGCCCAATACAAACTGGACTTGATGGAGACAGGAAGAGGGGAAGACAGGAGGAAAGAGAGAGGGGAAAAAAGGAAGGAGACAAGAAGGAAGGGACAGAGAGAGAAAAAACATGCGAGAAAGAAACCATCAGGTTGGGTGGGTAGGGAAGAGAGGGAAGATCTAAATCTGGAGTGGAATGGATAGGATCAAACTACATTCTATAAAATTCCCAAAGAAGTCATAAAAACACTATTTAAAAAATACTGCATGCGAAAGAAAAAGGGAATTATAGGAACAAACTTAAATGTAAATGTCAGGAAGCCTGGTGATAAAAGCATCAAAATGTGAGGGAGATCATCTTTCAACCAAAACACAAAATGGTTAACTAGTAATACAGCTAGGAACTGACAGCTAAGATACAAACTGTTTCTCTGGTTCTGTTTTATGCTGTGTGTTGACAAACATGCAGATCTCAAATTCTGACTAAACTCTTCACATTTAAAAATGTTTTTAAATCCTAAGTAACATAACAATATACATAGTTTTACTACCTACTGGAAGGAGAGTACTACTACTATGAATTAAGTGACTAGAATAAAAACTTGTTATTAATCATAAATAACATTTAAGTATTTTTAAGATTTATTTATTTCTTAATATGATACAGTCTTCTGACTGCATGTATGCCTGTGGGCCAGAAGAGGGCAGCAGATCTCATTATTGATAGTTATGAGCTGTCATGTGGTTGCTGGGAATTAAACTCAGGACCTCTGGAAGACCAGCCAATGCTCTTAACCTCTAAGCCATCTCTCCAGCCCATTATTTAAACTTTTCATTCACTCATTCAGTGTATGGAGAATGTTCAGTGTCACATAGACATGTCTTTTTTGGTACTATCACCAACAAAGAAAGAATCAAGTGCTTTCCTCCTACAGACTGTACTGAGCACTTTCCTCAAGAACTTAGAATACCAATCAGTGATTCTCATACTTCTTAGCTCAGGACTACTCAGTGTGCTTAAGGAGTTGCTGAGGACCAGCGCTGCGTATTACCTGTCCATATGTAGTCTAATAGAAACTGAAACAGAGGAATTAAAAACAGAAAACCAAAGAGCATATCCAGTAGCATTCCAGGGATATCATAGGATCATGATAGACAAAAGACAGCTGGGAAGCTGTCTTTTCATATAAGGCATTAAAAAACACCCTTCCCCTCAAAAGTGTTATTATTTTTACATTAACAGCTTTGTATTTTGTTGTTTGTTTTTGAAGACAAGGTCTTGCTATATAGCACAGCTGGCTTCAAACTCTTAAAGCACTTGCCTAAAGGCCTTGCAAATACTGGGATTACAGTCTTGTGCTACTACAGCTAGCTAAGCAACAATTTTGCTCTTGTGGACTCAGACATACTATAATATGTTGTCTAAATACATATACTGAGTATCTGTACTATCTTTGTAACATCAAAATTATTATAATAACATCAATTGTAGGAGGTAGGCTATATCTTGCATAAGAAAGATCTAATACCAAATAACCGCTTTTCTTATGACTGATAGGAAGACAGAAAAACATGAAATGTTTTCTGGGGAACAGTGAGGGCGCACAGAGTAAATAAATTCATTTGAGTATGTGTTCTCTTCCAGGCCCCAAGTCAGACATTTTAACTGATAACAGTCTTTAAAAAAGTAAATCAAGAATGGCAGTATCTCTACTGACAAAGAAATTGTTAAGGCCCCAAACTAGTACATAATAGACCTGTAATTAGGATCCCACTACTGAAATTGGCCATTTTTCTACTGATACCCTAATCAGAGTAGGTGAGTTTAAGAGTCTCCTCCAAGATTAAAAAATTCCATCCTGCCAGGAAGGTCCTTAAGCAGGGAGGTGAACAACAACAAAGTATTAGCTTCAATTACTCCCTGAAACTGATCATACTAGATTCACTGGGCTCCTTCCCTGCCAGGGTAAGCAGAACCCAGCTATAAAGAAGACTCTCAGACAAGAAGAACTACCTGGAGATTTAGAAAAACTGAAGCACCTAGACCAACTCCAACCTGTTGAGCTGCCTGCAGGCTGTGTAGCATGCTCCAGGTTTCTCAGCTTTTTATGAGCTGCCACCTGTGCTGGGGTGGGCCTTGGTGATACAGATGCCTGTGAGTCATTTCTGATCCTATAAGTAAATAGCTGTTCGCCCACATTAACATAAGTAACCCCAATAAACTCATGGTTCACAAAGCTGGACTTCGGTGGTATCTGTACTTTGGTTTGCCATGGGCTCCCTATCTGGGGTAAGAAGTGGAGTTCATTTCATCTACCCGGGAAGTTTTGTCACACAACAATAAATACAGCCACACAATGAGTGCAAATGAAAGTTGGTCACGAATTTTCTAATACATTTTTCTCATCCCATGTATTTTTTGTTTCTTTCTTCTTTCTTTCCTTCTTTCCTTTCTATCTTCCTACAAATCACCTGCAAGCTTCAGGAAGTTTACCATATTGCCCAGTTACAAAGACAACGTCCCTTCTTAGTATATGGTTTATCTCCTCTCCGTAGACCAGAAGCCTAAAGTATGGTCTTTAAGTCTATGTAGTAACAAAATCTAGCAACACAGGAATGAGCTGATCACTAATAAGAAATGAGACAGCCGGCTAACGCCACTGATGTGTGGACAGAAGCCAACTAAGAAAAGCAGTGACCTGGATGAAGTCAAGTTTAAGGTTAAGTTCCCTAAACAAGGTACACACCACCACTACTAATTAAAAAACAAAAACATAACTTTCATACTCACCTTCTTTATCAGTAACTGACCAGGAATACTTCTGAAAAGGCTTACTAGATGGAAGAGGGTCCATCTCCAGCACTTTATAAATCTGGCCAAAGGCTGATAGTCTAAGTGCATGCTAAGGAATAAAACATTATGTTTAATATAATCTTATTAACCACTGTAGCTTATATGACATTTAACTCAACATTAATTACGTATTGATATTATACTGGTATAATTCCCTAATTTAAGGATACAAGAAAAGTAGCCACACAGAACAATTCAGAAAATGAAAGTTATGTATCTTTCTAAACAGTCAGTGATATACTGGTCTCATACCTGTGCACTATGAGTGATGTCTTCTTTTTGCTGAGTGGTCATATAGCTCAAAGCATCTGTTGGGTCTCGCTCACAAGGATCATGAAGACCAGGACCCCCTTTGGCAAACGCAAGGAAAAATAAAAATTTAGAACTAAATTTAGAAAATAGCTAAGTAACAAAAGAGAGAAGGGGAAAAAACTGAAGAATTAAGTTAAAAGTCTGCTCAATTAAGTAAATACTAAGGATATTCTGTCATTTGCAGTGTTAGCTTAACTATCCTTATTTTATATGAAAGTCACCTAAATCAAAAACTGAGTTTTACTCCAAGAATTTACAACAGCAAGATGAATCATCCCTAAACTTTAAATGATTTTATATTTAATTTTTCTAAATTAAATACTAGAATGCAATCAAGATGAATTTTATTACTTTTAAAATAAGCATTTACATTTCCCAATCCAGACTTCTAAGTGAAGCAAATTCATAGCAGACAGTTTCTATTAGTACCCTTTATGTTAGTACATACAAAACACAAATTAGAATTATTGGAAAAGCTTTACAGCACTCTTCCACACACAAGCATTCTAACTGCTGAAATTCCAAAGAATACAACTCCTACACATCATTCTCCTCTGCAGAGGACAAACATTTAGCATAAGTCTAGATAAATTAACTAAAATGAGATTTTTCTTATTCTTCTGCCTTGAGAGTTTGAAACCCTTACCAGGAAGTAGTATTCCAGATGCCAAACACTCCATTACTCGTCTCAAGGCCTCCCCAGCGCCCAAAGGTCTATTACAAGTACCTATAGACTTTTCACATATAAGCTCTAGTGGCTAGAAGATATTAAATTACAAATTAGTACATGCACCAAGTGTTAAAAGGATTCCAGTTAAATGTGAGCTGACATTTCTATCTAAAAGGGAAGCCAAAAAAGTATAGACAATTTAGCATTTAAGAACCATTTAACTCTTCTCCCATGATTATCTACTCCAACCATTTTTTTAAATCAAGCATTTTAGATATTTTTCTGAAAACATGAGACAAAAATGTTATGATTTTTAATTACCCTGAAAAAAATTTTTTAAAAACTAAAGAAACTAGTCATGTAATTAATTTATGATTAACAAGTTTTCACATGTATAATAGCTAATAAATAACCAAGGTACAAACCAGTCTAAGTTCTACTTAAGTTAGGAAGCACTAAACTATCAAAAAAAAAAGGTCATTCAAATACCTGCTTCAAGAGCAATAATTAAAATAAACAAAAAAACCACATCTCTTCATTAAACTGAAAACTTGTGAAGCTGTACAAATATTTATAGTCTTTCATTATTTTATGAATGAGCCTTTAACTTTAAATTATTTTTATAAATTTTAAAATTGTAGACCTGACTATATCAAATATAATATTTCCAAATTAAGTCAATGTTACAATATATGTTAAATCCAGTTAGTAATTAATAATCAGGCAAACACTGCACTTAACCTAACTGCAGACATACTTTAAACTATATATTGTAACATTGCACTTAACCTAACACGTTGAATTTGTGTCTACATTTCATAAGAAATTCAAAAGACAATCAGATAATCTATCAGATAATCTCCACAGAAATAGAATGACATGCTAAAGGAAATGGACCAGCCAAGAAGGCTATCATGGGCAGCAAGTAATCATGAGTGATCAATGATCACTACAGAGTTCAAAGAACAGCATTTCTAAAAGGTATAAAACCTTTAGGTCAGAAAAAAATAATAAAAATAATACAGACAAAGAGATACAGACAGACAGATACATATAGAGATAGATAGATAGATAGATAGATAGATAGATAGATAGATAGATAGATAGATAGATAGATAGATAGATTTAAAATCTTGATATACATATACCAGGTCTAAAACACAAAAGACAAAGACATGACAAGTTATGTTCATAAAAGATTTCATAAAACTGCATAAATTTCTAGGTCAAAACAAGACAACATATGCCTTAACTAACTCAGAAGATAGTCATTCCGTAGTAACATTTCTAGTATTTCTTCTGCTATAGCTTCAAGATTTGTTTTTTAATCACACTTAAGTACTTACCCATCCTTTCAATGGTGCCCATGTAGGAACTCTGTTGCACAAATCACGCAGAATGCGGAGGACAATTACACATGATTTTAATCCATTTGCCCTTGCCTAAAACAAACAAAATGATTCCAATATCCCTATAGAAATCCATTCCTCATTTGAAATACACTGATCATGTATTTCATGGTTTTTAAAGTGAATATCAATTAGCAAATAATTTACTGGTTTTCAAGCAAACCAAAAAATCAAGTTATGGTTCAGAAAAGCAGGTTTTCAACAAATAGAAAATTCCTTTTATAAACTCATAGTAACCAAATTCTAGGAACTATATTAACATTTAGCTTTTTTATGTTTATATTTTATAAGCCACCATCTACTATTCAAAATAGTAAGCCAAAAAGAATTACTTGTTAACAAAATATCATGGAAAGAAAGCTCAGTGGATAAAGTGCTTCCTAGGAAAGCATGGAAGCTCGAGTTCAACCCTCGGAACCTGTGTTTTAAAAGCCAGGTGTGGTGGCACACACTTATAATCTCAGTGTTGGGAAAGCAGAAACAAAAGGGTCCCTGGGGCTTGCTGGCTAGTCAGCCTAGCCTACTTGGTGAGTTCCCGGTGCCATGAGAGACCCTATCTCAAAAAGAAAAGCAAGGTGAGCAGCTTCTGAAAAATGACATTGAAGTTGAGCTCTGGTTGGTACGCACACACCACAGTGCACACACTACAGTGAAAGCTATTCTAGGCTCTTTATCTAAAGGAACTAACTGATTTACTCCAAGAATGATTCAATGAGCTACAAAGTATCCCCATTTATATAGCACACGGAAAACACTACGTGTCAGGTGTTCCAAACATAATCTACATATGGCTATACAGGAACAGTAAGGAAATAACAAAGCGCCAACCTGAAACCATTTGGCATGTCGAAGAGAAGCCAAGGCATTCAGGCATTTTTGCCTGTCCAATAAGTCCGGAGGGTCTTTCATCATTACATTTTCTAATAATAAAATGGGATAAAGGAAAACAGATAGAGTTTGAAAAGGTGTTAAGAAATAATCACTAGCAACCAAAAGAAAGCAGCATTTGAGTGAACTTACAATAAGACTCCCAAAAATTTCATAATTTGGTTTTGTTGCTTCTTTTTAAAATTAAGTACACATTATTTACATGAAGTCATCAGAGTTTGAGCAAAAATGCAAGGAAGAGTAAAAGAATTCATTCAGTAAAGGGATCAGTGACTACTGCTTCTGATTATCAATCTGTAATCTTACTAATGAACATGTGAACCATCATAGAAAACAAAATAAATACACAGCATTGCATACTTTGGCAAACTATAAAGAAAGACATCTGGGAACAATAGCAATAAAAACATTTTTATTAGAAGAAATTTTGATAACTCATCAGGGTCTAAAACAGCTCTTATATAATAGTAAAGTTAGAAATGCTGAATATACGCTCAGTGTGTATTTGATTCTAAACAAACCCAGTCACTAAACCACCACCACTGCTAAGAGCTCAAAAGCTACCTTGAGGTTCATTCAGTATTTCTTTTTGGACCCAAAAATTTAAAACTACAAATATAAAATAGAAATATTTTTATTTATTGATCTCTTTTTTTTTTCTTAAGGCAACTCAGACTGCTACCTAATCATGGTATTTTGATTTACCTTACTATCTCACAATGGGTTGAGATGGTCAAAAGCAGCAAAATTTAAACATGATTAACAATAAAACCCACATATTTGAGATGCCACATGATACTAAGTCCAAGTATTACCAAATTCATTTCTGCTAAGCTATGCAGAATGGGTTTTTAATTTTTAAATCTTAATACATATTTGATAGTTCCACAATAGAATTCCCTCAAAAGGGTTGTCTAACATCTAAATCAGATTTATTACTCTCTCTTAAGAATGCTTTTAAGCCAAGAGGTTAGAGCACAATGTTAATCCCAGCACTTGGGAGGTAGAGACAGGCAGATCTCTGTGAGTTCAAAGCCAGCCCAGCCAGGAGCTACACAGAGAAACCTTGCCTCCCCCCACCAAAAAAAAAAAAGGAAGGAAGGAAGGAAGGAAGGAAGGAAGGAAGGAAGGAAGGGAGAAAAAAAAAGTCCCACCAACACTTCCTGTCAGTATTCTCTTGAGAGTAGATAGGGAATACACTGCATAGTTCAAGCAATGTAAATACTTTTAAATGGCACAAAAGAACATTGATATTTTTTGGTTTCCTCCGTTATCAGTGAGTCTATAGCGGCAAATCTAGTGTTGAGTCTACTAGCTAAAACGTTACTAACCCTGAAGGCTTAATTTTCAACTAGAGCCACTGACAAAAGATGGGGCTCCCTGCTCTGCTGCAGCACTAAAGGATGAAGTGTCACACACTTATTTTCTGCCAAGTGAGCGCCACAGCAGATGTCAGCACTGTTTTCCATTAACCCCGCCAACAAAAATCACAGTGCTGGTGCTCATTTCATTACTCATTTCTACTCATAAGATCAGAAGCCTCATAAAGAATTATCAATGCGGACTTGTTTAGAAACCCAAACAAATATGGTACTCACAGGTGCTCCAGCTCCTGGACTTACTTGTTTTTACAGACAAACATACAACTGACTCATTTTAATGTTTTGTCATCCAATTGTTTTAGTCAATACAAGCATCTGTGTAAAGCTTTTGTAAAAGATAAACATCTCTAAATGAGTTATTAGACTCTCCTAAAAGGTAGAACCAACAAAGGCTGCCTGGCTCTTCTCCTCCCATGTCCCTCCCCAAGTCCACTGATAGGGGAGGTCCTCCTCCCCTTCCATCTGACCCTAGCCTATCAGGTCTCATCAGGACTGTCTGCATTGGCCAGGGGTCTTTTCTGAGACTGATACTCCAACCAAAGCCCATGCATGGAGATAACCTAGAACCCCTGCACAGATGTAGCCCATGGCAGCTCAGTCTCCAAGTGGGTTCCCTAGGGTAACAGGTAACAGGGACTGTCTCTGAAATAAACTGACTGGCCTGCTCTTTGATCACCTCCCCCCCTGGGGGGTGATGGGGTTGTCACACCTTACCAGGCCACAGAGAAATACAATGCAACCACTCCAGATGAGACCTGACAGGTTAGGGTCAGGTGGAAGGGGAGGAGGACCTCCCCCATCAGTTGCCTGGGGAAGGGGTATGGGAGAAGAGGGAGGGAGAGTAGGACTGGGAAGGGATGAGAAAGGAGACTACAGCTGGGATATAAAGTGAATAAATTGTAATAAATTAAAAAATTTTAAATTTTAAAAATCAAGACATCAGCTTGCTACAGACAGCCAACATTTGGAAACAAGATTCTACTAAAAAGAGATGAAAAGAAAGATTCCCTTTATATCAACATCAAAATGGCCATGTATGTTCATGCTCTAACAGTCAAAAGATTTACCAAAATGGTTTACTATTCATGAGGCTGGAAACAGTTAGGTGTAACAAACACATTTTTTTTTAAGTCTTGCAAGTATGGCACCACCTTGCTACTTATCAGGCCAGCTTGTAAATTCCCTTTATATGGCTAATGATATATTTTTACACATTTTTACTGATTAGGAAAAACACTCCATTAATGTGGCAATCACAAAACTATTGCTAGGAAAACAATGCCACTCTTGATATAACCTCAAGTTTAATATTTTAGTACCTTAACACAGGTGTGTGGGGGTCTGCTCTGTGTTTTTCAACTTTCTTTTAAAAAAAAAAAAAAAAAAAAAAAAAGTCATAATTAATTAAAAACAGCAGAAAGTCAGAGGAAGATGGATGGATATCTGTGCATCCAGACTAGCCTGGTCTACATAGTGAATCCCAAGCCAGGGGTACATAGGAAGACCCTGTCTCAAAAATAAATAAAAATAAAATTATGATCTATTTCACTTCCTTTGTAGGAAACATAAGAAATAGCAAAAGGCTGGAGAGATGGCTCAGAGGTTAAGAGCACTATCTGCTCTTCCAGAGGTCCCGAGTTCAATTCTCAGCAACCACATACTCACAATTCTCACAACCATATACTGGGATCTGATGCCCTCTTCTGGCATGGAGGTGTACATGCAGATAGAGCACTCATATACATAAAATAAATGAAATAAATCTTTAAAAAAAAAAAAAGAAGAAGAAAAATAGCACAGAAAGATGGGCAAGTACTGACAAAAATGTCAAATACAAAGAAAAATAGCTTTTAAAAATGTTTTTGTAATCTACTATCAGGGCAAGAAGGTACATGCAGCATTCTTCACAATGGGAACACTGGAAAAAGGACTACTATGCCTCACCTTGCTTGCTTGGTTAGAGGTTATATCAGTGGTCAATAAACACGACTCTGCAGCTGACAGTCAATTTTTCACAGTGCCTTACATACAAGCTATCTGCCCCTGTTAATAGAGCATTAGCCTATAAAGGAAGAACAAGGAGAAAGCCAGACATGACTGTGCCTGTGTGTGTCTAGAACCTAGCTCTTCAAAAGTAAAAGCATCTGAGCTGGGAATCGTAGCAGGCTCCATGATAATCTGGATAAAGCTGAGTTCTTGGCTCATCCTGACAGAATGTTTTTAGTATGTCTGAGGATATCCTGAAATCTCTTTTCTCTCAATTCCTTGAAGCTTTCTGGAAGGACATTATGCCTGAGCTACTGTTCATGAAAAACACAGTAATAAAAACAAACATGTAGCAATAAGATGGAAGCACTGTCCTCTTAATTTGTCTAATTGTGGCACAAACACTACCTTAGTGACAGTCAAGCACTGGGAGGAAAATGACCAAAGGACTGCTCTGCACACCTGGGGAAGGCAGGAAAATATAGCCTGCAGCACAATTATGGTCTGCAACAGTCTACTGTCCTGACCCTTAGCCGGACACATCGCTGAACCTCTGCCAAGAAGAGTTAGAAGACCACTGTGGCATCAACTGCTGAAAAGGAACTCTAGGATAGCTTCTTTATCAAGCTCTGAATCTACCTCAATACTAAGGACAAAAGCTGATTTTAGTATAAGCCAGAAAAGGCTTTATTTTCACTATCTGCTTGGTTTAAAAGTGCATTGTAAACATAACTTTACATACAATTTATCACCTCCCCATAGCAAATACATTTCTAGTTTAAAGTTACAAGCACCAGAGTTGAGGCTGTGTAATATGGTCAGAAAGGAAAAATCAGCTCAAGTGTCCATACAGCAACCTAGGCAGGAACAAGAAAGAGGATTCTATACTGGACTCTGTCAGGTTAGTTGAGCAAAATATGATACAGTCCTGCTTATAACAGTGGCCTCCTATGGCTACTGTGAGATTTATAAATATATATGAGAAAATGCTTATACATAAAATACCAAAACTTGTAATATTTCTAAAGCCATGTAAGATGTTGCCCATTGTTAACTTTTTTATACACTAGATTGTATTTTCTCTGACTGAAAATTTACTGTATATGGCATCATTCTCGGTGCCTAGGATAAAGGACAGGATAGGAGGAGGAAAAAGATACCTGCCTTCCAAAGAGCACAAGCTACACAGTAAGCCGGCTCTTACTAGTACAAAGCTCACGGTATACTCACTCATGATACTCAATTTCAAGCATGAAATGTCCCCAAGTAAATGGAAATGGTAGGGCAGGTCTTTAATCCCAGCACTCCAGAGGCTTAGGCAGAAGGATCTCTGTGAGTTCAAGGCTATCCTGGTGTATCAAGCTGTTGTACTTAGTGAGTTCCAGGCCAGCCAGAGCTACATAGTAAATCTTTGCCTCAAAAAAAAAAAAAATAAATAAAAATAAATAAATAAATAAATAAATAAATAAATAGCTTACTTAGCTGGGCTACGGTTCAGCTGTCTGACTCTAGTGTGCCCACATTACTGTCACTTTTGAGACTGTTTGAATAGGTAAAAGTATTTAGTAGCTGAGTGGTTTCTACACTTTATTACTTTGATCTTAGTTGTATACCTCACTGTATAGAAATTCTCTCACAGAGACCTGTAAACAACTTACTGTTTCTGTATTAACTAAACTCTGAAAGCCTGCTCAGTGTCACACAACACTAACAGAGTGAACAAAAAGATGTTATGCAGCAAGATCTCTGCTTTTTCTCCTACACCTTTCTTTTTCCCTTTTAAGGAAATACATAGTACTAGGGAAATAGTCATTTCACAAGGTCTTCAAGTAAAAGAATGAGAGTATGTTAATATTGATAGCAAAGGAGATTTGTGACATTATTTTTTAAAAGTATATTCATTATATACACTTGACAACTTAGAACATAAATGGTGATTTGAAGTAAATGGTTATATACACTTCTACACAGACAATATTAAAGATAAATTTAATGCACTATGTAGACCTAGTTCTCTGGCTCTGCCTGTTCTCAACCTAACTTCCCTCTCATTTAGGTTTTGCTGAAATCATTTAGCAAGTTAAGAGAGGGAAGAAAACAGTTGATTTGTTTCTATACTGTTAACTATGTATTTGAGAGTGGTAAAAACAAATCAGAGTACTATTACAAACTGTCTCAGGGTAGAGGACAGGTGCTACAAGACATTGTTTAGCTTTAAGAAAGAAAATGAAAAGCAGCAGCAGCTATTCTTCATTGCCAGGTATCCCTGAAAGCTAAATGTGCCTGTGTTTCATCCCATATAAATGAAAAGAATTATGTCAAAGGAAACAAGTGTCTAGGTAAACAAACACTGCATAATCCAGATTGCATAATTATGCTGGATGCTCCAAACTGCCCAGAAATATTACACAAAAAGGTGTCTATAATAAAGACCAGATTAGAAAAAAAAATGAATAAACTGTAAAATATTAAGTTGGTCACCAGGGCTGGGATATTAAGGGCATATTTTCTGCCATCAAAAAGAGAAGTAATGTGTGTTAACTGATTCCTTAGCCTTACCTGATCTCGACAAGCTGATGAGAGCCAGCACACAGAGGCCTTTAGAATCTTAGTAACTTAAAACACCTTAAACAAAGATTGAGACTATATTACTTGATACAAATTCCTTTCTACAATTAATATTGCTCCAGAAAGGTATAATAAACTAAGAGCCTGTTTTCAGCTTCTCTGAACCAAAACCTAGGTTTTAAAAGCAACAGGTTAAGCCCGAGAGACTCAACACTGAAAGCTAGGACAAAATCCCGTAAGAGTACACAAAACCCCCAAGAGAAAAAAAAAAAAAAAAAAAAACTTTATATTTTCTTAATACCTTCAAAGGGGTAAACAAAGAAGCAGATACAAACAACTCTCAATATAAAAATAATGTTCAGTAGCACCTATACTTACAACTCTACATAGAAACAGTTGGTTTTCTACTACAGGGACAAGAACACAGCTCACCAAAATTAACACTTATCTCGATACAACAGATATCAGAAATCATAGATTTGCTGTTAAAAAAATTAAGTCATTTAAAAGACCAGTTCTTCTGAGGTGCTACAGACATGCCAATATAAAGGGTAAAGTACAAGCATTAAACCCAATTATACACTGGATGTACTATAATTTAAAAGACTCAAAAAATGTAACTGGTTTCTAATGATAATATTATTTCTGATTTTAGTTGACCATGAGCTGGACCTCCCCCCCCCAAAAAAAAAACACTTTTAAAAAAGATGACCATCTATTTTAATTCCAGGATTCTATGATTTGTGTCTAGGAGCCAAAAATCAAAAGTCTACACACAACTAGGTATTCCGTTTCCTGTCACTGTTAACAATTTAAAATAAACTACAAAGCTGACCTATCTGCCTTTCCCTTTAGTGGTACTTATGGTACACAATGAGAGTTGCTGAAATCTGACAGATGAAAAATAGCAAGTATCCTACTGGCCCATATATACAATAGTGTCTCTAAAACTGATGTGACAGGGTGGCCAGTTGGTCAAATGCAACATAAGAGAAATATCACATGGCATGTTTCTTTGAACAGGACTGAGAGTATTAAAAAGTTAACTTAAGATAAAAACATAATGAAGCTCACCACACACCCATCAACTTCTCAAAACTACTAATAGTTAAGTAACTTCTCATTCTACATTTATGAGGATGACAATGTCATACAGCGATTCTTTTTAACATATATCCTATTCAAACTGTTAACAGGGTCAAAAGCTTCTCAAAAATTTAATGAAGACAGGGATGTTGGTCCAGGCCTTTAATCTCAGTACTGAAGAGGCAAAGGTAGACAGATCTGAGTTCGAGGCCATCCAACTCTACATAGTGGCTTTCAGGTCAACCAGGGCTATGTAGCGAGACCTGTCTCCAAAATTTAAAAAGTGTCTGTGTGCATGCATATATATTATATACATATACATATATATATATGTGTATATGTGTATATATATATATATATATATAAAGGAAAAATAATCTGAATATATTTTTCTCAATAATTTTTAATCTTCAGAGTACAATTATATATATTCAGATTATTTTTCCTTATTCTATAAACCAAATCTACATACAAATAACTAAAATTTATAAGGATATACTAGAAGTCAAGGATATATTAGAAGTCAAACATAACATGCAAGTGAGCAACTTCAAAATCTGCAAAAGAATTTTAAAATAATTCTGGTTTATATCTGAAATCTGACCAGCAAGCCAGTATAACAGGTTAGCTGAAATCAATGAGTTGAAGTTATACTAAAAAAAGGAAAGCAGATCGCCAAAATGGTAGAGAAATTAAGGCACAGTTAAAGCATACATGATAAACATAAGTCTCTGAAAGTGCAAAATACATACGTAAAAACAAAACTTTAAAATATTAAGTGGCTTACACAAGCAAATGAAGTCTGTGACCTCCTAAATCCCAAGGCATAGTTAAAACAGTACTGAAAAGAGCTGTTACATGAACAAAAAGAAACATATGTATGTGTATATATATACACACATGTACCTCCATCCTTCTTCTCCAATTCGTCCCTAATTAGAGGGGAAGTAAGTATCACCTTCAAAGTCAGTGTTGGTTCTTTCGTGTTCCGAATTATAATGGAAGCTTCATTTATACATTGTTCCACTTGGTATTTCTCTTCTGTCAGTTTCTAAAAGTCACCAAGATTTCAAAAACACTCAAATCAGATTAAAATCTCTAAAAGGGAACACATGCTAAGTTAGTAGATATTATTAACTATTAGTAAAAGCAAATAATCCACAACTGTAACTAGCTCATTACTTTGTGGATAACTTCTCTTTCAACTTATGCAAACCTATTCTTCATCCCTCATAAAGAGACCATAATGTCAACCATGCAGACAATTATGAAATAATATTTAAAACCATTTTTCTTCCATGTAAAATGTCAATAGCAGTGTTAAAGAGTAAATAAATACCCTTGAAATTATTACAGTAAAGTAGATAGCTAGAAATGCTCTCCAAAACAACAATGCTGTTGAACAATCTAAAGAACTAATTGCCAGGACATATGAATAAAGACTATACAAATTTCTAAAGTAAAACAAGAAAGTATGAGCGAAAAAGATATCTACTGATAGTCATGTGAAAGAATGATTATAAACAGTAGCCTTGCATAATTAAAATAGATCTCAGAAATCATTCCACTGAGACTTATCATTATAAGATAAGCCAACTGGCATCCACATGGAAATTAACATTGCTTCTTTTAACATACAATAAGATAACCATATAATCCTGGGGCTTTCATAAAATAATCAAAATCATATATTGAATATTATTAGACATTAAATGCATAATTAAATAAATCATGCAAGGCATTTCTTTCTTTCTCTCTCTCTCTTTGGCTTTTTGAGACATGGTTTCTATGTGTAGCACTGGCTGTCCTAAAACTTGCTTTGTAGACCAGGCTGGCTTCAAACTAGATCCACCAGCCTTTGCCTACTAAGCACTGGAATCAAAGGTGTGAGCCACCACACCAGCACAGGCATTTCTTAATGATCAGCTTAATATATATTAAATGATATAAAATAGGCTGAAGAAAATACAAGGTATGCACTAAAAGACTCAGTTATTTATAAAAGAAACACCATTGTTTTATTACTAAGGTACTTCAAAAAATGCAAAAAAAAAAAAAAAAAGAAAACTCATTACTCTAATGTTGAACAGAAGTAAAAAAGGAAAAGATCACACCATGAATGGAAGAACCAGAAGCAAAATAAACAACCACAAAACCTGTTTACAATCATTTTGCCAATGAGAAAAAAATTCATTAAAGTTATCTATTAGAGGGTTGAAGAGATGAGTTGGTTATAGAGTGCTGACTATACAAGCACGAGGACTCAGGTTTGATCCCAGCACACACGGAACAACAGACAGAGCCAAAAGCTGGCTCGGTGGTTAACAGCACTTGCTGCCCTTGCAGAGGACAGGGTTCAGCACCCAGCACCCACAAGGTGACTCACAATCATCTGTAACTCTAGCTCCAGAGGACTTGATACCTCTCTTCTGGCTACTCAGGCATCACACACACAGTGCACACAACATAAAATAAAAATATATTTTTTAAAGTAATAGGCATGGTGGTATATGCCTAGAATCCCTGAACTAGGGAGATGGGCACAGATGGATGCCTAGGGCTTAATGGCCAGCTGGCCTACCTATTCTAATTAGGGAGCCCCAGGTCACACCAAGAGATTCTATCTCAAAAAGGAAAAAAAAAAAAAGAAAAAAAAGAAAAGATGGATAAATAGTTCTTGAGAAGAGAAACACAACAAATACTCCCCTGATTTCCACATTAAGCATACATATGCAGTCAAGCACACACAGGAACACACACACCACACACAGCCCACACAACCAATCTACTGGACCTGGCGGAAACACACATGCACGCACACACACACAATCGATCAAATCTATTGCACCTGGAGAGATGGCTCAGTTGTTAAAGCACTGGCTGCTCTTCCAGAGGACCTGGGTTTTAGTGTGAAGGTCACACTAAAATTATTTCCTGAAATATTATAATAGTAATGCATGTGTGCTTAGAAAGAGGGAAATGTGTATACATGTGTATAACTTAATCTTAACACTGGCGGACAATTAAGATTACAACTTTCCAGTGAAATATACCGCTACCCAAATACAGAAAATTCACTGTTGGAAAGCTATAATGACTATTTTAAATTGAAATACATGTCTCATAATATCCAATATTGCCTCTAAGTGTTCAAGTCTCCTCTACCTCTTTTAACCCTTAAAAGACTTCAGAATGTTTTATATCTTTTTTAGTCTTCTGTAGCCTTGAAAGCCCAAAGTTCCTTAATGTCTGCAAATGTATACTCTCTTTTGGGATTTTTCCTTGAAGACTTGCCAGATCAACAGTGACATTTAAAAGCCATGGTATCCAGAAATAAAATCTCACTTGAGAAAGAAACAATTTTAAAGTTCAACAAGTGAAACCTGCACAGAGAAAGCACTAGTGTTTAGAAAGAAACTTATCAAATCTGGTGGATGGTATCGTCAATGCTACAGAAATGAGACAGATCTCTGAGTTCAATGCCAGCCTGGTCTATAGAGCAGGTTCCAGGACAACCATGGCTACAGAGAGAAACCCTGTCTAAGAAAGAAGGAAGGAAGGAAAAATGGAAAGAAGGAAGAAAGGAAGAAAGATAATATGGAGAAAATGACCAGGTAATAAAAAAAAAGTTACAAATTCACATAACTAGGAGGAAAAGGCTCCTTTTAGACAACAGAATATTATTCAAGGACTAAGTTATATCATTTGTAAGAACATGGATGGAACCAGAGAACATCATGTGGGGCAAAATAAGCCAGGTTGACAAAGATAAACAGTATGAGCATTCTCCATTTTTTAAGGTCTTATCTATTTTTATTTAGTATGTATGAATGTTTTGCCTGTTGGTAGGTAAGTCCATCACATGTGTGCAATACCCACAGAAGCCATAAGAGGGCATCATATCTCCTGGAACTGGAGTTAGAGATAGTAGTGAGCCACCTTGTGAGCGCTGAAAACTGAACCTAGATCCTCTGCAAAGCAAGTCTTCTTAACCCCTGAGTCAGCTCTCCCAGACCACACCTTTATGTGTTCTTTCTTATGAGAATCTAAACTTTAAACAGGGGAGAGCATAAAGGCAAGACAGCTCAGTGGCTACAGATGCTTGCTGCCAAGCCTCAGAACCTACACAGTAGAGAACTGACTCTTGCAAGTTGTCTTCTGAGTTCCACAGGAAGTAAAGAAATAGCTGGAGGAGCGGTTGTTTTTTTGTTTTAAGACTTGAAAGCAAAGGGAGGAATATTAGGAAAGGAACCAGTAGAAAAGGGAGAATACAAAAGAAAGAAGCAAATGGGTGAATAGGATCAAAACACATGGTCTATATGTATCAGAATGACCCAATAAAATCTAATATTGTATACAATGAATATATACTGATTTTTGTATTTTTAATATTATTTTTAAAACTTGTAAATAAAAAACACACCTAAGTTAATCAAAATTAAAAACACTTATTTTTTTAAGGTATCTGCCTCATTTATAAAAATATATATTTAAAAAAAAACAAAAAACAAAAGAGGGCTAGAGATGGATGGCTTAGTGGTTAGGAACAATAGCTACTCTTCCATAAGACCCAGGGTCAGTTCCCAGTCCCACATGGCAGTTCACAAATGGATCCAATGCCCTCTTCTGACCTCCTATACACACTGGCAAAACAGACACACACACACACACACACACACACACACACACACACACACATATATATATTTTAATTTTAAATACATCTTTTTTCAAGAATTAAGGAAAAAGCAAGCATGAACAGACAGATGAGCATTCACCAACTCAAAAAGTTTAGACTTGTGGGCTGACATCTATTTCTATGGCACAGATATGAAAACAGCCTAAAATATAATTACCAAGAAGCTACAATCGATTGATTATAAGTAGCACATAACTGAAATGAAAAACAATCTCAGCTTCCTAATCAGTGTTACACACATCTCCGGGATAGCTAGCAAGGTCAGTCTTAGGGTGACCAGAGCCCAAGCGCATGCATGCCAGCATTAAGCTTTCTAAACCCAACCCAATGAGAAAATAATTTGGAAAACAAACAGAAACAGTGACTTTCCATAAACTTAACAGATGGGTGACTTAAACTAATTCTTGAGACCTGCAAGAGGTTTATTAGTCAAAATGTTTGGCATGCTAGCTTGACAGGCTAAGTTCAGTCACCAGAATCCACATACAGGTAAAAGAAGAGAACTGATCTCACAAAGTTGTCCTGTGGCCTCACATATGCAAACACATATGCACAAACACACCAGTTAATAAACTTAAAACTTTACCAAATCTTCTATTTTTAAAAGCATCATGAAATTATCTACTTTTGATCTTTGAACTTTTTTGATTTTCAACTTTTTGTTTTATTTCAACTCTTCTAAGAGTTTTATAATTCGCAGAGACATACAAAGTCTAGGGGTGAAGAGATACAGTCTCAGCAAGACATGCCTGAAAGGTTTAAGACCGAAAAATTAATGGCCTCACTTTGGTAAATATATCCTGAATATAAGTCACCAGAAATGTGGATTCCTCTACCAAATCATGTTGGTATTCTTTTTTTATACCTATCCCTGACTTACCAATTCTTGTTAATAGTCATCAAGGTTACTGTTTCTTAACTCTTTACAAATTCTCAAAGGCACTAGGCACAGTGGTGCATGCCTGTAATCCCAGCACTCTAGGAGGCAGAGACAGGTGTATCTCTGAGATCAAGGCCAGCCTGGTCTACAAATCAAGTACAGAAGACTCAGGGCTACACAGAAAAACCCTGTTTTAAAAAAAACAAAACAAAACAAAACAAAACAAAACCAAAAAATCTCAAATGCAGTTAAACAGTACTTACCTGAATCTGAATGGGAAGATTATCTTTGACTATATTTAGCAGGGTTTCCGTGGGTTTGTCTTTGCACATTAAAACCAGCTCTAGGTCCATATCATCTTTAATCAGCAAGCCTTTTGCAACCAAGCCAATCCTCATTACCCCACACAATGTTCGGCCACCTTGATCCCTACCAAAAAAAAAAAAAAAAAGCCTGTTAAACATATTTTCCAAGCTACTATTGTCCCTTGGCTTCCTGAATACCTACATAAATGGATAAACTATTATGTACATCCAGACATCCAAAAATCTACAAATTAAAACTCAGATGTAAGGCTCACACATTTTAAGTTACTTTTTCCTAATGACTAAGGATTGTATCTTACACTACAGGTATTTTAATTCATTATAACAACTATATTACTTAAGAATCCCAAGAATATTGAAACTTTTTTAACTGTTCTTTTTAAATTTCTGTATTTTTTTTAATTTTATTTATTACAATTTATTCACTTTGTATCCCAGTTGTAGCCCCCTCCCTCCCTCTTCTCCTCCGATGTCCCTCCCCAAGTCCACTGATAGGGGAGGTCCTCCTCCCCTTCCATCTGACCCTAGCCTATCAGGTCTCATCAGGACTGTCTGCATTGGCCAGGGGTCTTTTCTGAAACTGATACTCCAACCAAGGACCATTCATGGAGATAACCTAGAACCCCTACACTGATGTAGCCTATGGTAGCTCAGTGTCCAAACGGGTTCCCTAGTAAAGGGAACAAGGGCTGTCTCTGACATGAACTCTGCTGGCTGGCTCTTTGATCACCTCCCCCTGAGGCGGGGCAGCCTTACCAGGTCACAGAGGAAATTTCTGTAATTTTTATGAGAAAAAAATTAAAATTGAGGGAAATGGCTCAGTGGGTAAAGTAATTGCTATGAAAGCATAGTGACCTAAAATCTAATCCTCATCAAAAAAAAGCTAAGTGCAGCAGCCCATGCCGGTAATACCAAGAGTAGAGAAGCAGATATGGAAACATTCTCTGATGATTGCTGGCCAGCCAGTCTAGCCAAATAATGAATGAGTGAGTAAGTGACAGAGACAAAGACAGAAACAAGAGACAGAGACCGAGAGACCGAGAGATAGACACAGAGAGAGAAAGAGACAGAAAGAGCATGAGCACCCCAACATCAACGTCTGGCCCCAACATATGAGTACCCATGCACAGAAAACACACTATACCAGTATCCCCACCATCATCCCAACACATATTCTAAATAAACTTATTTTTTTAAAAGTAATATGTCAACACCTGGATTTAAACTCAGGATAGTTGACACTCAGGTTCTTTATGTTCTACAGTTGCTTCTCAAGAAAACAGTTATAATTAGAGATATCAAAAAAGGTACCTGAAGGTTTGGTTTGGCTAGATGGGGAGGGAGTTTAGAAGCAAAGAATCATCAGATAGTTCGAAGTCAGTGAAGTTAAGAATGAAATGAAAAAAAATAACATATGGTGGTGCAAACTAGAAGGAGTTATTAGCTACTCAAAGCCTGAGCAACCTTGAAGATTCAATAAACATTAAGTCTATAAAGAGAGTGCAAGTGGAGAAGGAGATAAGTGAGCGAAGTGTGCAGGTAACTGCTGGAATCCATCAGTCATCAAACATTCTTTCTTACTCTGTTGTCTTATCCTCTCTGGCTCCCTAATGTGTATAGTCTCTTCTCCATAATCATTCTCAAGTCTTGCCTTCAAACTATTCTGCTCAAGTTCTCAAATAGACTATTTCAATAATGCCTTCCTACCAGCCTTCCCTCTACCACCTTTAATCTACTACATAGAGAACCTCCCAAAACCAGTATTTTGGATGACACCCCACAGAGAGGACAGTCAGTCTAGCATGAGCAAAAGTACCTCATCTCACTAATATTTTCACTATTTGGAGAGACCAAATAGGTGTGTCTATGGAACACACCTCTAAACCTGAAAGACACATCGGCCCCTGCTTTACAGAGTAAAAACAGATCTACTCTGTATTCCTTGAGTCTCACAAGACAATGTAGGAAGAATCACAATCTTGAAGAAAAAAAAAAAAAGCATTAGAAGATGCAAAAGCTACAAACTTCTATGAAATATATACTCAGAAGAGTAGGAGCATGTGTGCAGATGTGTAAAACCTCAATTTTTCAAAAAATTGAAAAAGCAACATAAACACTACAATTTAAATCTAGAAACCATTAATGACTTAACTTGTACAAGAACTATAATATATACAGAGAAACCCAAGTATGTAGGTCACTCAGGAGCACAAGCACTAGAAAATATAATTAGCATGTGTACCAAATTAAACAATTAAGAGTTTAAACAACCAAATTTGAGGAAAAGTGATTACTTACAAGAACTTCCACACTGAGACACAATCCAATGTGCAGTTATGTGTAACAGTCTATTGCCATGCTCTTCAGCATGAAGCTCACTGCTTATCTTGGAAGTGAAGGAAAAGGCTGTACTATCTTTTAGTACAGACCATTCATTCATCAATCCTCTCCTACTCTTCCTTATCTACTTATCACAGTGATGTAGAAAACTGAAAGCTGGAGGGAAAATCTGGAGCTTCTATTTTCCACTTGCATAAGTCATAGCTAACACAATGTTTTTAAACCTATAAATATGGTACAACAAATCAAATAAACTTCGTTTTTCAAAGTAGGTTTAGAGTTACTATAATCGTAGTTAACAGTGCTCAGCTGAGTAGCTCCAAACTGGCATGACATAAAATCTCATAATCTAGTTACAGGCAGCACTGTGGTTTCATCTTATGGATCTCTAGTATTGCTACCTTCCAACACTTCTCTTGTAACTGTTAAAAGCCCTGGCTTCCTTCTATTGGTCCTTCCTTCTACAAGTCACAAAACGGTACACTAACAATATGCAACATAGATGCTGATATGTCCTATGAAGTAACAAGTTAAATAAGTTAACGCTACTATTACATTTTTCTATGCTCCTGTATAACATGATTTCAAAATGTCTAACAGAAGCAGTATTTTTTGTTTTGTTTTGAGATAGGGTCTCTCTATGTAGTCTTGGCTGTCCTGAGCTTACTATGTAGCTATGTAGACGAGGCTGCCCTCAAACTCAAAGATCTGCCTGCCTCTGACTCCTGCTAGAACTACAGGCATGTTTGTGCTACCATTCCCAGCTAGAAACAGTATTTTTATGACTTCCTTGAAATAAAATAAGTTATTTATTCTAGAATTTAAGAGACTGAACAAACACAGCAAATGACATATCATAATTCTCAAATATTAGTGTAATCTCAAAAGGGGTCTGAAAAAACTATCATCTTTTTCTGATTCTACTTATTATTCCTCATTACTTTCCTATTAGAATTTAACTCTAAAAAAAAATGGCATGAAGCATTAACTTTCATGGTTATGTTCCGTATGATAAAATTAAAAGAACAGCAAGCACATCGCCAACTCAATCCAGAGGATCCACAACCTCTTCTGGGCAAAGCTTAACAAAAGCTACTCAACACTCACTTTGAATAGTTTTCTACAGCCTCATCTTTCTTTGCTTCTGTCTCCCCCTCAGTTTTTGTGCCTTTATTTGTTTCGTCCAGCCAATCTGAGACATGTTTAAGAGCACATTCAACAGTAGACACCATATTTTGAACAGCTTCAAGTTCCTCCGGAGATGGATATATTGTTGAATGTTTCACCATAACATGGCGATCATCATTGGCAAAAGATCTAATAGATCTCTGTGAGAAGGGAGAAAGAAAAAAAAACTTAAAAGGAATATCACCTCATAAAGATAACATGAGTATATTTTAAGTCAACAAAGCACAAAGTGACAGCCACTATAAAGCAGTTAATGTTCAAACAATAAAAATATGCTCCTGAATTGGAAGTAAAGTCCTATTTTATTAAACCTCACACCCCCAAATAAAAAGCATGTCACATGGTAGGGTTCACATTCAGTCATAATGTACCACTTTCTTTCAGCTAAACCTGTAGCTTTCTGATTAACCCCCTCCAAAAAAATCATCAGCCATACTACATGACACTGTAGCTTCAAGTCTCTACAAATGAACTCCCACCTCCCAAAGTGCTAGAAATTCTCACACCTTTAATTAAGACCATATAATAAGAGTAATAATACAAGATACAAATTTATAATGTAAACTATGAAAAACACTAAAATAACGTTTAGTATTTGACATCCAAATCTTTGGTGCACACCTTTTAACAAGAAGTATTCCAAATTTTATAATAGGGAAAATACATATTCCAAAGCATCAACTTTCCAAGCTAATTAACACATGTATTGCATTCACGATCAAAATTACTGAAAAAAAAATCTACTCAAGTGCCAGATGAACATAGTTAAGTATTAAAATAATTAGACCAGAAGAATGAAACAGAAAAATAATCAAATGTTAAAACTCAAAAGCAGCAATAAATGATTCCTATTTTATTAAAACACAAAATGTTTATATCAAACATCTAAGCTAAAAATAAACTACAGAAGAAAGTTTTTATGTATTATATATGATATTAAGATGACTATAAAACCAATTACAGCAAAACTATACTTTACTAAGAGCAGATAATTCACAAGAAAGGCAACACAAGTCACAATGTATTTTTTTCTATATTTCACAAAAAAAGAAAAAAATAGGGAAAACCCCAACTTAACTTTTTTTTTGCCACCATTCTAACCTAAGATATAACAAATGTTATTTTCCATAAAAGCAAACTGACTATTTTCAGACCTTGTCAAAATATTTTTTAAAACAAGTTAACATTTAAAAAAAACAATTATCATACTTGATAAACAATGTGTTTCAATATACACTGATAATTTTCATTTTGTGCTTTTTCTCCTAACTTATGTCTTTTAAACCCTCTTACTTAAAAAAAAAAAAAAAATGTATACAATATCCTCTTGGACCAAAATATGGGGGGGGGGGGGGGAGAGAAAAATCTTACCTAGGCACCAGGCTGGTTAGATGGCTCAGCTGGTGAAAGATACTTACAACCAAGTCTGACAACCTGAGTTTGATTCAGAAAAAGACACCCAACTTCTCTAAGTTGTCCTCTGACCTTTATACATATGCCATGAAATAAACACATGCACACGCACACATTCACAAACACACACACTAAATACACAAAAATATAATTAAAAAATTCAAGGACCAAAACAGAGATAATTACCTCATCTAATATCATGAATTCAAAATCTAAACTCTTACAGAAACCAAGCCTTCCTTGACATTCACTTTAAGACTCCTTAGTATAATCAACAAATAAGTCTATTATTTTAAAAGTATATAAGAAGTACCTTTCAAGTCAAACATTCATGTTGTAGAAATTCTTCCACCATTCATGTCACCAGATAAAAGCCCCATAGAAATTATTTAATTTTCATTAGAAAGAAATTTGAACTTCATGAAAAAGTCTGAATAGAAATTATTTAATGTTAAGTCCAAGATTACTAAGCTATATTGGTTTGTTAATATAAAACAAAGTTTTCACTTAAGTCTTAGTATAAAATATTATTAACAAGCATCCCTTCTTTTTGTCACTAGTATGGAGCTCTAACACATGGCTTTTTTTTTCTTTTTTAAGATTTGTTTCTTATTTTATGTGGATGGGTGCTTTGTCACACAGCATGTCTGCCACATCACATGCATGCAGTACCCAAGAAAGCCAGAAGAGGGCACTGGATCCTCTGGAACTGGAGTTAGAAATGATGGTGAGCCACCACGTGTTCCCTAGCTAGCTCCCTCTAATCTTTTCTTCAACAGTAGAGCAACCACACTTATCTGAGAGACTGAAACCAAGACAAGTGTTCACTATCTACCCTCACTGTTAAGATACATTATATAATCTTTTATTACTAAGAGAATGAAAGAAATAGCAATCATTACCTACCATGGTTTCCTATGGTATTTTAGCTTCTTTTTCCGGTCCTTTTCTCTCTTTCTTGTCGTCTTCACTAGACACTGTTTTATGTGACAGTACCTCCTCATATGCCTGAATCCCCTGACTGCTCAATGCCAAATATAAGGAAAGATGTTTGAAAATTGTTCTCTGGAATACGCCTGAAAGAAAAAAAAAAAAAAAGAAAAACAGCTTATCAACTTGTCTACAATTTAGTTTCAAATCCAAATGTGGAACCCATAAACATGATCCATGTTGATTTGGAGAGAAAAAAAAAAAAAACACTTTACAGAGAAAAATTACCTTATCTCTTTTATTATTTATTTATTTTAGTTTTGGTGTTTGTGTCTCTGTGTGTGCCATTTGTGTGTGCATGTATGTGTGTGTGTGTGTGTGTGTGTGTGCGCGCGCGCGCGCGCGCGCGCGTGCGTGTGTCTGAAGACAGAAGACAGCATTGGATCCCTTGGAGCTGAAGTTACAAGTAGTTCCAAGCTATCCAGGTACTAGGAACTGAACACAGGTCCTCTGGAAGAGCACTGTTCTTAACCACCAAGTCATCTCTTGGGGCCTTTTATTTATTTATTTTTAAGTGATTACATTAGCCTAAACAAAATTTAGCCTTGGTCCAAAAACGGACAGAAAAGCAACTCTCCTGGTAGTTAGAGTTTAGCAACTAGATCCCTAGCCCTCCTTGACATAAAATGTTATTTTCAAAGGCAGAGTCACCCAAAAGAAACTACCTAAAAAGGCAATACTGCTACTGATGATAACACTTCAACTACCCATCAGATTTACAATTAAAAATTGGTACTTTTTAATTGTATATGAAAACTGATGCCAAAATATCTTAATATTAACAATACTGTTGATTTACCATGATACTTTTCCAATTAATACTGTCATTCAACTAGCAGTACATATCGGCGTTATGTTTATCATTTGTTTTTAGAATTAATATTCAGAATGCTTTTCTGACTCTATCACTTTAACTTTAAAAAAAAAAAATTTCCAGCACCCCCTTAACCTGTATATTAATAATGTCCCAGACTGGAAAAGTCACTAGATTTTTACCTTCGTTATTTCATTACCGCTAAATATCCATTCTCCGTTTCCCCTGAATTTCCTGCCAGAATCCTATAATCATTCCACTACCCATTTTAGATCATGAAATTTTATTTTACTACAGGTTAAAATTTTAAAAAAAAAGGACATTGTGAGGGTGGGTGAAACACACCCCAAATACAGAAACCCTCTCAGTACTACTGTCAGCAACAGGTTTTTAATATTATGAGAGTTGCTCTCTTAAATTCTTTTTTGGACTTTTGGAATGAATTAATATTTACATGAAAACAGGCCCAGAACTGAAATCAAATGACCTACATGCACAACTATTCCTATAACTAGTTTACAAAATCTCCCTGAAATAAAAGAAATTCTGAAAGACACACACTGACAGTTTCAAATAAAGTATGACTATTGACATATGTCTATATGACAAAGAGAATAGACAAGTACTACTAAAACATAATTTCTTACAAAGATATCTTTAAAATGTTTTTTCACTAAAACTGTAACATTCATGTAAAATCCATGCAGTCTTCACCTACCTCCAATTATCAATACTACTTTATTCTAAGGGAGTCAACCATTCAACACATAGCTGTGAATCCGGCAGCTAACAGATTGCTTTGTGTTCAGTAAAAACTGAAAGTCTACAGGCTGTATGGGTGGCTCAGCCAATAAAGGATAGGCTCACAACCAAAAAGATAACAAGGACTGAAAGTCCATAAACTTTACTCTGTAAAAGGGTGAAGCCATCAAACCAACAAAATTAGGAAATAAAACTGAAAGCAAACAAAGCAAGAACAACATTAGAATGAAACTTATGATGTTTCAAAGGAATCCTGACCATTGACTTGACAGTTGATTTATACAAAGAGAAACTCCTTTGAGAGAACAGCCACAAAATGAACTTATAAATCTCACTCAGCTTCTGTTTACAAATTAAATAGAATAAAAACTTCAGGTCACACCACTAACCAGATAAAAGGCAGCATCTTACAGGCATGAACAACATGCGTTACATGCAGTCACATACATGCACATTTTTTTTTAAATCTTGCGGGGGACAGCAAACGGGAAGAGGAGAACACTTAGGAGGCTTAGTGATCAACACTCTAGCAGCACAGTGACTTCTAAGTATTTTTAAGAAATTGTTTCCAGGAAGCACCCCCTTATAACAAAATCCAAAGATGTTGGGAGTCTATGTGATAAAGCGGTGTAGGGTGTAATGACCTATACAAAGCCTTCATACACTTTCATAATCTCTAGATAATTTATAATACTTAATATAGTGGCAATCCTAAATAAATCATTATTATACTGCATTGTTTAGGGAATAATGACAAGGAAAACGTCTGTACATGTTAACTGTAGTTTTCTTTAACCTCAAAGACTCTGATCTATGTTACTAGCTTAAGAATGTATAAGAAGCACAGAATTTAGGAGTAAAGTCAGAAATACAATTTTAGGCACCCTTCGGGATTATATATCCAAGTAGGCAAGCTGTATATGGAGACAGATTTGAGAAGTCAAGTCTAAATATGGCAGTTTTCAGTGAAATCAGATGGCTTCACAAAAGTAGATATACTAATGAGTGGGAGAGAAAAGGAGACAAGATTATGGGTGGGGGGCAGCATGACATGAGAACTATAAAGGAAAATGGAAACCGTGTTGTTCAGAAAAGCCAAGCATAGAAAACATAGAAGGCTCAAGATCTAAAACAAGACAATATATGCAAC
The DNA here is from genome assembly GCF_907164565.1 of Psammomys obesus. Lineage (NCBI taxonomy): Eukaryota > Metazoa > Chordata > Mammalia > Rodentia > Muridae > Psammomys > Psammomys obesus. Next base: position 44,287,371 of record NW_026585895.1, on the reverse strand, counting down.
AGGTAAATGGAAATCCTTAGGTACATAAGTGTGGTTTCCCTATACAGTTTACCCTGGGGTCGAGGACTTTGGATGTCCTGCCTCAGTATCCTAAGAGCTAAGAACAAGTATGCACCATCACATGGCTTAAATCCTAAATTTTAGTCTTTGTTTTCAACTAAAGATGTCTACTAATTCAAAGATAAGTCTCTGGGAGCCCCATATACTACTGAATGCAGTAGTTTTGCCAAAAACAGAAATTCAGTCTTCTATACTACTCTATCCCAACATTTCGGTCTATGCTTGGGGAAAACTATTTTGAAAACCTCTTCAAAACTTCAATGACTTTTCATTACCTAAGCAACTGGCATCCACTCACAGCAAGAATGGAATCAAACCAAAGTCTTTTATGATGAAATGGTAACACAATTCTCTCCCTCCCACTTCTTATGCTACTGTAGTTTCAAGGCCATACAGGAATGACTGTTACCTAAACAAGAGTTCAATAAATAATTCCCTGGGTTATAACCACCACTCCATCCTAACTTGTCACTATTCTATTCATCCACGTAGAGAGCAATCACCCCTAGTGCCTTCATTGAACTTCTGACCCTTCCTGCATCAGTACAAATAACAGTCAGATAAATTCTCTGAAACATCTTCTCCCTGCACCACAATAATATTTAGTGATCCACTGATACATATTGAGCTCTATTCTTGTCATCAATCTTAGAATTTTAAAACCACAAAGATAACCCTTCTAAAAGTCTGGCCTGTTACTTTATACTCCTATCCTCTATAGATCTCATTTTCTTTCCTATTTTAGATAACTACTCTCCATCAGGACAGGACTTTAACATGGCTACCATTTTTTCACAGTTCTTCCTCCCTTTTTTTCAATTTATTTAATTTTATGTGCATTAGTGTAAAGGTGTCAGATCCCTTGGAATTGGCACTACCAACAGTTGTGAGCTGCCATGTGGGTGCTGGGAATTGAACCTGAGTCCTTTGGAAGAACAGACAGTGCTCTTAACCACTGAGCCATCTCTCCAGACCCTCTTCCTCCCTCTTCATAACCTCACTTCTATCCTTATATAATTCAATTTTTAAAATCAATCATTTGAAATTCATATCAGTAATTCCTTTCCTCACCTAACAAAATAGTAGACCTTGTTAAATCCAACCCTCTTAGCTCTTTTTCTCCTTTCATGTTCCTCAAAAATCCCCACCATTCAACTTGTAACCACGGTACTTCTGAAAACAGGTCTGGTCATGGTCCCCAAGGAACATGAACTTACATCATGTTCAGTGCTGTAAATGGTTTAATCTCTTAGCTGACATTTCAGCAAAAGGTAACACATGGACTGTTCCTTACTTGTCCCACTTTACTCCCCTTGGCTCCTTCCAACCAAGATATCAGTCACTCTATTCTGCCCCAACTTTATAAATTACTCCACTGTCTTCTTATCTCTTAAACTTCCAAATCAGTTGTTCTCAACTTTCCTAGTGCTGTGACCCTTCAATACAGTTCCACGTTTGGTAAACCACAACCATAAAATTATTTTGCTGCCACTTCATAAGTATAATTTTACTACAGATACAAACTGCAATGTAAAGATGTGATATTCAAAATATCTGATATGCTACCCCCAAAAGGGTCATGACGCACAGGCTGAGAACTACTGCTCTAAGTGTGTCTCAGAACTCAGCAACTACACTCCTGTAAAAGCCATCTGTACACTAAAGATTCCTAAATTTCTATCAACTTAAATTCCAGACACCAAGTCAAGTAAACACTTTACTGTCTCAATCAACTCTACAGAGGCCACTCTTCCAATCCCAATTCTCTCCTCCTCCTTCCCACTTTTCCTTTTTCTTCCCACTTTTAAATGACAACTACTCAACAACTCCATCCCTCTAACTTCTCAGGCCAAACACAGAGGAGTCATCCTCTCTTCCTTCCACATCCCACATCTGATCCATCAGCAAATCCTTTCATCTTCACCTTCTGGCTGTCTAAAATCTGATCAAGCCCATCTTCTACCACCAAAATCCCTCATCTGAACTATACTACTGGTTCCAATCTTGTCCCCTCATAGTATTTGTTCTCATCACAGAGTTGCTTCTTTTAAAATCTCAAACTAGGCAATGGCATGCCTTTACTTAAAACTTTCTAATAGCTGCTTGTTAATAATAATTAAGACCAGTAGTTTGACTCCCATTTTTGCCTCCTTTGCTACTATCCTCACTCACTGTGTATAATCCACACTAGAATCTCTGCTTAAGGTTCCCACCCTGGTACCTTTAGTAGTTTAAAGCTTCATAACCACGGAACTTCTTCAAAACCACATATCCTTCATAACCATGTAATTCTGTGCCCCCCCATTTCAGGAATGACTTCAAATGTCACATTATCATAAACCAAATCCTTATCAGTCTGCAGACAACAGAATCACCCTTCAACATATACCTGCTATATTAGTCTCAAACAGATGTATAATTGGTACATGAAAGCTTTAATGTTTACTTGTTTTCTACTGATGAAACAGTTCCTGGCACAAAGGAAAAATTAGAATTTCTCAAAAGTATTTTCTTATATGGCACTTCACTTAATACCTACAATAGTCCTGAGAAGTAGTGTGGGGAAAAAAATGGCATAAATTTATTTTCTAATATGAAAGCACAGATACACAAACATGTTCAATGGCTTTTCTACAACCACAATGTGGTACTACCAGAGCCATCCCATCCTGCCAGTGTCTCCAGAATCCTTCTGGGTTCACAGCTAATGTTTTCAGGAGCATATGAACGAGCAAGTGTCAATTTAATTTTGCATGATAATCTGTGAAAGCTCAACTTGGTATCTTTTCCTTTAAACTATGCTCAAGCATAAAACAGCAACTAAACTGGATAGACCACAGCAGCTGTTTATTTTCCTATCACTGAAAGGTTGTGATATAGGTCATCAGACTATCTTTAGAATTTACAGATCCTGTAAAAATTCTGACCAAAAGAAAGGAGGGGCCAACAAACAGTTTAGTGCTACAATATTTGAAGATGAAATTAATACAAACATTTCTCTTAGGCAGGTTTGCAAAAATGACCTGAGAACCTGCAATTTAGCTTTCAACACCCAAAAGATTAAAAATTTGCAATTAAAAAAAAAATAGAAGTTTTGTTTCTATCTTTACCAAATAAGTATTTTTAACATTAGAAAAGGCTTAGGTTACACAAAAGTGCTGAAAATTAAAATATATACATTAGACCCTTCAATAAAACAACTTTAACTTCCAGCTCTTGGCAGCACTCACTTCCCTTTCCAGCACCAATCACCAGGTTAAAAGCTGTTTATCTAGGTCAGAAAAGATGGATGACCTTTTCAGGACAGCTCAGTATCTCCAACTCATGTGTTGGTATTACAACTCAGCCCTTCAACAAGCTCCTTTTAAAATGAATTATGACATAAATCACAAGATTAGCACTACCGATAATCTGTGAAAAGCCACAAGAGAAAAAAACAAAAACAGAAACCAAAAAAAATTAAGTACTAGACTTAAGTACAAACAAAAAAAAAATTAAATACTAAAGTGTTGATAGATTATAAGCAAAAAAAGGGGGGGCAGGCTATATGATGTAATTAATGTAAAAGCAACAGATTTATAGTCAGATTTCATTCTAGCAACAGTAGAGAAATGAGCTAGTAAATTCTGAACAAAATCAACTTCTTTGAGTGAGTCGCAATTTCTTCATTCATAAAACACAGAGTGAGAAGGGAAGATAGCTCAGCAGATAAAGGTATTTGCAGACAGCCTGAAAAGCTGAATCCATCTCTGGACCCCAAATGGTAGAAGGAGAGCAACAATTCCTAAAAGCTATCTTCTGACCTCCACAGACATGAGCTAGCACACACCCACCCACATATATATATATACAAGAAATAAATGTGATTTGTTTTTAAGTTAAACTACACTCAGATTATTTTTTAGGTAGTTTGTTTAAACTCAACCCTATGAGAAATGACAACTCTCCAAATATATGAAAGATTTAACTTATTCCTTAAAAGTATATTATTTTACAACACAATTATAAACATTGTACAACAAAAAAACTAAGAAATAGACAATAGAGGAAACCTAAACATATTTCAGAACCTAAACATTTTAGAATTATTTCTAGAAAGCAAAAAAATAAATTGTATGTGTTTGCCTGGGATGGGTGTCCATACCTTTTAAACATGCTTACTACAGTATTTTACATATGAAATTTTATTAATATCTGAGATTTTCATTGAAATTTTTATTTAAAATAAAAGTGATCAGTGAAGTAAATATTCAAGACATACTGGCCTTAAATTGGTAAGTTCTAAAATTGGATAATGGAGGGGTTCCTTAAACTTGTGGTTCTCCAAGTTCACACATGCATGAACATTCCATCTAAAAGTTTTCGGCAGGGAGTACAGCTCAGTTAAACAGCTTGCCCATGACACTCAAAGAATCCCTGGCACCATAGAGGGAAAGAGAGAGCGAAAGACCCATGGGAAGAGAAAGAAGGAAAAGGGAGACAAAGAAGGAAAAGGGGAAGGGGATAGGAAGGAAAGAAGGAGATGAAAATTCTTGTGTTCAGAACTGAGGTGAGTTCTCTTAGAACTGAAAAGGCAGGTGGCACCTATCAAAAGGATGCAGGATCAAGGACGCAGATCATGATAATGGTGACAGAACAAGCTTATTTTGTGTCTTATCTTCCTCTCTTCTTAAAAACAATGAAGAAGGCTCACTGAACATATATTCTATATTAAATAGTGCAGTTTCTGAAAGTACGTCTAAATCTTATGTGCCATTCAGAAGCTTTCTGGATTTATATGAAGAGAACCTAACTAAAGGAATTGCAAAGGAGGCAACATATAATGATCACAACGCATGGAAAATGTCAGCTGTAAATTAAGGAACTAAGGAAAACGTTTACAGACACAGAACTTGGACTCTAAAAACAAAAATAAGCCTCTTAAGAATATTTCCACACATATCACAGTTGCCAGAGTGTGAATGAATGGTAAGGATGATAACTAATCTTTACCCAGTGCTTCCTGTCTCTGAGCAGATGCTCTATACTAAGCTCTATCACCAGCCTCAGTTGCTTGTTCCTACTGGTTTTGCCAGTATATAGGACCCTAATTTTTAACATAAAGAACACCAAGTATCAGTTAACACTGAAAAAAAATATATACCAGGCAGTGGTGGCACACACCTTTACTCCTGAACTTGGGAGGAAGAGGCAGGAGAATCTGAGTTTGAAACCAGCCTGGTCTACAGAGCAAGTTCCAGGACAGCCAAGGCCACACAGAGAAAAATCCTGTCTTGAAGAAAAAAAAAAAAAAATCTCACCAATCAACTTTCAAGTCATCTCTAGTAAATTAAGGCTTTTCATACACCTTATTTTCTCTAAGTCCAATATATGTTTTAAGACAATCCATCGTGTGTATAACTACATAAGATCAAGTGAAGACTGAGAAAGCATCAGAAATGAAACCACTGTATTTCAAGAAAATCTATTCTTTGCCCATCTATAAGAAACATAAAACACACACACACACACACACACACACACACAATTGGAAATAAAAAAACAACTGGAAATTCTTTTAAGTTGCCAACTGAAACAAGATTAAAACATTAACAGACCACAAAAGACCTAAAGCAATGGTTCTCAACCTGTGGGTCAGACCTTTGGAGTCAAAAGACCTTTTCACAGGGGTGGCATATCAGATATCCTGCATATCAGACACTTACATTACAATTCATTATAGTACCAAAATTATAGTTATGATGTAGCAACAAAAAATAATTTTATGGTTGGATTCACCACAACATAACTAACTGCATTACGGGGTCATAACACTGGGAAGGTGGAAAAACACTGACCTAAAGTATAATCTAAGAAATAACATCAAGTCTTAATTCTCTGGACTTACATATACACCACTGAACAGCATATCTCTAATGAAATCATTCTAATCAATGCCAATCTACATGACTCAATACACAGTTGCCAAGTAAAAGTTAAAGCACAATTCAAATAACAATTAGCAACTTGTTAGGTTATCTCCCTAAAGACATGATTTAATGCTTGGCTCCAAACAGTAAAATAAATATGTAAGTGGTACCCATTCTTAAATTATTTTTCACTGTCATTTACTGACATCACCTAAAGACACTGAATATTGCAAATCTATAACAGCTTTTCTGACACGTTTGCATTAAGCTTCATAAAGATTAATGAATCTATTGTCAGGCAGTGATGGTGTAACATCTTTAATCCCAATACTCAGGAGACAGAGGCAGGTGCCTCTGTGAGTGCCCGGACAGCCAAAGTTATACAGAGGAAACTTATTAAAAAAAAAAAAAAAAAAAAAAAAAAAGGCCGGGTCTAGTGGCACAGGCCTATAATTATAATCCCAGCCCTCAGGAGGTAGAAGCAGGAGGTTCTTGAATTCAAGGCCTACTTGGTCTAAAAAGCAAGTCTAGGATAGCCAGGACTACACAAAAAAAAAAAAAAAAAAATTCCTGTCTTGAGAAAAACAAAACAAAAGCCATTATTGGTCATGATCCACAAAACACATTCCCAAAAGCCATAATCACAAATATCATAATCCAAATGCTGAAATCACCAAAATCTGATGTTTAAAATCCTAGAAATAAAAATCCCAAAATACCAAATGCTGAAATCCAGAAAGCCAACTTCTCAAAAGCCTTAATTCTCATATTTAACAGGGCTTTTAAAGCATGGACCAGCAAAATGGTTTCTCAGATAAAGGTGCTTATCACTGAGCCTGCTAACTGGAGTAAATTTAATTCCCAGAATCCACATGGTGGATGGAGAAACTGCCACAATTTGTCCACTGACCTCTATATCCATACACACCACACACAATTTTACAATATTGGTAGGAATAAGCACAAAAAATTTATGAATTTTATCTACGGCATTATTGAATTCATTTAGAGACCTATGAGATGATCCAGGGCCTAAGTTCTATCTCTGGGATCCCTGAGGTGGAAAGAGGACTGAATCATTACAAGTCGTCCTCTCACTTCCACACATGGGTTATGCCACACATGCCATACAATGTAATAAAATGTTAAGTATACTTACAAAATACAGGTCAGAAAGAGTGCAGCAGCAAAGTAAACCAGCATTTCTATTATGTTAATTTGGAAGAACCTAGTAAATTAAGAGATTATTTCCTCTAGCCACAACTGCCTCTGAAATTTGCAGTGAACACTATCATTTCTTTGGGTGGTCATATCTGAATTCCCAATCTTATGTAGCAAAGTCAAAATCCACATGGTGATTAATAGCAGCCCAGAGCAACACTCAAAACGCTGAGGAGATAGGAGGAAGAAAAGTTCATTCCTAGCCTGGACTGTACAGCAAAGCATGATTGCAGAAAGTAAATAAACATCGAGCTGGTGAGATGGCTCAGCAAGAAGTGCCCCAACTCAGCAAACAATTTGAAGGTAAGACCATAAAACTTCCTAGAGACTTAATATAGCATGTGAGAAGAAGAATGATACTTTAACCCCATAGGACCCAATAGGGCTAAACAACTAATGGATAGCATTGCTTTCATCAGATGTGATGAGACCTATGAGTAGAGCATATTTTTAAGGAAATCTAAATTGGAAAGGTCACACATTGCTTATGGGACTATAAAATTATGCACTTTTTGGAAAAGGAGACATATTTGCAAGCATTTGAATATATAACTTAAAACAAATGTATACTCTAGCTGAGATATATCAGCTAGAACATTAACTTCTACATCAGGGTAAAAGCACTTTTTTTTAAGATGGTAGTTGAAGACATACAAGTCTAGATGATGTCCTCAATAAGCTCTAGAGGTTTTCAAATAAAAAAAAAAAGTGAGAAAGAACAAAGGAAAAATAATTGATAAGGACTTGCCAATATAATTAGAAGTAGAAAGAAAACAGAAGGTAGACAACACAGCATCCTGAAAGCAAGGAATACTTAAGGAAGTATGAGAGTATTCAAATGCCAACTGTTGCTTAAGAAGACATGCTGGTCATTTTCAGTTGAAAAGCAGAAAAGGCCTAATACAAACTAGCTTGAAAACATGACAGAGAAAATCTGAAGTAGTCATGCATTACTGATGAGACTATAAAATCACACAATCATTTTTTGGAAAACAAGTTAAAATTCTTCAAAACATCAAATATAACTTATGTGACTGAGCAATTCTACTGCTAAGTATTTACCCATAAACATTTCTAAAATACACTTTAAAAAACTCCTGGAAGTTAGGCATGGTAGCACATGCCTGTAACTCACAGATCTCTGTGAGTTCAAGGCCAACCTGGTCTACAAAGTGAGTACAAAGAGAAATCCTGGATCAATTAAAAAAAAAAAGGAAGGAAAGAAGAGAAAGAAAAAGAAAGAAAGAAAGAAAGAAAGAAAGAAAGAAAGAAAGAAAGAAAGAAAGAAAGAAGAGAAAGAAAGAAAGAAAGAAAAGAAAGAAAGAAAGAAAGAAAGAGAGAGGGGGAGGGAGGGAGGGAGGGAGGGAAGAAAGAGAGAAAGAAAGAAAGAAAGAAAAGAAAGAAAGAAAGAAAGAAAGAAAGAAAGAAAGAAAGAAA
>NW_026585895.1:44252676-44278644 GCF_907164565.1 Psammomys obesus | reverse complement strand
AAGAAAGAAAGAAAGAAAGAAAGAAAGAAAGAAAGAAAGAAAGAAAGAAAGAAAGCGGTGGTAGCACACGCCTTAATCCCAGCACTGAGAAGGCAGAGGCAGGTGGATTTGAGTTCAAGGCCAGCATAGTCTACAGAGCAAGTGCCCTGTCAGTCAGGGCTACACAGAGAAACCTGGCTCAAAAAAATAATAATAAAATAAAATAAAATTACAAACATAAATAAAATTAAACACAAGTATTTTTCATAAATAGCCAAAATATGGAAACCAGTCTAATGTCATCAACTAATGAACAGAAAATTAAAATGTGGTATATCCATATAATGACATATTACCTGGTCATAAAAAAATAACAAAGAGTTGATAACATGCTGTAGTATGAATGAGTCATGACAACCACTAAGGTTTGAATGTCAAATGTCTTTCACAGTTTGAACACTTGGTCCCCAGCTGATGGCTCTGCTTGAGAAGGTTCTTGAACCTTTAGGAAATAGCCTTTCTAGATGAGCTGCTGTCGGCAGGCCTAGTCTCACTTCCTGTTCACTCGCTTCCTGAATATGGATGCAATGAGTGAGACCTACCAGTTTCCTGCTACCTTGCCTTCTGCTCTATCTTCCCTACTATGATGGACTATAGCAACATAGAACTATAAATCCATTGCAAAATTAATCCATCCCCCTTTCATACAACAGAAACATAATTAAGCAGAGAAATAAGATTAAAAAGACAATAAATTACATGATCCCACTAACATAAAATGTCCACAATAGATAAATCCTATAGATGTGGCAAGTAGATCAGTGATTTCCAGGGACTAAAGAGGAAACAGACAGAAACTGCTCAGGGCAGTTAAGGGGTAACAAAAATGTTCTAAAATCAGTGGTAATGGATGAACAGAATGGAATATACTAAAGAACAGAATCATATCCTTGAATTTTACGTTATATGGTGCCTTAGAGTTCTATAGCTGTGAAGAGAGAGAGAGCATGACCATGGTAACTGTTATAAAGGCATGCATTTAATGGGTCTTGCTTACAGTCTTGAAGGTTCAGTCCATTATCCTCAGGGTTGGAAAAGCATGGAGGCATGCAGGCAGACAGGGTAGGTTGAGAGTTCTACATGGGATCCCTAGGTAGCAGATAAAAAGAGAGACCCTGGGCCTGGCTTGAGTATTTAAAACCCCCAAAGGCCACCCACAGTGACATTTGCTCCAACAAGCCCACACCTACTCCAAAAAGACCACACCTCCTAATCCTTGTCACTTTTGGTCACTCCCTAATGATCAAAGATTCAAATATATTGAGCCTATGAGGGCCATTCTTATTCAAACCACCATAGATGGATTATATTTCAGTTTTTTTAAAAAAAGGAAGAGAAATAGGAAGAGCTGAAAAACAGTTGGCATAAACAAATTCAAGAAGTTTTATTACAAAGAGTGAGAAAACAAAGAGCTGGGTGTGATGGCTCAGTCCTTTAATCCCAGCACTTGTGAGGCAGAAGTAGGCAAACCTCTTGGGGTTCAAGGCCAGCCTGACCTACATATACATAGCAAGTTCCAGGCTAGCCAAGGCTACACAGGAAGACCCTGTCTTAAAGAAAGAAAAGAAAGAAGGGAGGGAGGGAGGGAGGGAGGGAGGGAGAGAGAGAGAGAGAGAAAGAAAGAAAGAAAGAAAGAAAGAAAGAAAGAAAGAAAGAAAGAAAGAAGGAAGGTGAGAGAGGGAGAGAAAGAAAATGGTAGAAAATGACAGTTTAAAAGTTAAGTTAAAAGTAAGTTTTAAAGTGAGGTCAATTTATTTTAATGCGAGAAAAATTTTATGTGGAGAAACTGGAGAAAACAAAACATGGTGGTAAAAGAAAAATTGATAAAGGGGACTCATACACTACTATCTTGAGTGGTTGGAAAGGGGATAACATATAGTACTTAAGAGCTTGATTTAATAAAAGCTCAGATAGTTTTGCAGTTAAAGAAGAATGGGGGCAAAAGCTGCATAGGTGCATAGTTCTTCATTGTCTTTAGTGAAGTAGAGAGCGAGGTTATCAGCTGAATGGAAGTGAAGGTGTTATTCATTTAAAAAGAAAGGAAAATATCCTCCCTGGGGTCCTCCTTGTTTAGCTTCTTTAGGTCTATAGATTTTAGTATGTTTATCCAGGGCAAACAGTATAGACATCAGAAGTGGGAAAAAGCAGGAAACAGGACAGGAGCCTACCACAGAGGGCCTCTGAAACACTCTACCTAGCAGGGTATCGAAACAGATGCTGAGTCTCATAGCCAAACTTTGGGCAGAGTGCAGGGAATCTTATGGAAGAAAGGGGAGATAAAAAGATCTGGAGGGAACAGGAGCTCCACAATGAGACCACTGGAGCCAAAAAAAAATCTGGGCCATGGGGGCCTGCAAACACCGATACTCTAACCAAGGACCATGTATAGAGCCCCTCCTCGGATGTAGCCAATGGGCAGCTCAGTCTCAATGTGCCTCCGTCTCAGTAAGGGAAGCAGGGGCTGTTTCAGACAAGGACTCAGTGGCCGACTCTTTGATCACCTCCCCCTAGGGGGATGGGGGTGGGGAGCTCGGTCAGGCCACAGAGGAAGACAATGCAGCCAGTCCTGATTGAGATCTGATAGGCTAGGGTCAGAGAGCAAGGGAGGACCTTCCCTATCAGTGGACTAGGGGAGGGGCATAGGGTGGCATAGAGGGAGGGTGGGACTGGGAGATGAGGGAGGGGGCTACAGCTGAGATACAAAGTGAATAAATTGTAATAAATAATAAATAAAATAAAAACAAGTTCCTTGTGGTAGTGCATAGCTTTTCCCCATAGAAAAGAGGGAAGCAAAATGATCTTAAGCTATAGAAGGAGAAAAGAGAAATCACATAGCCCAACAACCAACTAAAAGTGATAGATTAAATGGACTAAGCACTACCTGGCAGCACTAAAGGCCCAGAATTTTTTAATCTCAACTTGAAAATATGGTCAGTCAGTACAGCTATCTATGTGTGTACACAGACACTGTTTCCAGCTATGTTCAGATGCAGAGGTGTTCAGATGCAGCTATGTTCAGAGTAGAGGTACAGAGCAGAAAAGTCATAAAGGTGCCAGGAACCAAATATGAGTTCCTCTACAAGAGCAACAAATGCTATTAACTGCTGAGCCACCAGCCCTCTCCTAAATTTCTTTTTTTCTTTTTTCTTTTCTTTTTTGATTTTTTCCAGACAGTGTTTCTCTGTATAGCCCTGGGTATCCTGGAACTAGCTCTGCAGACCAGGCTGGCCTCAAACTCAGAGATCCTCCTGAGTGGTAAAATTAAAGGCATACACCACCATTGCTTGGCTTTCCTAAATTTCATATTTTGGCTGATATTTGAATTCAGAGTCAGAAGACCAGGAAGAATCATCTTAAGTTTCTATCCACTCCCAACATCAAATCAAATACTAAGTACTGAAGATTTAATGATCAGAGTTCTCCCTTCTTATACATGACCTTTTCCCCGAATCCAATGCTCTCAAAAGATGTAATAACTCTATCTTATTTGCCTCTTTTTACTTTTTGTTGACCAGACTGGCCTAGAGATTCACCTGCCTTTGCCTCCTCAGTTCTGGGAATGAAATTATACACCACAACACCTACTTCAAAATGATCCTTTCTTAAAACAAATCTGTCACCGTCCTCAGGTAGGGTTTCCCATGAACTAGTTCTCTCAAAGCCATCCTGCCAAATGTATCCTGCAAGTAAGTGTACAGGCTTGCTTACAGTTAAGTTACTTGAACTTAATTCTCCATCTTTCTTCTGTTACACTTCTATGGGGAACATAGCTCCTTCAAACTCCTGCATTTGTTTTTGTTCTTTCAAAAACTCAGTTCAGCTACCCATTTCTCCAGGAAGTTATTTACCCCTACTCCAACCTAAATAGTAATTCATCTTCTTCCCTTCTATGCTATTTCTATATCCTGGTTTTATCTAGAAAATTATCACATTTGTAGTTAGAAACGGTTTTCAATGTCTACTGAGCTTACAACAGCTTACATACAAACACCTATGGTCTCTTCTACCCTTCCTCAACACAAAGACACCTTAGCCACAAAAGCAAACTTCCACCAGGAGATACAGGACTGAACCAAATGAGTCTACCTCCCAGACATATGGACATTAAAATTAAAATAGAAAATTGTTATGTCTGTATGGCTGAGAAATGTTAAGACAAAAATAAAGGCTATGAGAACAGTCACACATTTTTACTGAAAAGAAGGTCCTCAAAAAGAATGAAATCATCATGGATGGGCAGAGTGAAATGGTTTTAAGAAAACACAATCTTACATGCCTTCTGACTGTTGCTTCTAATCCTATCTAAGTCTCTTCAAATTCCAGCCTTTGGAGTCTATAAGTAAGACTTCTTATTTCTATTATTTGCAGCTCAAAGTTCCAAATAGTACTGTACAAAACTTATGTCTCTTTCCTACTAGCACTATGAAGGCAGACAGTATCTTATTCATATCTCCTTCTGCAGGACTAGCAGACCCTTAAAAACTTCAGGTGCTAACCTGGCGGTGGTGCTGTATGTCTCTAATCCCAGCAGCATTCAGAAAGGCAGAGGCAGGCTGATCTCAACCAGTTCAAAGCTACCCTGGTCTATAGGGCAAGTTCCAGGACAGCCCAGGCTACACACACACACACACACACACACACCTGTCTCCAAAAAATTGCTTAATTAATGACCACCATTCATGGAATAATAAGAACTGTGCATTTTCCATATAAATTTTAACAAAAATGTATAAATAAGTACTGTTCTTTAATTAAAAGAATAATAAAATGAGGGGCTGGAGAGATGGCTCAGTGGATAAAAGCACTTGTTGCTCTTGCAGAGGACCCAGGTTCAGTTCCTGGGACTCACATGGTCATTTACAGCCACAGGTAACTCCAGTTTCAGGGGATATATCACATTCACCAGGCACACATGTGATGTAGAGACATACATGCTGACAAAACACTCGTAGACATAAGTCTAAAATAGAAAACAAGAATAATGAAATGTTATGTGCAATAAAATTAATTATTGTTGTTTTGGTGTTCAAGATAGGGTTTCTCTGCGTAGCCCTGGGTGTCCTTAAACTAGCTCTGTACACCACGGTGGCCACAAACTCACAGAGCTCCACCTGCCTCTGCCTCCTGAGTACTAAGATTAAAGGCATGCACCACCACTACCCAAAATTATTTTATATCAATCAAAAAAGACCAGCTAATAGAAAATGTGAGGTGAATAAAAAAATATTAGCACTAAAATTGATGCACTGATTGCAGAATATTTAATTATTTCAGCTTTTGAATGTTTAAGATTTTCATAATATCTGGGAGAATTGTAACAGTGATACATTGCATTGACTTGTATAAAAGTTTATATACATATAAGCACTCTGGTTAACAGACTGTATATTTTGCAGTTAGTCTTACAATGGAAATTCAAAAGAAATTCAACTAGTAAAGTGGCTTCTTTTCTTTGGGCAATAGGCTTTCAAAGTGCTGAGTCCATTTTCCTCATTTAGTTGCTTCTATTAAAGTGAAACCATGAGGCATGGTTTAACCCTAGCATACAGGTGGTAGAGGTAAATCAATCTCTACATGATCAAATCAGTTTAAGGCCAGCTTGAGCTACATAGTCAGTTCCAGGCTACATATGTCAAATAAACAAGCAAACAAAAACAACAGTAAAGTACAAGTAAAATATAAAACTAAATATTTCCAATTTCATGCTTCCTTTAAAACTAGTTTTTCAAAGAACAATCCAATCAATCTTCTATTATAGCCATTCATTACAACATTCATTACATTATAGCCTTCTATTACAACCAAAAAAACCTTGAAGCTTTATGTTATTAACTTTCTTCACAAGACAAAATAGACAAAACCACACACTTCTTAAACTGGTCAAAAGTTTAAAACAAGAAATTTCTCAAAAATAAAAACAAATGGTGAAGAATCAACTCTCATAGGTTTTCCTCTGAAGGAAACACAACACACATAAAAGATAGATAGATAGATAGATAGATAGATAGATAGATAGATAGATAGATAGATAGACAGACAGACAAAGATTCAGACAGATGATAGATGTTAATTTATAAATTATTTAAAGTATTCCCCTAATAAATTCTACATGACATTATTATCTAGAAATCAGACACAAGTTCACTAAAGTTAGACTTACAATACTACAAGTTTCAGAATGAGACTTTAAGTATTACTGAAAATTTCCCTGACAAGGCTGGGAGACTGTTCACCTGCTAAGAGCACGCACCAGCTGCAGGCCAGGAGTGCAGTCAGAGGCAGAAGAATCTCTGTGAGTTCAAGGCCAGCCTACTCTACATAGCAAATTCCAGAGAGGCCCTGTCTCAAATTAAGAGGGTAGGGAAGAAAGGAGAGGAGGAGGAGGAATGGAGGGGGGAAGGAAGAAAGGAACAAAAGAACAGCACTGTCTGCTCTTCTATGACTTGGATGCAATTCCCAGCATCCACATGGTGGTTCATCTGATGTTCATCTGTAACTCCAGTTCCAGGGGACTTGATTCCCTTTTGGCCTCCTTGGGCACCAGACATCCAAATGATGCACTGAAACACACACAGCACAAACACACACAAAATTGTAATTTTTTTTTTTTTAATTTAAACAAGTCTAGTTAATGGTGGCAGGCACCTCTGACCCCAGCACTGGGGAAGCAGAGGAAGGCATTTCTGAGTTCTAGGCCAGCCATGACTACATAAAGAGACCTTGTCTAAAAATTAATTAATTAACTAATTAATTAATTTATACAGCAGTGACAGTCACTTATGCTTTTCTGCCTCTAAACAAATAGCATGACACATAACTGTTTTCTTAGTATGAGGCCATCTATTGTGTTTTTCCTGGGTTACATTTAGTCTCACAGATCAATTAAGTATTTTGACTAATTGTACTTAATTGCAAACTTAGGCACAATAGAATACATTTCACATTTTGTAATAGTTTTATGTCTTGAGAATGTGGCTTATGACTGAGAAGGGCAATGTACATTTCTTTCTGCTACACCATTCTTTTAACAAGAATAAAGTAATATTATCTATTAGTAATGAACTAGTAACCATGCACAATTTTAAAAGAAAATCATTGAAATGTGATTTATTATTAAATATGTGAATTATTAAATATTTAATAAAGTATCCAATGCCCTCTTCTGGCCTTTTCAGGCACTCA
Source organism: Psammomys obesus (assembly GCF_907164565.1). Lineage (NCBI taxonomy): Eukaryota > Metazoa > Chordata > Mammalia > Rodentia > Muridae > Psammomys > Psammomys obesus. Next base: position 44,271,423 of record NW_026585895.1, on the reverse strand, counting down.
TATGTTGAATGCACATACATGCAGGTAAAACACTCATACACATAAAAATAAATATTTTCCAAAATAACAATAAAAAAGAAAGCATCAAGGATCTCTTAAGGTCACAGAGCTAATAAATGACTGTCTTCATCAAACCAGATCTTCTGACCAGAAGCCCATTTTGTTTCAAGATTTTGCAACATGGTATTCTGCTCAGATTTGCTCTTCTCCTCTACCTAAGTCCTGCTTACTCTTCAAGCCTTCCTCTTTACATAGGTCAATGAAAGTAAGGTCTATGTCTTATAATCTGTCTACCCAAAAATTCAGCACTATGCTAGACCCCTAGTTATACATTATAACACTGTATCTTGATGCTTTTGTTTTGTACTTTTTTTTAGATTTATTAATGTATATTACCTGCATGCATGGATGTGAAACACATGCATGCCTGGTGTCTGTGACCAGAAGATGGTGTCAGATTCTCCAGAATCAAAGTTATGGATGGTTCTAACAACCCACATTCTCTGTAAGAGCAGCAAATGAGCTGTGTCTCCCTCCAGCCTGTTTTTAGTTTTTGAAATAAGGTCTCACCAGGTAAGAGAGGCTCTTCTTAAACTCACTACACACAGCCCAAACTCATCTCAAACTAGCTCTGAAAGTTCAATCCCTGTCTCAATTTTACAAGTGCTGGGATTACAGGTATGTAACCACTATATCCAGTCCTATGTGATGCTTTCTAGGTAAAACCATCATATTGTTAAATATTAAAATCCCAACTGGAGCCTGGTACAGTGGCACATGCCTGCAATCTTAGCACTTGGAAGGCAGAGGCAGGCAGATCTCCGCAAGTTCAAAGCCAGCCTGATCTACAAAGTGAGTACAGGACAGCTAAGGCTACACAGAGAAACCCTGTCTCAAAAAAAAAAAAAAAAATGGAGAGGGAAAAAAAAAATCCTAACTGAAGGCTGGGAAGCTAGGTCAGTCAGTAAAAGTACCTGACATACAAGCTTAAGAACCCAAGTTCAACTCCCCAGCACTCACATAAAAATCAAGGGTGATGGCACACTTCTATAAGCCCTCACCTTGGAGGATGAGAGGCAAAAGTAGATACCTGAAGCTCACTGGCAGCCAGTTCAGCTAGAACAATAAGTTCCAGATTCAGTGAGAAATTGTCTCTGAAAATGAGGAAAACAATGAAGACACCTGACCTCCACATGTATAAGTACATACATACACACACACACATGCACACGCACACACACACCGTACATACTATTTTCAAACCATCACAAAATCTAAGGAACCCTCCATTTTCTTTAATATTATCAAGTCAATGAATTGGGGGAGGAGCAGACTTTATGAAGGATGTGACTTTATGAAGATTTCAAAGCAAGTATCATTAAGCTCATTTTCTAACAAATGACATTCTACCATTTCGCTCTCATTTGTTCTTCTCCTGGCTAGCATTATCAATGTTGATCACAAAAGTCCCTTCCATTTCCAGAAGGCACATAATTTTTTCCTACATCCTTATCTTTCCATAATTTTTGTCACAAGCATAGTAACTACCTTAATTACCTGACTGCTGATGTGATAATTGTGAAAAAATCAACTTACAGAAGAAAGGGTTTATTTGGGTTACAGCTCCTAAAGAGATACAGTGCATCACAACCAAGAAGACATGGTAGCAGGAGTGGGAGGTCAGCCTATGCCATCAGAAGCTGAGAAAGAGCAGGAAATGTCAACAGGCTTTATAAACCTCAAGACCTACCTCAAGTGACCTATTTCCTTCAGTAAAGTTTAACTTTCTAGAGGTTCCATAATTTCCCAAACTGCACTTCTAGCTAGGTACCAAGTATCCAAACACATGAGCCTATCGAGGCCATTTCACATTCAAACCACAACAGTGACATCACTAATTCATAAAATTTACTTGGCTCTGCTGACCTACCTCCACTGGAGTGTAAGAGGATCATTTCTATCTTCCTAACCACTGAATTCTCGTTCCTAGAACAGTGTCCCTCCCATGCCAGAATCTTAAGGATACAAAGTGAATAAATGTATGAAATAAGCAAACAATTGTTTCTATTTCCATTATTAATGGTCCTTATTGGGAGCTTTTAAAAGTTTAATGTTTTCTTAACTATACATATCTCTCAACACTATTTTAGCAATTTTAGTACTATCCATGGATCTTTATGGGTTTCTCTGTACAGCCTTGGCTGCCCTGGACTCACTTTGTAGACCAAGCTGGTCTTGAACTCACAGAGATCCATTTGCCTCTGCATCCTAGAGTGCTAGGATTACAGGTGTGTGCCACCACTGCCCAACTGCTAACATGTTTTAACAAACATAGCTAAATTTATAAATGGATGATGGACAGATGGATGGACAGACTATTGCACAATACCTTGAATAGCTAAAACAGTTTTGAAAAAGAACAAATTTCCACCCCATTTAAGCATTTATTATGTAGATCTAGTAATGAATATTACACAGTATTTAAAGTGACAAACATAGCAAACCCAGACAACAGACTCACAAAGCATGCTGAAGCAATTTCTTGCAAAACTATAAAAGCAATTCAGTGGATGAAGGATAGCTTTTTTCACAAATGAAGCTGAAGAAACTAGACATCTGCAAAACCAAAAAGAAACTAATCTATACTCCACTTTATAAAAAAAAAAAAACAATTCAAAATGCATCACAGACTTAAAAGTAAAATTATTGTAACTCTCTTTCAGGAAGAAAACATTTCTAGAAAAAAAAAAAAAAACAGTCTTAACAGCTTGTAGAGTTCTTAAACTTAACCTCAAAAGCAAGACCAAGACAGGGAACCCTGCTTGATCAGACTTTCACAGAAACCCTCCATCAGGCCTGTGGCCTATGTTTGCGATAGAGACAAACTACAAGCTAAGAGAAAATTCCAAACCACAAATCTAATAAATGATTTCTGACTAGAATATATATATATTTTTTTTAACTCTCAAAATGAAACAGTAAAAGAAACAGGCAATCCAACTAGAAAATGAACAAAACTGTTCTTAAAAGACTACCAATTTTCCTGTTAAAATATTAGTGGGAAATAAGGGTCAAAACACTGGATCATTTTACACAGTGGTGGTAAATATATTTTTAATACAACAAGCTGAGCAAGACGGCGCACAGTTTTAAGTTTAGGAGGCAAAAACAGGTGATGCCTGAGTTGGAAGCCAAATTAGGCTACAAAGAGAAACCCTGTCTAAAAAAAAAAAAAAAAAAAGAATTGTATATATATATATAAAACAAACCAGTTGGCCCTATAGAATCAGCAATTCTCTCATGAGATTCAACACCTACACTCTTTAAACACTTACTCCAGAGAAACAAAAAAATCATGACTATACTTTAAAGGCATGTTCAAACAGCAACTTTATTAACAATAGCCAAATTGGAAACAGCCCAAATGTTCACCAACAGGTGACTGATGAAACAAATTATGATACATCCACCTATGTAGAAAACCATTTAACTGCTGATACATCAAACAATGTAGATGAATCTTAAGGAAATTACATCAAGTAAAAAAAAAAAAAAGACAACTCTACAAGCCAACATACTAAAGCAGTGGTTCTCAACCATCCTAATCTCTATAATTCGGTTCCTCATGTTGTGACCCCCAACCGTAAAATTATTTCGTTGCTACTTCATAACTATAATCTTGCTGTTATAAATCATAATGTAAACATCTGATATTCAGGATATCTGACATGTGACCTCTGTGAAAGGGTCATTCAGCTGGATGTGGTGGTGTACACCTGTAATCCCAGCACTCCAGGAGGCAAAGGCAGGCAATTCTCTGGGAAAAGAGAGATCCTTGACCTTAACAACAGTTTCTAAGGTTCTAATTACTAATATTTTGCTAAAATTTTAATCACAAAAATCAGTTCACAAATGAATGGAAACTACCTACAAAAAACATAAAGACTCAAAGAAACCTCCATGGCTTGCCAAAATCTTTCAAGCAAAAAGGATATTAGAGCCCATTTAGTATTACCCTAAAATCAAAAGGACTTATTCTCACAAATTTAACACACAAACTATTACAATAAAGTACACAACGAAGCATTTCAAGTGAAGTGCTCTCTTCCATCTGCATGGGAAAAAAGCAACAGTAACAGCAGCATAACAAAAACAGAGTTGGAGGTTAGTGGTGGAGCAGCAGCACACCTCTTTAATCCCAGCACTTTTAGGGCAGAGGCAGGTATCTTCTCAGTTTGAGGCCAGCCTGGTCTACAGAGCTAATAGTTCCAGGACAGCCAAGGCTACACCAAAAAAATAAAAATAAAATAAAATAAATGCAGAACACTGAACAAACCCAAACAAACCACATACCACAACTAATTCAACACATCCAGGGGGCAGTGGCTAAGTACTGAAATTTCATGGATTCTACAAAGTGGCAGGCACATCTTCTCGTCCTTAACTGTGCCTTAAGTGTCTTTGATTTTTCACAGTTGTTAGGAATGGGGAGGAGGGGTCCTAATCATGCTACATAAATTATTGACTTAAAAGAGATTGTCAGCCCCAGGAAATTTTATTTAAATAAATGCTATAACATAATATCTGACAGTTATGTGTTGCTTAAAATATTAAAGTAATAAGGTCATTTTTAAATATGTGTACTCTTTTTACAAGTTCAGAACAACCACAAATTATGGGGCTACAAACCACCAGTTTTTCTAAAGAAAATTGTAGCTTATAAAATACTGGCTGACTGCCAGTACAAATGAGTTTTTTCCTCAAGCTTTGTAAGCCACAATAGTCTTTCAAACATGACTATCATCATATTATTCAATCAAGAGTCAATGTTACTAGATGGCAAAAGCTAGGTCAATGCTGTACAAGCCTAGAAACTCCTTATAAATACACCATACTGTCACTTTTGAAAAATTTTTTAACATTACTATTTTACCACAATTTCATCAAGCAATTAGGTAATTAAGTACCTCAGTAACTTTTTTTGATATTAGTGTTAGGAGCCAATGAGATGGCTCAGTGTATGCACACAAAGCTAAGTTCGATCACTGAGCCCAACATAGTGGAAAAAGAGAACCAGTACCAAAAGTTACCCTCTCACTTCCACACAAGTGACTCCATATACAAGTAGAGATGGATGGATGGATGGATGAGAAAAAAATCCACTTTGGTATTAAAGTATCAATGGTATTTTTGCCTTCATCCAACATCTCCCTACATATAGCTAGCTATTCCTCAAAAACTACAAAAATTCCACTGCAATCTAAAACTATTTCCTTCAATTTATTGCCTAAGTGAAAAAGTAAAAGATGAAAAACAGAGCAGAAAAAAAATCAATTCCCAGTTCTGCTTCTGTTGTTCTTCATCTGAAGTACCTTGGACAACTAACCATTCCACATTTCAGTGTGGACATTTATTAAACAGAAATACTTTTTGTCACTTCAAGGTGAGGTTTATGCCTTAGAGATACAAAATACATGAAGTGGGTAGCACAGTACCTAAACATAGTAACAACATCCCACAGGGGCCATACAAGTTGCATTATTATCTTGAACAGAAAAATTAGAATATCTGAAATATTAAGAAACCTCTATATCTTGTGTAAACAGTATATCTGAGATAATACTCAGCTGGAGGAGGAGACCAAGCTGGCCTCAGACTCACAGAACTTTGTCCTCTACATCCCAGGTGCTGAGTTTAAAGGTATGTGTCACTACACTTGTCTTATTTCTATTCTTTATAGAGGTTTTTTTTTTCTTTTTCAAAAACTTAACTAAGCGTGTATCATTGTTGTTTTATATATGGGAGAGCAAGATTAAGATCACATGGATCATATATTTTATATATATTAAAATATATATTCTCATAGTAGGATTAAATATGCAGATTTTTTGTGGAAATACATACACATAATAAATATATCCATGCAAACATTTTCCATTGTAGAAATAAATGTTCTAATGCTTTGTAAGGTACTTTCTATATACCTTGTGCTTACATGTTTCCTTAATTGTGAAAAGGATTAAAAAATGTTGTAAAGTGTCTATGTTGTGTGACAGAATTTCCTGGGGCAACACAACATACACATCTACTCACTCTGATAGGGAGCCGAAAACAGACCTATGCAGACACCCACCAAAGTTCAGCTTGGTGAACCACTGAGTTTTATTGGCTGAGGGGTTACTTACAGGAGCAGAAATAACTCAGACAGTTGCATCATCAAAGTCCATCCCAATACAGGTGTCAGCTCATAAAAGCTTTGCACACTGCACAGTCTGCAGATACTTAACAGGTTGGAGAGTGCCCTTTTCAAGTAACTTTGGTTTAAACCTTTTCTAGGCAGCTCATCTGTTTTTCCTTTTTCAGGTAGCAGGTCTGGTCTCAAGATTATTTGCAGCACAGCTTCTCTGAGAATCTTCTTTGCAGCCCAACTTCCTTGTTTGAGAGGAACTCTCAAACTCTTATTGCTTAATCTGGCAGAAAGAAGCCTAGCGAATTTGGTCAGTTTCAGGGACTTCCTGAGGCTATTTTGAATTGTTTACTTTCCCTGTTAAAAGAGCTTCCCTGAAGGATTTAATCTTGGAGGAAATGGTTATAAAATAACCTAGTGGGCCGGAGAATTGGCTCAGCAGTAAGAGCCCTGGCTGCTCTTCCAGAGGTCCTGAGTTCAATTCCCACCAACCACATGGTGACTTACAACCATCTATACTGGAATCTGATGCCTTCTTCTGGCATGTAGATGTACATTCAGTAGAGCACTCATATACATAAAAAAAAATAAATCTTTAAAAAAATAAAATAAACAGCCTGAAAGAAAACTCAGAGGCTGTTACAGTTTTTTTCCAGTTGAGTATTATCACAGATATACTGTTTACACAAGATATAGAGGTTTCTTAATATATCAGATAATAAGATCACTCAGAGGACCTAATACATGGTGGCTCACAATTGCCTATAACTCCAGTTCCCAGGGATCTCAGGCTCTCTTGTGGCCTATGTGGACTTCTGCATGTACATGATAGACATAAAATGCCTGAAGCTACATTGCCACCCTTCAGGCTTAAAAAAAAAAAGTCATTTATTTGCAATAAGTCAAGAAGTTCTAAAGATGAGGCTATTCATGGACCAGTCTGACATGGAGACCCTGCGGAGCCTGGCTCAGCATTGAGTCTTCCATGGAACACAAGAAGGTAGTGACCCACGCCCTGCACATCCCCAACTGCAAGGTGGCTCCCTTCCATGGGGTGTTCCTGAAGGAGCTCTATGAGGTACTTGATGGTACCTCTGGCCTCCTGAAGCTCTGCCTATGGTACAGCTCCCAAGAAGCTCTGAAGTTTTCTGAGTGTGCAGCCCCCAAGAGGCTGGCTCATAATTTTTTTTAAATAAATATTAAAAGCTTACAATCTGTCAAATACTAGAACAGTATTAAAATATCTATAATCATCTGAAAAACGACCCTTTCCCAGTAATACATCTGTATAAGGTAAACTTTTCATCTTCACATACTTCAACATACTAAATGAAGAAGTTGATTGAGCTACACCAAATTAAAATTAAAGCAAGTTACTTTTCTCATTCAATTTTCTTCTTTCTTGGAAAATAACTGTTTTTCATTAATGTATCACCTGAGCTAACATACAATGTTAATGGCATTTTTAAGATTAGTAAAACAGAGAGGCTGGAAAGAGCTCAGCAGTTAAGAGTGTCTGCTACTACTATGAGGAACTAAATTTGGATCCCAGCACCCACATCAGGATGCTCACAATTGTTTATAACACCAGTTCTAGAGAATCCAACAGCCTCCAAGACATATATGTACATACATAAACTCCTAAGGGCACACAAACTTTTAATTGTTCATTTAATAAAATAAATATAATTTCTAGATACCACTAAATAAAAGCACATATAAACAAATGATCTTTAAGATCCTCAAAATTTTAAGACTATAAAAAGAGACATTCTGCACTCCCGCTGAACCAGCAAGCAGGCACAACCTGACATGCAGAATAATGCTGGCAAGTTCATGGACCTGTATTGCCGAAGAAATGCTCCACAAGCAACTGCATCATTGGTGCCACAGAGCACACATCCATCCAGTTGAATGTGGCCAAGGCTGACAAGGTCACAGGAAGTTTTAATGGGCAGCATAAAACCTATGCTATCTGCAAGGCCATTTGCAGGATGGGCAAGTAAGGTGACTCTATTCTCTGGCTGGCTAAAGCTGATGGAACTGTCTCAAAGAACTTTTAATCAGAAGAGATCAGGAATATTTGTCATAAATACAAGTGAGAAAGTATGAGTATAAAAAGATCCTAAATTGATTTTAGAAAAGAAAAAAAAAAAAAAAACAGGTACATGAGAGGCAGTCAGATCTCTGTGAGTTCTAGGCCAACCTGGTCTACATTGCAAGTTCCAGGTCAGTTACATAATAAGAATGTCTCAAAAATAAGCTTGAGAACTGCCTATCTGGCCAGGTATGGTGGTCCATGCCTATAATCCCAGCTCTTAGGGAAGCAAAGGCAGGTAGATCTCTTGAGTTTGAGGCCAGCCTGGTCTACAAAGCAAGTTCAAGACAGACAAGGCTACAGAGGAACCTTGTCTCGAGGGAAAAAAAAAAGAACTGCTGATCTAAATTAAATGCTCCCATACCAGGTTCTACATCCATTTTGCATATGAAATAGTCACAGCTGGTGTCAAAAATTTGTGTGTGTATAGGTGTGTTTAAAATGTATAAAACATTAATCTATTTTATGAATTTATAAATATAAATTCATAAATATATTTAAATATATTTATAAAAATATTTTATACATTTATAAATGTATTTAAAATATAGAAAATATATATTTTCTATATTTTGCATAAAATACCTATTTATATAAAATATAGTATACATAGTCAAAAAATATATATCTATGTCAGCCGGTGGCACATGCCTTTAATCCCAGCACTTACGGAGGCAGAGAGAGGCGGATCTCTGTGAGTTTGAGGCCAGCCTGGTCTACAGAGTGAGTTCCAGGACAGCAAAGGCTACACAGAGACACCCTGTCTTGGAGGAAGAAAGAAATATGTCAACACATACAATTTGGAAGCAGGCAATAAAGATTTTCAACCCATTTTGCAGTGAGTAGTGTCCTACTCCAACCAACCAACAACTCAGCCCTTAGTGAAAGGCTTTGGGCAAAAAAACATTCTCATTGATTCCTATTTATTTCATAAAGAAATGATTTGGTTTTGTTTTGTTTTGTTTTGTTTTTTTTTTCACTTAGCCATATGACCTGTTCTAAGTAATCAAGAAAAACAGTACACAAGACCAGACAGCATTTTCAACTCTGAGCAAATGCCTGCCTGGCACTTACATGATTCCACAAAGCAGCAGAGCAGGAAACAGATTTACTTGACAAAGGCCAGTTAATAAACAATGGAATCTGGACTTAAAATCAAGTCTGTGTGGCTCCAAAGTCCAGGGCTCTCTCTACTTTACCAGTTACCTTCATAGTAGTGAACTTGTAGAGATCAGACCTTCACTTAGTCTCTACGTCCTTGAGCAAGCCACAACTTCTCTAAGACTGCTTTCTCATCAAAAAAGGGTTAATCTAGTTGATCTCCAAAGTTCCACACTAATATTCTTACATTACGATTCATCATAACCTCAACCTCACAGTTATAAAATAAAAAGGTCTTTGGTATGTTTTTCTGAACTAAATAAAAGAAATTATATAAATAATAATAAAGTAATGAATAAAATAGGGTAGCATATAGCTTTCCATGTTTTATCATTAACAATCATCATTCATTCCAGATACCCAAACTTTCCCTCTTTTACATAAGATTGAGTATCTTTGGTGCTAGAACAATGGGTCAGCAGTTAAGAGACTGGCTGTTATTTCAGAGAAGCAGGGTTCAATTACCAACATCCATATGGCAACTAACTATTAACTCCAGTTCCAGGGGACTCGACATCCTCTTCAGGCCTCCACACGCAGCAGGCACATACATGGTACACATATATACATGCAGGCAAAACATCAAACAAATTACTTCAAGAAAAGGAGTGGGGGAACTGACAGCAGACATCTCTAAGGTAGTAAGCACTGTTAGCATGATACAGTTACCACCTAACTAAAGGATTTGTTATAAGGGGCAAATGCCTCATCAGCTTGTTTAACACCACTTATTCTAGGAAGTAAATGTACAATTATCAATGTAGAAAGGGAGACATTTACCAAGCATTTCTGAGAAAATGAGGGTAAGCTGCAGCAAACTGTAAAATTGCCAAATGACACTTCAACACTCACCAAAAAACAAACAAACAAAAACACAGGGGGTAGTGGGAGAAGAAGAGGGAGAGAGGGAGGGGAGAGGGAAAGAGGATACTGCATAAGTGAAAAGAATTTTACTAGATTATACAATGTTGTCTAAGCTACCAAAATTTAGGCTTCTGGCTTTAACAGCTGCAATCTTAACACTATTATGTGCCAGATACTGAGAGGAGATCTTCTTTAAAAAATCATCTTTAATCCTACTCTACAGAGTTGTGAGATACAATACTCACTTTTAAAGATGAAAGCTGGAAGAAATTTTTTAAAAATAAAAAAAGGGGTGAGGATTGGTGGCACACACCTTTAATCCCTGAACTCAGGAGGCTGAGACAGGCAGAATGCTGAGTTTGATGCCACCCTGATGTACAGATTGAGTTCTAGGACAGCCAGAGGTACAGAGAAACCCTGTCTTGGGGGAGAAAAAAAAAATAAAAGATGAAAAGCTAGGCATAGCAACTAACATCTGTAATCTGTGAACTACAGCAGATGAGGCATTATCACAATAGGGGATTAACACACATCTGAGACCAACCTCAATCAACCCTGTCTCAAAAATCCAACGTAGGATTTGGCATGGTGGCTCACACTTTTAATCCCAACACTCAGGACATAGAGGCAGGTGGATCTCTCTGAGTTCAAGGCTAGCATGACCTACATAGCAATCTATACACTAACCAGAGATACAAAGTGAGACACTGTCTAAAAAAAAAATACCACTTAAATAAGCAAATACAAAAAGAATGTCACACAGCCACTGTCAAAAAAAATTAAAAAATCTGACTAAAGCCTGTCTGTACTCTACATTTTTCCTGGTTCCAAAAAATGTGAGACTTCTTCCTACATCAAATTGGAAAAGTAGTGTGTAATGTTTGAGCCAAGTTATAAGGACATTTAAATTTTTTTAAATAAAAGGTTTAAAAGCATGAAATCCATTTATGGAGCTATCTACTGTTTGAATATTAGCAAAAGACACAAGGTCACAGTCAAAAATCTATACTACTTTGGATAACTATCAATACACTTAAACACATGACATTTGCCCGGCTGCTGCTGCTGTAGCTATTATTATTATGCCAGCAAAACCCTTTTTAGAAAACTTCAATCAGAGTTAAAGAGGTAGCTCTGTGGTTAAGAGCACTTGTTGCTCTTGCAGGAGATCTCAATTCAATTCCACACACATGATGGTTCTCTTAACCATCTAACCTCCAATTCCAGGAAATCCAACTCCCTCTAATCCCGGAAGGCACCAGGCATACATAGGGTGCACATAGAAACAGATCTGCAGGCAAATACTCATCAAATAAAATCTTAAGGAAAAGAAAGCCTTCTATCCAAGGCTTTTATATCCTTTTTCACCCCAAACTCTGCACACTGAAGCATATTACATAGATGCCTATTTCTGAGGGGAAAGGTGATTTATTTTACTGGGTGACTTACCAAGGAGTTTCAGGAAAAAAAAAAAAAAAAAAACAGGTAAAAATAAGCCTACAAAAAGTTCTTTCAAAGGGTGAAGAAATGGTTCAATGGTTAAGAGCATTTGCTGCTCTTGCAAAGGACCAAAGTTCAGCTCCTAGAACCCACCTTGGAACCCCTCATAACTCTCCAGTTCTAGGAGATCCAACACCCTCACCTAGCTGCCAAGGCTACAAGTGCACAAACATATTTTTTTTTTAAGTTCTTGCCAGACACAGTGGTGCACAACTTGAATCTCAGTATTCAGGAGGTAAAAATCTCTTAAGTTCAAAGCCAATTTGGTCTACAAAAGTGAGTCTGTCAAGACAGAGAGAGAGAGAGAAGAGTTCTTTCAAATTTTAAAAATAAAAGAATTCTTAAACACACACAAAACAAGGCTAGAAATGTTAAAAATTTCTTCAAAACACAGCTAGGCATGGTGGCCCATACCTGTAATCCCAGCACTCAGAGAGACAGAGGCAGGTGGATTGATGTGAGTTCTTGGCCTGCCTCATCTACAAAGCGAGTCCAGGACTGCCAAGGCTACAAAAAGCCAGTACCCGTGACTGCAGGTGGCTGTGAAGGCAAGAAGACAGCACTAGATCCCCTGGAGCTAGAGTTTCAAGCTGGAACGAAAAGTAGCAAGCACTCTTAACTCCCTCCAGCCCAAGGACTGTTTTTAAAAAATAACTGTTCCTGTTCTTCAAAGGAAGTAACTACAACTCTTTGAGGGCTGAGGAAAGCTCATTTGGTAAAGCATCCACCTTTCAAATAGAAGGATTTGAGTTCCATCCCCAGAACTCACAGGGAAAATGCCAGTCATGCTGGTACTTGTCATCTGAGCACTATGGAGAAAGAACTCAGTAGATCCCTAAGGTTAACTGGCCAGCCAGTCCTGTCTAATTAGTGAGTTCCAGGACAATAAGAAACCATCTCAGAGGAAATGGATAGATCTCCTGAGGATGTTATCTGCGGCTGTCTGTCCTCTAGCCTACCACATGTTTAAAATAGGATCTCACTATGTAGCCCTGGCTGGCCTAAACATGCTATGCAGACCAAGTTGACCTTGAACTCACAGAGAGCCCATGTTCTGAGATTACAAGCATATGCCATCACATCCAGCTTTTCCTTTTCTTTTTCTTTTAATTCTAATGGTTTAAGTCACTTATTCTTTTTTAAACCTCAAAATGATAGAAATGTTTTCAAACTACATAACATCAAGTTTACCTGGCTTTGTGAATGTACTAAATATATGTTAATTTTAAATGACTTTTCAGGAAAAATATAGTTGCTATTCAATATTACTGCTGCTAGTGATGATATCGTTAAAGATCTGGTTCAAATTTCTTTCTAAATTTGTTTTGTTTTGAACCAAAAGAAATAAATTTATTAAAGAAAAGTGAGTAAGAACTCCTGAAAGTAGGAAAGGATTCAAGGGAAGAATACTCCTGGGTACTCTTCCATATTTCTAAGCTAGAAGCTTGGGGGAGATAAGCCTGGGGCATGCTTAACTGAAAGTTAAAAAATTCATTGCTTATGTCAGCCACACCTACAATCCTAGCACTTGGAAGAGAGGCCTCAGGAAGATCATAAATTAGAGGCCAGCCTGGGCTACGATAAGTGAAACCCTGGGGAAATTTGGAAAAAGGGGGGGGGGGGGACGGGAGGGAAGAACAACATGTAGATTTAGGACAAATCTACATGTTGCCCCTACTCTGACACTAGCTTGGTATGTGACTTTGTAAAAGTATCTTAACCTCTCTGGAACAAAGAGGGCTTTAAAAGTTTTCACAAAGAAAAAGGCTTAGGAGAGAAATGAATCATGCAGTAAGCTCAAGGTCACCCTTCTAAAGTAAGTGTTCAGCTAATAAGCTCAATGATGCCTTCTTCCTACTATTTAAAAATGCATTAACTAAAAGGCATCATTAAGTAGCCTGTATATAAAAAGTGTATATATTAACCGACATTGTTTTGCAAAAAAAAAAAAAAAAAAAAAAATCCCTTGTTCTTATAAACATTTAATGATACAAAGCTCAAAAGAAGTCAGAAGCTCAGTAGCTTTTCAGTGAGCTTATTCTGTTCTTTTAAGAACATTTAAAATAAGGATCTTATTCTGTTCTTAAATGAGCCTAGAACAGAAGCTAAATCCTCTGATATCTTCTGGTATATTTTAAGTATAGGTTATTCTAGAAATGTTTTGGCAACTAACAACCTAACTATCATTAATTAGGTCAGATAGCCTAACCTCTCCCAGTGTGATTCTATGTCCTAAGGGATTTTAAAAGGGAAACAACTCAGCACATGAAGGCACCACCACCAAGCCTGAAGACCTGAGTTCCATCCCAGAGACCCACATGGTAAGTAGAAGCAAAGACTAAATATACTCCTGTGTCCTCTGGCCTCCACATGTGCACCATGGCTAAGGATACATATACACATGCACAAAAACATAAATGAATAAGGGTAATTTTTATTTTTCTAGTTTAAATGGAATATAACCTATCCTATCATTCAAACCTTTTAATTCAAATAACCAGCACCTTTATCTTGACAAAGTAGTCAAGAACTCTTATCATCTGACTTCTAAGACATAAGACAGACAACACTGAGATATCTTTAGCCAGTGAAGCCGCAGTAAAGGGAAGTTCAAGAGTTGTATCCAGCCACTGAAAACATATGAACTGTTTTTACAGTTTGGAGCAACAAGCTGAGCCACGGACCACTTAAGACTTTAGCAGAAGTCTTCAAAATCAAATATCTAGATTTATAGCCTATCAATACATTTAGAAAAAGATTGAGCAAAAGTTAGGAATTTAGTCTGAGAAAAATTAAGTTTGAGATGTTAACAAAGCAGGTAAGTATGAGAAGTGGTGACACGAGTCTTTAGTCCCAACACTTGGGAAGCCGAGTTAGGTGGGTCTCTGTCCATTTGAGGCCAACCTGGTCTACATAACAAGTTCCAGGACAGATCTCTGAGTTTGAGGCTAGACCCTGTCTCGAGAAACAAAACCACCAACAGGTGGTGATGGCAATCATCCTTAATCCCAGCACTTAGGAGGCAGAGAAAGATGGATCTCTGTGAATGTGGAGCAATTTGGTCTACATAGTGAATTCCAGGACACCAGCTACATAGTGAAACCCTGTCTTGAATCAATAAAATAGAAACATGTTTCAAAACATAATGGGGGGGGGTAGATTTTTACTTTGTGTCACTATTTTTCCTGCATATGTTCTGTGTGTGTGCCTAGTGCCCTCAGAATTCACAAAAGGGCTCACTGGATTAGCCTGGAACTAGAGTTATAGATGGTTGTGAAACATCAAGTGGGTGCTGGGAACCAACCCTAGATCCTGTCTCTGAAGAACAGCAATTGCTCTTAAACAATGAGCTTTCTCTCCCATCCCAACCATTATCTTCTTTAATCTCCATTCAAGCTGTAAACAAGAGGATGTATTCCAATTTCAGTCATGAAATCTATAACAAAATAGCAGATTTTGTATTAATTCAACGTTTATCAAAAAGCTAGTGGATAAAACACTCTTTTACAGTCCTCATTATTATTACATGCCGTATTTATCTACTCAAAAAAACTAGAAATGCACACTGAGGGCTTACACTATTTATTCTTCCTAGCTGCTACTTACATAAAAATTACACCATCTTTCTCTCCAGTTCACTAGCTTTGCTAACTGAAAATTAGTTACCCAGAGTTATTTAATTCAAGAGCTACCCAATATCTAAAACCTCAAAAGGTTAAACCTCAAAAGAATAAGTTGCACAAAAGCTAGTAAGTCAGTACAATGATTGATGAGCTTCAAAATCCTTCCAACTACAGACACATCTTCAAGTGAACTTCCTCTAAGAGGGAAAGGTAGCTTGTATATAATGACAGCTTTTCTGGCAGCTGAGGTAAGAGAATCTAGCTTCAAGGCCAGCCTAGTCTGTAAGTAGCAAGACCCTGTCTCAGACACAAATCAAAAACTAGATGTGGTAGTTCATTCCTATGCTGGCACTCAGGAGCCTGTGGCATGAGCAATTCAAGGCCACCTTGAATTGTCAAGGCTACACAGTGAATTCCAGGTCATCAGCTGGTGCTATGGAATGAGACCTTGTCTCACCAAAAAAAAAAAAAAAAAAAAAAAAGGCCAGGTAGATCATCAGGTACAGGCCCTTGCCTCCAGATGACCTGAAAGCCCCAGCCCTTTGCATGGTTGAGGGAAAAAAAGACTCCCACAAGTAGTCCTCTGGCTACATTCCACTGTGTACTGTGGGACAAGTACACACCATGAACACATACACACACACACACATACATACACAAAATGTAATAACCTTTTTTAAAATGACCTCCTCCATTTTAACTTTCAGAAACAAACCACTTACTGTAAGGTTACAGCCTAACTATCTTAAAATAGACTTTTTTCAGTGATGCTAACTAAACATAACCAAAGTCACAGACTATAGTTAGTTTGTTTGTTTGTTTCTTTTGGGGGGGATGAGCTTTTCTCTTTTTATTTTTTTTTTTTCCTGGATTCTCAAGAGAATTTCTATGTGCAGCCCTGGCTGTCTTGGAACTCGCTCTGTAGACCAGGTTGGCATCAAACTCAGAGATTTCCCTGCCTTTGCCTCCAAAGGCATGAGCCACCATAGTCCAGCTCCACAGGCTATATATAGTTTGTCTGTTTCAAAAAGTTTAATTTTATGTGCACTGTGTGAGGATGTCAGATCCCTTGAAACTGGAGTTACAGTTGTGAGGTGCTGTGTGGATGCTGGGAATTGAACCTGGGTCCTACTGGAAGAGCAGACAGTGCTCTTAACCACTGAGCACTCTCTCCAGCCCTCCACAGGATATAGTTTTAGGTCTGGCACAAAGCATGCCTTAGAGCCTAACATATGCTTTCTTAACTAGTAAATCAGGCTTAGTATTGGCATCCTAAAACAAGCAGAGCAACGGGGGGCAAGGGGGAAGGACACAACAGTCTCCTTTAGGACAGCAAGTAGTTAGCATGTCAACAGTACTGGATTGGTTAAATTCATAAAATGCTTATTTGCCCAACAAGACACTGCAATGTGCAAAGCCCAGCACCTGAAAAACACAAACAAGAAATTCTACAGGTGTATGACAAACTATATCTTATCCATGACCCAAAGAGCCTCAGAAATTACACAACTTACTGCAGAATTCATTTTTCATATGGAAATGTAGTCACACAACACAATGCTGTGATATGATCAACTGTACCTTTTCAAGACACGCTAAAGTGAACTAGAGAAAGCAGGTATTTTATACAGTGCTTGTTATGGTAAAAGTTAAAGGGAACTTGAATACCAAGTAACTAAAATTCAGAACTTCTTCCTTCATACAGCTGCACACATGTAAAGAAAATCTTCCGTACAGCAGGTATTGTGCTTCCTAAATACAATGTGCCTAAAGGTTTGTAGAGCAATTATTCAAATTAGAAATCAAAGTAACCAGTCAGATCATTGGGTCAAGTCACTATTCAATGTAAAACTCAAAGATTAACAGGCTAAAAGATTAAAAGATTAACAGGCTTTGGGCATAAACCATTTGTTCTATCATTGTTCTATCTCATTAATTTGTGACATATAAATTTAATTTATACCTCTAAATAAAGTTTCCTACAATTAAGAGTATAAAGCTACTCATAGATAACTGTCAAAAAGTCTTTCAAGGGCCAGATATGGTGGTGCATGCCTTTAATCCCAGCACTCAGGAGGCAGAGGCAGGCGGATATCTGAAGCCAACCTGGTCTGCAAAGGGAGTCCAGCATAGCCAGGGCTGTTATACACAGAAACCTGGTCTCAAAAATAAAATTTTAAAAATGTTTTTCAATAGCTAAACAAATTTGAAAAAGCCAATCTTTCAAAAAAAAAACAAATAAAAACATATGAATGATAGGAAACAAGTCCCAAACATGTCACATGAGACAGTAAACCACTGAACAACTGAACAGATCAGCTGTTGTAGTAAGACTATCAAAGACAGGTGTTACCACTATCAAAGCAAATTAACATCTAATAAAGCAATTTGCTATTTATATGTCCGCAGTGGCAGTACTGAGCAGCATTTGGAAGCGCTTTATAATCGATAAACCAAGGACATTGAAAAGGCTTTAAATTTTTACAAATTGCTCTCCTTCAAGCAGACATACACTGTCGATGAAGCTAAAGAGATGGCTCAACAGGTAAGATCACATACTCCTGCAGAGGACACAACATCAGTTGCTAGCACCCACTCTGTCACACTGTCAAACTCCAGTTCCAGTGGATCCAATGCTCTCCTCTGGCCTCTGCACAACCTACACTTAGACAGATGCACACACAGACACACACACACACAGACACTCACATACACATTATTATTTAGAAATAATAAAGACAAAAAAATTTTTTAAGATAAAGCTCTGAGGTTGGCCGTGCTGGTGCATACATTTGATCCCAGGACTGAAGAGGCAGAGGCAGGTGGATCTCTTGAGTTTGAGGCCAGCCCAGTCTACAAAGCAAGTTCCTGGCCATCCAGGGCTGCACAGAGAAACCCTTTCTCAAAAAAGAAAAACCTCAATAAATCAAAATAAGGAAGCTTTACAGCGTGTACAAAGCAATAGCTTTTATTTTCTGTTCTAAAATAGTTTTCTGCAAAATATATATGGAACAATATATGTATTATTCCTCATTTAAGTATTTCATTAATAGAGCTAGGAAAATGCTGCTTCTAAAAATCATGTTTAGAAATAATCTTGGGCTTATGCTAAAACTCAGTGTCTGCACAAGATTCTGCTACAACATAATTCAAGTATACAGTATATTCATGTGCTGAGGTAATGGAGGAAAGGTAAGTACACAAGAGAGAAACAATGACAAAAGTGAATTAAAAGACATGCACAAATTCTCACCTCCAAGACCTCCAAGCACCTCAACAACAAACTTACCTAATGGCCTATTTTTTTTTTTTTT
>NW_026585895.1:44128542-44252666 GCF_907164565.1 Psammomys obesus | reverse complement strand
AATGGAGCCAGTCGGTGGTAGCACATGCCTTTAATCCCAGCACTTGGTTCCAGGACAGCCAGCACTACACAGAGAAACGCTGTCTCAAAAAAGAAATAAAGGAAGGAAAGAAGGAAGGGGAAGGGGAAGGGGAAGGGGAAGGGGAGAGGAGAGGAGAGGAGAGGAGAGGAGAGGAGAGGAGAGGAAAAGGGAAAGGGAAAGGTAAGCAGAAAGGAAAAGTAAGAACCTATCTCCGTATTAACAAAAGTCCGGTCTTCCAAAAGACTTAAACTTATGACACATGCCTGATATACCCCAGCACTCAAGAGGCAAAGGCAGAAGGATCTCTGTGAGATGGAGGCCAGCTAGGTCAACATATTAGGTTCCAGGAAAGGCAGGACTAAAGACTGAGTCTTTAAAAAAAAAAAAGAAAAAGAAAAAAGACAAACTTGTTTTCTATAAACACCTCAATACTCTTGGGAGGTAGATAAGGAGTCAGGTTTCTGGAAGAGAAACAAGTACAAAGGGATTAAGTATCTTGTCCAGCAAGCCATCAGTGAACATAAAACCAGAATTCAATTAGACTGCAAAGTCTAAATAACCTACCTTTCTTTAAAATACCTACAAATTATCACAAAATGTAGAATTTCATCCAACAATATGTTTCATCAAAATACTAGTTCAGAATTGAGTATTTTGAGCAAGGAAATATTATTTATCCAAAAAAAAAAAAAAAAAACAGTAAAATGAACAGGAGGGATTTCAAAACTTACTCATAAGGTGTCAGGTATGCTGGATCATATCTGTAACCCAGAAGGCAGGAGGGTGTTTCTTGTGTGTGAGGCCAGCATGGGTGACACAGAGATTTCTAGGCCATCCTGGGCTACAAACACAATGAGTCACTATCTCTAAAAAAGAAGAGGAAACTAAAGAAAGAAGCAGTGACCACATTACAATTTTCAAAGGTTACTCTAGTCATCTCATATCCTACTGTTCACATTCCCTTCCAAGGAGCAATGGAAGGGCAGATATACTCACTATACCTATATACTGTACAGATCAAATCTCAACAAACTCCCAAGAGTTTCGATCAAAGACATACTAAAATACATTTCCCTCCAAAAACAAAATTTTGTAACAATGCTTTCTGAACATTACTCCCTGTGTTAAAAAAAATCATTAACTTAGCTGGCCACAGTGGTGCACCCCTGTAATCCCAGCACTCCGGGAGGCAATGGCAGGTGGATCTCTGAGTTCGAGACCAGCTGGGTCTACAAAGTGAGTCCAAGACAGCCAAGGCTACACAGAGAAACCCTGCCTTGAAATAAATAAATAAATAAATAAATAAATAATAAATAAATAAATAAATAAATAAATAGGCTCATTAACTTAGCTCAGTGTGGTAGCACATGTGTTTAATCCCAGCACTTGGTAGGCAGAGGCAGGCGGATCTCTGTGAGTTCAAGGCCAGCCTGGTCTACAAATCTAAGTCCAGGACAGAAAGGGATATAACCCTGTCTCGGAAAACCAAAAATTAATACATATAGATATTTAGATGGATGGATGGATGGATAGATCAATGGATGGATAATGGTTAAAAAATTTAAAAATCACTGACTTTTTATTTTTAAACATTTACAGTTAGACTTAAGCAACTTAAAAGTTGGTGTTTTGTTCCTCCTTTGTTATGTTTAGACAAGATTCTCACTCCCATCTAAATTTATTATTTGAAAGTACAATGCCTACATGAAGATACTTCCCAACTGAAAAAAGTGATCAACCCAGAAAGTATCCAAAGCAGACCTTTTCTTTGAAAGCACATTAGTACATATTACATACGATATAAAGTTCACTGAGTAGCAATTCAAGATAAAATTTACTTTTTAGTAAAATCTGACAAGACAAATTTCAAAGAGAGAAATTCAAAAGAGAATTCACTTTCCAGGATTCTAGGGAAAACAGCTTACTATAAAAGAATCTCAAGGCAGTTTGTTTAAATCCTCCAAATCTCTCTCTCTCCCCTCTCCTCCTCTCTTTCTCACACACACATACACACAAAGAAAAAAAAAATTCTACACAAGCTACAGAACACTAAAGAAAATAAGACACTAAAATGTCTGTGCTCAAACTCCTAAAGTGTCTGTCAAGCTGATGGCCTTACATCCACCCAATCCAGAGGTAGCTTTCCTCATTTCAAGCTAACATCACATACAACATCAAAGCAAAACACCAAAACACCAAAGAATCTAAGAGCCTCCAACTAAAGTTTATTGGAATTACTGGGGGGGGGGGGGGGACCTGACAATCGGTGTCAGTTATTAACATTTTAAAGGTTAAAATCCAAAGACTCCATTTTTGCCACTTTTAGAAGCTTACATTATTTTGTCCTGTAGCACAGGACTCAGGTATTACGTCATCCACTGCCTGAATGAATACTGTCCCATTACCCAGGAAGCTTCAGGGTACCTGAGACACTGCACACCAACATATCTCTTCTGCTCTCTCAGAGCTCTTGATGCTACTGGCCCCTGGGATCTGCTCTCTTCCAGCTTCACAAAGACACCTGCTATGCACCTACTGCAATTCCATTTCCTTTACCTTTTGAGTACATTCCTTATGATGTCGTAGAGCTGTCTACTTATCAGCCAACAAAGCTAAGTGAATACACACCATACACCTCCCAACCTGACAGCAGGAGAGCATTTAGCTCTCCGGTACTCCTTCCCATCCACTTGTTGTGGAACTAAGTCAGATTTTATCATCTCTTTGATCCTAGAAGAATGAACTTTAAGATACAGTACACAACTGAATGTCCTCTATTTTCTGGTAAAATCAGTCTAGTACCCACATTCTTTATCCACTGCCCCAAATTTCTAGTTCCTCTAATAATCCTCTCTAGTTTTGTTTTGTTTTTTTTTCTCCCATTAGACTCCTGTACTCTACCCTTTATTATCTCTCAGTGACCTGATAATTTTGGACCCTTTAATGTCTTAAAACCGTAAATACTCCAATCTTTCTTCACACTTCCACACCTTGAATCTTCCAAACTCTTAGGCAACCTACTTCTGAACCCTGTCCAATTATTTCCTGCTTTAAACATGAGCATCCAACTTCCCTCACCATACCTACCCCATACAACTGTCCCTTTCTAGTCACATGCATCCACACATCCTTATGTCCTTTCCTTCAGAATAGCTGCTATACATTCTTCTACATTCTCTATAAAATAGCCTTTCTTCCCTGTTTCTTCTTACTGTCCCCTGCCTACTCCCTTCACTTCTTCTGCTATCTGCATGGGACTCCAGATCTGTCCCAAATTTCTTCCCTCCCAACCTATCCCACCTTCTACTGATTTCCCTTTAAACACACCCTCCTTCCATCTCCCTCCTCCTTCCCAACTTCTCTCCACACCTCCTGACTTGGGAATATTTCCTTCCATATTTCCCTACACCTCACCTACCACTCCCATAAACATTTTCCCTCTCCCTCCCTTCTGCCCACCATCTCACTCTCCATCCTGCCAAACAGCCCTTCCCTTTCCAGGGTGCTCCCAAACCTCAAGGTTTCCTCTTCTGTTGTTGCCCACTAGTATTTCTCACACAAACACCATTTCACTCACTCCTGCTGCCCTTTTACTGCTATACACATCTCCTGCATCGACACCTCCTCCACCCAATCACCTAACCCCTTGTCCCCATTTCTCTCCGAAACCCCTCAAACTCAGTTCCTGTGTCAATCACTCCTCCTCCCATCCTCATCTCCCCTGAATACAGGGCAAACACCAGCCTTTCTCTTCTAGCCTGTCAACCTCTTCCTGTCTCCCTCCACACCTCCGGGCCAGACACCTATCAGGGGACTCCTGCCGTCCTGGGCACACACAGACAACTCCTGCCTGAACACCCTCAATTTCAACTGCCACCATTTGAGAGCACCCCATCTCCAGACACTCCTTCCCTCCCTCTTTCGGGGCTCAGCCTGCCCACCACACTCCCAGCTACAGACCCCTCCTCCGCCATTTCCCTTCAGTCGTCCGGTGGCCTTCCCACTGCCTGCCCCATTCCCTGCCCCTCACACGCAGCGCTAACCGGGGCATCTGCTCCTTCCATTTCTGCCTAGAGGTGCCCATCTTCTCTCTCCCTCACTTGGCCCTGCCCGCCCCAAAGCCCCCTACACACCCGTCCGAACGCCCCAAACGGAACGTCCTCCCTTCTCGAACCCGACCTAGGCCCCCATGGGTTCCCCCAGGCCTGCCCTTGAGGGCCCGGTCACCGTGGGGCCGGGTCCCTTAACTCTCCCTTCTCCCCAGTCTGCCCACACCCTGTGCCCGCCCCCCGAGCATTCTCCCCGGCTCCTGCCCGCAACGTCCTCCAGCACCTGCCCCCGAGCCCGAAGCCCTCCCACCTCCCCGGAGCTCGCGCCCCGCACGCTGCCCACGCCCTCGGGAGGCTCAGGGCCGGGACCCGGGACCGCGACCCCGACCCCGAAAGCAAGCAAGGCGGCCCGCGGTCCTGGAGCGGACCAGCCAGGCACCGCGGCAGCGTCCAACAATGCCCGAGGCGCGGGGCCGGGATCGCGCCGCGCTCCTCGCCTCGGCAGCCGCCGCCGCTGCTAAGGACGCACAACAAACAATGCGGGGCCCGAGCAGGCTCCGCCAACCGCCTCAACCGCCGCCTCAACCGCCGCCCGCCCGGGACGGCCCGCCGCGCAGGCGCCGGCCCCGCCGCAGCCTACCCGCGCCGCCGCGCTCCGCCCGCGTCCGCTCCCCGCTCCCGCTCCGCCGCCGCCGCCACCTCGTCCGCCCGCGTCTCCGGCTCCTCAGCACAGCGGCGGCGGCTGCGGCGGCTGCTGCCCTGGTGGCGCTCGCGGATCCGAGCTCGGCTTCGGCGGCGACCGCGGCGGCGGCGGCGGACACGTGACGCCGCCGAGCACGCCCATTGGCCGAGCCGGGGGGCGGGGCCGCGCGGCTGCTGGGGAACGGAAAGCCCGCCCCCTCGCCCTCCGCGCGCCCCCTGCACGCGCGCTCTGCCGCACCTGAGAGCTCCGGCCAGCGCCCGCCGCTGCCGCGCCGCGTAGCCGCCTGCGTCAACTGCGCACCTGGGAGCGCGCAGGGCTCTCAGGCCTGCGGCCGTCGCCTGCACCTGCGAGGCCGCTTACGTAAACTGCGTCCCGCCCACCTCGCTGCGCCTAGTCCGGGCCGCGACCGCACCTGAGCCCCGCTGCGCCCGCGGCGTAAGCGCTGCTGAGCGGAGGCCAGCCGCTGGAAAGAGCTAGAGGCGCGGAAACTTCGTATCTGCGGGTTCTGAGAGCGGCTCCCGGCTGCCGCGGGAGCCGTCCTCCCCAGTCTCCGAGCCCTGGTGCGAGCTTCTCCCCCAACCCCAGCCTCTACGCTAACGGAGTAAGCGCCGCAGTGCCTCCCGGGTGGAGGAGGGGCAGGCAGTACCCTAGCTGAGTAAGACACTCGGATCCCTCCCGTGCTCCCCTCCCACTTGCCGGTTGTATGACCTTGGCCAAGTTACAGAACCGCCCGAGCCTCAGTTTTCACTTCACAGAAACTAAAACAATAATTCCGATTTAAGAGCCGTTGAGCAGGTGGCATAAAAACAATAGATGTGAATTTTCCTGGCACTTAACAAGCACTGAACAGAAATCAAAATCGCCTCTTCTTACCCCACCCTTAATTGCCAAAGAAATCCGACGGTTGAGGCAGACTGGCTAAATAACTGCCTGCTTTGTTCCGGCAGTGGCACTGGGAAAGAAATAAAGGTTCACGTTTTCTTTTACAGCTATTGGCGGGCGTCTTCTTGGTGCCTAGCATTCTGCCAGGCAGTTCAGCCCCTACTGTGAATGCCCTGCACCATGCAGGGAGGCTAGAATGCACTGGAGTATGAACCAAGGTCCTTAGCCTAAAGCAAATTCCTAGCAATGAGCCTGACCACTTAATTTGAGAAGACAGTGGAGGAGAGACCTCCCGCACCAGTTCCCTTGGCAATCCCCTTCTCATCCTGCTACAGCACTAGACTCAAATATTAACAGCTCTGGATTGGGAAGGACACTCAATGATACTCGCCCGGCATGGACAGGGTCCAGGCCGGCATCCGCAGCACCACCAAAAAATACAACCTCTATGCTTAATTCACAGAATAATATGTTAATACTTACGGTTCAAAAGCTTTAACAGCATACACACTTCCCTTTGCCCCTCCTTCAGGCCCACTTGGCTCTTAGGTAACAACAAAACTGTCCTTTCCAAAGTATGCCTAGGTCTGTAACACTTCTGTACTTCCTGAAGTCCGTGTTAGGCCCCGGATCACTACGTCTGATTGGCACCTTCTTTTAGCCTTCTGGAAACCTGGTTGTTCTATCAGCTGAAAAGATGCTCTGTCTGGAGCTCCTTGGCTGCCCTCAGACACACGTCTAGACTCTCCCTGCTTGCACATCACCCGGGTCAACAATGCATTGTTAGGTCACTGAGCTGTAATTTAGCTCAGTCTCTTCCCTGGACTGTAAGCACCTTGAGGAAAGGTTCATCCCTCTACCTAAGTTAGGAAAAACCGCACGCACAGGGGATGAGATCATTAAAGCTGGGTTTTGCAGTGTGAAAGGAAGTCTGCCAAGGGAGACGAGATGCTGCAGTGTAGCGTCCAGGCTCGCTGCGCTCTGGCTGTGTGACCTTGGCAGATCCAGGTCTTAGTGCCCTCATCTGTCAAGCCACACATAATTTTGCATACCTCAGAGTGCTATTACAAAGAGTCAGTGAGACTACATTTAAGGTATTTGGCCCTTAGAAATCCAACACTTAAAAAATTGTATTACTTTTTAAAATGTATTTTTTAGGTAGAAAAAGTACATGGCATTAAGGATTCAATATTATCTCCTATTTTATTTTTATTGGGATTATAACTAAACACTCATGACAAGAACGGGCAAATGAAGGTAGCTTAGATGGCTCAGCAGGTAAAGGTGTCTGCTGCCCAGCCTGACAAATCTGTGTTAAAAAATCCCAAAACCCTGGGCTGGAGAGAGATAGCTCAGCAGTTAAGAGCACTGACATTTCTTCCAGAGGACCCTGGTTCAATTCCCAGCACCCACATGACAGCTCACAACTGTCTGTAACTCCTGTTTCAGGGGATCTGACACCTTCACTAGATATACATGCAGTCAAACACCAATATACATAAAATAAAAATAAATATATTTTTAAACAAAATTCCATAACCCAGGTGTGGTGGTACACACTTATAATCCCAGCACTCAGGAAGACAGAGGCAGGTGGAACTCTCTGAGTTTGATGTCAGCCTGGTCTACAAAGCAAGTCCAGGACAGCCAAGGCTACACAGAGAAACCCTGTCTCAAAAAAAATAATAATAAATCCCAGAATTCACATGGTGTAAGGAAAGAATCCCACAGACTATCTTCTAACTACTTCTACAGGAGTGCATGCTAATATTCATATATGCATAGCAAAAAAAAAAATTTTTTTTAATGTTTACAGGAAAACATTGAAAACCAAACATGATACAAAGTAAGGAGAGCATAAAAGTTCACATGTAAGTGGCCATCATATTCTCTGTCCCTGACTTTACTCCATCTACCACTGCTTACAGAGAAAATTCTGTCATGCCTTCCATTGCATGCCCAGAGAAAGATGAAAGTTGTAGCCAGATATGGTGATGTGAAACTAACACTTGAATAGCCAACAAGAAAGGATCAGAACGTCAAAGCTAGACTCTGCTGCATGGAGAGTGTTGTCGGCCAGCCTGAGCTATGTGAAACTCTGTCTTAGGGCTGAGGCATGCCTCAGCTAGAGAGTGCCCTCCTAGCTGCTTGCCTGACATGCCTAAAGCCCTGGGTTCCAGCCCCAGAACTGCATGAATCAAGCCTGTAATTCTAGCAAATGACAGGTGGAGGCGGGAAGGTCAGGACTTCAATGTCATTCTCAGGCATCTAGCAAGATCAAGAGACTGAAGCCAGCTACATGAGAGCTGAGTTCTTGGTGGCATTGGTTTGGTTTTATGTTTTGAGTTTGTGGTTTGGTTGATGGTTTGTTTTGTTTTTCAAGACAGGGTTTCTCTGTGTGACCCTGGCAGTCCTGGAACTCACCCTGTAGACCAGGCTGGCCTGGAACTCAAGAGATTCACCTGCCTCTGCCTCCCAGGTTTTATGTTTTTTGGGGAAAGAAGGAAAAAGAAAGTTACAAACAACTAATGTATTTATAATAAGAAGGTTAGAATTTCATAGAAAAAAACATCAGAAAGCATTAAACACCAATCAGAAAATAAAACTGAATGTGAGAGCAGAGGACTCTTTCTACATTGCCTTAAAATTTTTAACTATTTACATACATATATATTTTATAAATTAAGTGTGTGTATGTATATAAGACTCATGTGCACATGAGTGGAATTGCCCATAGAGACCAGAAGTGTCAGAACCCTTGGAGATGGAGTTACAAGCAACTGTGATCCACCTGCTATAGTTACTAGAAACCAAACTCAGGTCCTCTGCAAGAGCAGCACCTGCTCTTAACCACTGACCATGCCTTTAGCCCCTGCTTTAAACTTTTGTCTGCTTTAAACTTAAAGATATAAACAGCTGGGCAGTGGTAGCACACACCTTTAATCCCAGCATCTGGGAGATAGATCTACAGAGCAAGCTCCAGGACAGCCAGGGGTATACAGAAAAACCCTGTCGTGGAAAAAAAAAAAAAAAAAAAAAAAAAGAAGAAGAAGAAGAAGAAGAGGAAGAAGAAAGGAAGATTATTATACTCTGTCTGCATTGATGTTTTTCATTTAATATACAGCTTTTTTTGTTGTTATTTAATATGGGGTTTCACTATGTAACTCTAGCTGGCCTGAACTTGCAGAGATCTTCCTTCTTTTTTGTCTTCAAGTACTGGGATAAGGGGCATATACACCTGGATGAATACATCCTCTGTTAGAGTACTCTTCTTTAAAAAAAAATATTTTTTTAATGATTTATGTATTTTTATTTTATGTGCATTGGTGTTTTGCCTGTGTGTATGTCTGTGTGAGGGTGTCAGATCCCCTAGAACTGGAGTTACAGACAGGTGTGAGCTGCCATGTGGGTGCTGGAAATTGAACCCGGGTCCTCTGGAAGACCTAAGCGCTCTTAACCACTGAGCCATCTCTCCAGCCCTGTGTACTCTTCTTTTCACTTTTCTGCATAATGTTGTATGTTAAGCCTCAGTTAGTTAAATACACTCCCTGTAGCCAGTATCAGGTCCTTTCCAGCATTCCCCTTATTATGAACAGAGGGAAGATAATGGATCTTGTAACATTCTAACAATTAAACTACTTCAAAATCACACCTAGGCCCAAAGACCAACATTGCCTGTTTCAGCCATACTTAGCACAAATACTAATTGAGATCCTATATGTGAAAGTCCCTAGAGGAGGAGGAGGAGGAGGAGAAAAAGAAGAAAGGAAAAAAAAGAAAACAGTTCTGCTGCCCCCATCCTCATTAGGCTGAAAAGAGACACAAATAAATGTATTTTTACATTTTTTTGAAAGGAGGTATGGATGGGCTCCAGCCTAACTTCCAATACAGCATTCTTGGTCCAAAAGACACTGAAAGATGACACTGTGGCCAAGGGGAAAAAGACAAAAACAAAACAAAAAAAAAAAACAAAAACAAAAACAAAAACAAAAAACATTATCTTCCGAAGTTGTCCATGCAATAGATATGGCTATTTAAATTTAATGTATTTAAAAGTAAATAAAATGTGGGGCTCGGGCTGGAGAGATGGCCCAGCGGTTAAGAGCACTGCCTGCTCTTCCAAAGGATCCAGGTTCAATTCCCAGCACCCACATGGCAGCTCACAACTGTCTGTAATGCCAGTTCCACAGCATCTGACCCCCTCACGCTAATGCACATAAAATAAAAATTAAATAAATTATTTTTTAAAAAATGTGGGGCTCAATGCATAGAATGCTTGCATACAGAAAGCCCTGGGTTTGATCCCCAGCACTGCATAAAGCCAAGCAGCATAGCCTATGCCTGTAATTCTAGAACTTGGGAGGTGGATACGGGATGATCAAGAGTTCAAGGTTATCCTCGGGTATATAGCAAGTTCCAGACCAGGCTGGGCCACTTAAGACCTGTCAAAAACAAACAAACAAACAAAAAACAAACAAACAAAACAAAACAAAAAAACCTGGGAGTAGGAATAAAATTTAAAATGGAAAAGCAGGAGTCACATTTAAAGTTCTCCACAAGCAGGTCAACACTGACCCAAGGGCTGGAATACTACAGAACAATAACAGTAACAGCCATACCTCACCTTCTGAAACCCTTGTCCTGGCATACTAACATAGGTCTAGCCATCTCTATTCTTCTTCCCCACTGCTTCTGTCTTCCTTCTCTCCTTTTACAAAATGAGGTACCGAATAACAGCCAAGTCTTTCTCTGGCGCCTGGATGCCCCCTTTCCCTACTCTCTTAAGGGACATCACTCCAAAGCTTGTCCATCTTTGATGTGGCCAGTCGCTCTCTACTGGATTCTTTCCATTATTAAACAGTCACTTCCATTGTTTTTTGTTGCTTTTTTTTTTTTTTTTTTTTTTTTTTTTTTTTTTTTTTTTTTTTTTTCATGAAACAAGATCTCCAGGTCATTCATGTGCCTGCTACAGCTTGAGAAGCTCTGGCCCAAATGCAGCAGGGACAGATACTGATCAAATGGGGCCTCCAATGCCGAGGTAGAATTGCTGCTGCTGACAAGATGCTCCAAAATGGTAAATAACCCTCGGTACAGTCCCAACAAAACCAGGCACAATCTTCATTCACTTTGCATAGCATTTGCCTCCCTGGAATAGTAAATCATGCTGGAATGGACTTTGTTCACTTGAAAACTGAAGTGACTTGTTACCTTACATAATTGCATATTAAACTTTCCCCTACACAATATTCAAAAGTCATGCAGTGTTATGCATCAAGCATCTTTGGCTTCCTCCCACGTCAATAAATGTCACTGTGACTACCGAGCTTCAGGACAATGTCTAAAAGCTACTACCAGGAATCCAGAGCTCCCGGCTGTCGCTCAGTGGCTACCTGGGACCTATCTGGTTGTTTGCTATGCTTCTGTCAATTGTCCCTAACTGCTGAATCTTTCCCCTAAACCCAGACCTGTCAGTTTCCTAATAGAGGTCATGTTAACCACTGATGTTGAATAAGCCATAGACTGCAGGCCCTATGTGGGCAGAATTATTGTTCTCTTTTCTTATTCACTTAGAGAGGTGTCCTGAATTATCCATATAACAAATATCTGTGGGACTAATATGTTACCTTACTAAAAATTTTGGGGGAGGGGTGTGTTCAAGATAGGATTTTTCTTTGTAGCCCTGGCTATCCTGGAACTCACTCTGTAGACCAGGCTGGCCTCAAACTCCAAATTTTGCCTCCTAAATGCTGGGATTAAAGGTATACACTACCACACCCAGTTGAATTCCCTTTTTTTGGGTAACAATCTCAAACTACTTTCAAGAAAGAAGAATCTACAAAAATAAAGCAGGGACTTGAGGTCAGGAAGCCGTTAGCTCTTCCAGCAATTATTCTAGTATTCTGAATGTGTCCGTGAGCCAGGCATATGGTATATGCTTGTAATCCCAGAACTTGGGAGGGTGAGGCAGGAAGAGAACCACAAATTCAAAAGTAGGCTGGGCTACATACTGAGTTCAAGGTGAGCCTGAGCTAAATCCCCAGACCCTTTATAAAAGCTCTAGAAATCAGTTTTCAGTACTTATGTTGGAGATAAGTAGTTATCTAGACTCTAGATTCTAGACTGACTGTCTAGTGTTGGATAGTGAGGGCTCTCACCTAATTGTGATTCTGCACCTCCTTCCCTTCATGTTTTCTTTTCTCTTCTTTTTCTTCTTTAAACAGTTTCATTGTGTAGCCCTGGCTGGCCTAGAACTGCCTATGTAAACCAGAATGGCCTCAGACTCACAGAGTTCCATCTTTCTCTGCCTCCAAAGTGGTGGGACAAGAAGTGTGTGCCCCCCCCCCTTCAGTGTTGTCTACTTATCTTTGTTTATAACACTTTGCACTTATTAGAAAGGAGCCAGCGAAGCTGCTAACCCTTGTAGGACAGCACACTGCAATCTTCTGGACTAAAATGCAAATAGTCAGACTTTAGGATGATTTTTGAGAGCCAGGTGAAAGGTGGTGCATGCCTTTAAACTCAAGGAGGCAGAGGCAGGTGGATCTTTGAGTTTGAGGGCAGCCTGGTGGTCTGCATAGTGAATTCCAGGACAGCCAGGGCTACACTGAGAAACCCTCTCTAAAACAACAACAACAACAACAACACAAAAAAATGGTTTCTTAGGAATGGTGGCTTGCTGGGCCCATTTCCTGAGTGTTTCCCTGAATCTTACCTCAGTTCCTTTGTCACTGTGCCACAGTGTCCTCCTTTCAGCAAGGACTTCTATAAAAAAGTGGGGGTGGGGCAGGGAAAGGATGCAGTATAGAATCACATAGAAGCTTCTAGAGAGTCTTTCTCTCACTGGAGGAACCACTGTACGCTGGCAGGATGTGTAAAAATTCCTGCTAGTAGCAGGTCATAGTGGCTCATGCCTGTGATCCCAACACTCTGTGAATTAGAGGCCAGCCTGGTAAAAAGGCAAGTCCAGGACAGTCAAAAGCTATACAGAGAAATAAAAAAAAAATTTAAACCTTGCTAGTTTTTACTGTATGTTAGAGTATTGCCAAAGAGACTTTGGTTTGTGTGTGTGTGTTAATTAAAAGCAGCCTATTAATTGTTTGTTTGCTTGCATTAAGGGAGGTTTTTCTTTTTTTTTTCTTTCTTTTTTTTTTTTTACTATTAATTACACTTTATTCATTTTGTATTCCCCCATAAGCCCTTCCTTCCTCCCCTCCTGATCCCACCCTCCCTCCCCCTTCCTCGTGCATGCCCCTCCCCAAGTCCACTGATAGGGGAGGTCCTCTTCTCCTTCCTTCTGATCTTAGTCTATCAGATCACCTCAGGAGTGGCTGCATTGTCATCTTCTGTGGCCTGGTAAGGCTGCTCCCCCCTCAGGGGGAGGTGATCAAAGAGCAGGCCAATCAGATTATGTCAGAGGCAGTCCCTCTTCCCTTTACTATGTAACCCACTTGGACACTGAACTATCATGTAGTTTTTCTTTCTTTTGTGAGAAAAAAACATAGTGTGGAGAAAAAGAACTGGAAATAAAGCTTCTTTTAATGAAACTTATAAGGTAGCTTTGTCTTTGAGATTACATAAATGATTCATGCAAATATTTAAATCATTAACTCTTATAAATTTTGAATAATCCCTAAACCAAACACAGGCCCAAACACGAACATAACATTATATGAGATTCATAACATGTTCACAAAGAAGTCTCTACATGTCATTCTACACAAAACTGGACCAGGCACCTTAGGAGCAACGGTTCATTCCACCAACATTAGCAGGAAATACATCAGCTGAGCCTGAATCTTGGGACATATGATCATATCAAAAATCAAGGATGTGCTCAAAAGCTGAACAAGGCCACTCTCAAAGACATAAGGAATCAGTTTTAAGGAAGTTTTCACCTGGCAAAGACCAGACAATGAGGTCATGGTAAAGAATAATTATAACATGTAATAAAAAGACTCTGGATATAGATGAAGCCAGGAATTCATGATACAAAGATACAAAACTCTTCACTGGACTGGATGTTTCTGAGGTTCCAACTTGCTCTGTAAAAAATTTTCATTGAAATTATGGTAAGCATTTAACGGGATGGGAGTGAGTAGCTCAATGCTAGAGTCCTTACCTAGCAAGCAGGGAGAGCTGGTTTCATCCACACACTGCAAAAATAGGTTCAGGGTATGAGGGCGGGGGAGGTTGGACAACCTGGGACAGACTGGACAGGATGAGGGATGGAGGACTTAAGTGTTTATGGGAGAAGAATCCTAACAATAACAATGGCTTTTTATTCAAAGCCCTGTAGTTTACAGAGTGCTTTCCTGTACTGCATCCTGCCACTGCAGACCTTCTCGGATTCTCCGAGCAGTTACAGCATCCTCCTGAGGCCAGTGAGGGCAGAGAGGCTGGGCTTCCATGCTGAGTGCCAGTAAATGGGAAAGTTAACAAAAACCGGAGAGGTTTGCTTTGCTTTGTTTGTTTATTTGTTTACTGTGCATCTGAGCACACATATGAAGGTCAGAGGACACCTTTTTGGGGAGTCACTTCCCTCCTTCAACCATATGGGTCCTGAGACTCAAACTCAGGTCATCAGGCTTGCTAGTGAGCAGCACCTTTACCTACTGAGCCATTTTGGCAGTTTTACCTTAAAGTTTTGTTTTGTTTTTGTTTTAAAGAAAAGAAAGTAAATGGAGTATTGTCTATCCATTAAAAAAAACCAACATTTTTGAACCAGGTGGTGGCGGCAAATGCCTTTAATCCCAACACATGGGAGGCAGAGGCAAGTGAATCTCTGTGAGTTTGAGGCCAGCCTGGTCTACAGAGTGAGTGCCAGCACAGCCAGGGCTACACAGAGAAACCCTGTCTCAAAACCAAACCAAACCAAAACAACAACAAACCCTACATTTTAAGGGGCTGGAAAATGTGTCGGTGGTTAAGAGCACTTGTTAAGAGCACTCATGTCATGTTTATCTGGATTCAGGTCTCAGATCCCACATGACAGCTTACAACTATAGCCCCAGTTCCAGGGAGTTTAATGCTTTCTTCTGGCCTTTGTACATTCATGTGTACATACCCAAACTCACACAGAGAAATAAAAACAAAATAAATCTTGGAGAGAAAGAGCCATGTTTCAAGGGAATACAGCTGACATTGCATGACTTTCACCTGATCCTCCCTGATGTCTGGGCCTTCTCACAGCAATAAATTCTGAACAGTATAAAAACAAACAAACAAAGCCTAAGACTGACCCAACATCTCTTTTATGCTCACTTGGCACACGTAGTCACCAGCTGTGCCAGATTCAAAGGGATGGATGATGAACTCAAATGGGGGAGCTGCAATGATACCCAGGAAGTCAGTTACCAGGAAGGAGACAAGGCCCCCAGACAGGCATAGCACTTGAGAGATGCTTTCTCCATGACTTACTGCACTTTCCCCCAGAATTAGGGATGCTAGGCAAGTACTGAACCACTGAGCTGCCTACCTAGCACTTAGTGTGTCTCTCAAATCCCTCCGTTTCCGTTTCCATCTCCTCACCACTCTCCTGGTCCACCCCCAAGAGAACATTCCCTCAGTTCCCCTCATCTTCCCTCATCTTGACATTGGCTAATTGTTGTGCACTCCCTTGGAGTTTTTCAGAAGCCCAGAAAGGCAAGATCAAATGGGCAACTTAGAAAGGTGAAGCTGCTCAGTGACTCACTGAAACATTTGAGCGACCGCATTGCCAGGCCCTCTGGTCCTGACACCCCTGGTCACTGTGCTCCTTTGCAAAGCTCACTTCTTCAAAACAGGTCACAGAAATTGCCCTTGCTGAGTTCCAACGAGCTTGAGTTTCTTTAAAAATAGCTCATTCTTCAAGCGCAAAAAATAACATCTGAGACATTTGTTTAAGTGTGAAACACACCTTTGTCATGACTCAGTACATGCTGAACGGAAGTTTATTAAACTTTCCAAAGGGAATTTTTTTTTCTCTTGAACTAAGGAAGCATGAGAGATGACAGCTTGGGGAAAGGAAAGGAGGGAGCTGAAAGAAGAAAGGAGACAGGTGGAGCCAAGAGCAAAGCAGCCGGGAATCTTCTCATCTCTGAGGTGTTCCTATGCTCTGCCTTCCACCTTGGATGACCTTCCTCCTCCAGCAAGCAAGTTGTGAGCTGGTTCTCCCCGAAGCCTCATTCCAAAGTCACCTCTGTGCAGTCTTCTCTGACCCTGCAGGCAGTTACTCGTACTATCTCTCTCTCTTCCCAAAACACTTTGCACACACATTTGTGATGAGTACATTGTACTGAAATTATCAGCCTCCAGGTTTGTCTCCCCAGCAGTCCAGGGCACTGAGTGAGTCATCTGTGAGCCCCTCTGCTTGGCACAGAGCAGGTGCTGGGGGAACATGTGGTAGGAGCTGAGTCCCCATGTTTTCATCTCAAGTTCGGCCTCAATTTCCATTACAGACAACGGGAGCTCTGTTCCCACTGCTACCTAATTCCGGCTGCTCTCCTGTCCCCTGAGTCCAGGCCCACAATTCCTGCAGCTCTCCCTTCTCATCCTGTATCACTGGTGATTTTCTCTTTCTTTTTATTTTCTCTTTACTTATTTTTGGTTTGAGGGTGGTATTTAAGATCAAACCTAGGCAAGCACTGTACCGGTAAACTGTATCTGTAATCCATTATTTTCTCTAAACTATTTCTATCAAAGTACAAATACTCTTTTTTCCTTCCTTCCTTCCTTCCTTCCTTCCTTCCTTCCTTCCTCCCTCCCTCCCTCCTTCCCCTCCTTCCATTTTTTGAGACAGGGTCTCATGTTTCCTAAACTGGACTCCCTATCTCCTGCGCTGGGATTATAGGAGTATGCTGCCATGCTCAGGGGCTACAGAGCTACGGATTAAACCTAGGGTTCATCATACCTGCTAGACACCAGCTGAGCTACATATATCCCATCCCAAATCATTCTCTGCTTTCTAGGCACAAATACTCACACACGCTCATTTCTCTGCAGTTATCCTATTCTCTCAACTCAATCTGTTCTGCTCCATTTAATGCTCCCTTCAGTATTTACCAGTGACTTCCATTCACATTGCCATTTCAAAATGGTCAGTTCTGCCTTTGCCTTTGAATACTGCTCCCCAGCAGTATTCAACACCATCTATATCATGTGTTTACTTTTGGAAACTTCCTTGCAGGACTCAATGCACCAACCCCCTCCCCAAACTTTCCATTTTGCAAGGCCTTAGCCTGGGCCACACCTTCCATTCCTACCTCTTCATATTGGAGTAACCCAAGGAGCAGGCTTCGGGATTTTCTTCCCATATAAAGAAGTCTTATGAAGTCATCTATTCTGTCAATGACTTGATATAACTGTTGATTACACTCAAATTTCCTTTTTTTAATTTTTTTTTTTCCTGAAGCAGAATTTCTTTGTGTAACCTTGGTTGTCCTGGAACTCACTCTGTAGACCAGGGTTCAAACTCACAGAGACCCACCTGTTTTGCTTCCCAAGTGGTGGGATTAAAGGCATGTGCCATCACCGCCACTATCTCAAAATTTTTCATTAAAAAGTTTGTTTCATGTCTGAGTGCTTTGCCTGCACGTATATCTGCACACCCTGTAACGCAGTGCCTACGGTGGCCAGTAAGGAGTGATGTAGCCTCTGAACTGGAGTTACAGATGATTGTGGGTTGTCACATGGATGCTGGGAACCCTGGTCCTCTGCTAGAGTAACAAGTGCTCTTAACCACTCCATCACTCAACTTTTCCTTTTTCAATTGTATTTTATTGTTTTTAATTGTGTGTGTGTGTATGTGTGTGTGTGTGTGTGTGTGTATGAGTGCAGGCCAGAAGCATCTGATCCTCCTGGAGCTGGAGTAACATGTGGTTTTGAACTCCCTAATGTGGGTGCTGGGGATCAAACTTGGGTCCTCCATAAGAGCAATATTCGCTCTTTACTGCTGAACCAGTTCTCCAGCCCAACACTCAAATTTCTATCCACACACCCAGACTAACTCCTAGTCTGTGGCCTGCTACTTCCATCGTTGGAGCACTGACAGGTATCTCACATTTACTAAGCCAAATTTGGGTACAATCCTACTTACCTACCCCTCCCTGTCACCACCTGAATCTCAGTAAAGAACACCGTGCTTCTTCCAAATGCAAAGCCTTCACCTCACCTGGGCCTCTTTTCCATCTCCGTACACCACATACAGCAATTCAGGAAGTTCTGTTCCCTCTGCCCTCAGATACACCCAGAACCTGACCTTTGTTCACCACTTCCCCAGCTACAAACGCTCTCCGAGCAGCAACCTTGTGATCCGTCTTCCTGCTTTCCATCTTTATCAGCACAGCATCTAGAATGAACCATAGAAACACAGACCCAGGTCAGACCTGCACGCAACCTGCCAATAGCTTCCCTCTGTATACCTGAAATAAAATCCAGACTCATCATTGTGGCTTGCAAGGCCTGCACGCTCTGACCCCCACCCCTCCCACCTCATCATCTTCCACTTTCTCCCTCCTCTGTACCATGGCCACACGTGACTCCTTGCTGTCTCTCACACAGATGATGACGCATACTCCTGCCTCTGGGTCTTTGAACGTCTTCTTTCTGCCTAACCCCCTCAATTCATTCAGACTTCTGCCCTGATTTTATTTATTCAGAGCCCTCCTTTGAATATAATGCCACCCCTGAAACAAGCCTATCTGATCCCTTACTCTGCTTCCTGTTTCGTCATAAGCATGTATGAGTTGAGCTTTCTGTGATGTATTGATTTGCTCTTTCCTGCATGCTTCCACAAACCCCCACATCTCTTAGCTCCACAAGAATCCTACTCTATCACTGTCAATCACAGCTTTCTCCCCAGTGCCTAGAAGAGTGTCTGCCACGCAGGACTATCAATAGCCACCTGTTGGGTGAATGGCCTGACTGATTGGCTGAGTACACACAACAGAATGAGATACAAGTGGTTAGCTTATGACTTCCAGGTGTAGGCTTAAGAGACCTTGCGGACTGTTAGCCCTACTCCTATGGAACACTTTCCTGAAACTGTGGGGCTAAATGATAGACCATTTGGAGAGAAATAGAGAACACACTATTCCAGACCCAAGCCAACCTGCCAGAGCTAGTTGAGGGAGTGCAGGAAAGCCTGCAGAACTGCCCAGCCAACACATAGAACTCCCAGACACAATAAAGCATTGCTTTAAACCCCTAGATTTGAGGGCTGTTTTGTTACACAGCAAAAACAACTCATACAATTTGGCCCTCACCCAAGGTTCTGCTCCTCCAATTTTGCCAATTCCAGCTCAGCTCCAAAGATCACCTCGACAGTCATTCATGCGTGAATTCTCACTGGAGCAAGTATTTCATTCAAAGCTTTCAGAAGTTCCCGTTTTCTAAGATGAGGTCATGTTTCTCTCTTGTGGCTTACCATGTCTTCCACGGCCCAATCTCTGCAGACCTCTTTCGCCTAGCCTCTGCATGTATTTGGCCCCCTCTGTAGGTTAGGCCCCTCCCTGCTAAGAGACACAGTTCTCAAAACTCTCTGAAGCTGAATCACCCCGGGAGTTTCAAAACAATTCCATCGCCCAGCCTCCTCCCCCAAAGACTTAGATTTAATTGGCTTGAAATGGGACCCAGGCAACAGCATTTGTAAAAAGCTCCCAAGTGGATGCTAATGTGTAGCCGAGGTTGGGAACCATTCAGCTAGAGATCCAAAAGTGTATTTCAGAATTGCTGACCTTGCCGTCAAGGAAATTCTAAAGCTTCAAGGAAATATCAAATTATCTCCTGTGCCCTCTCAGCATTAAGTAAGCGATATTGTGTTCTAAGTTTTGGGAAATTGGTAATAGACTGTAGGAGAATGTTTCTTAACTATTTGAAACAGTAAATTATCAATATTTTATATCCTCAGTTTTAAGACTCATCCTTCTCGTATCCTTGATGTTTCTAGAGCAGGCTTTATCTTATCACAAATGTGCACTTCTAATGTCTCTTACTTCCACAAAAAAACGGTAGTGAAAGTGTAGGCAAGGCAAGCCTTATCTCTGGCAGTGATCGCAACCAGGAAAGCATCTATGAGATGCAGCTTTTTTTTTTCTGTGTGCAAAGTGCTATGGCCTCTCTGATCCCCATCGATCAGCCCCTTAGTCTGCAAGGCTGAGTTTTTAAAGCTCATCTTCTATGTAACTGCTACAACTTACTGAGTGTTTACTACTGCCCTAGGGACTTTGCAAATATCTCACTTAAGTCCGACAACAACTCAAAATGTGCCCGGGTTTTATGCACAGGGAAGCTGAAGTCTGGAGATGTTGGGTAAGTGGCCCACAGCCACCCAGCTAGGAGGCCTGGGAGGATGACTCCATGCTTGTTTGTCCAAATAAAGTGCAGAGCCCCCCTAATAGGGCATCTGATGCCTTTTTCAGACTTTCCAAACCTGTAAGGCAAAGGTCATACAAACCTGAAGCTGCAGGTATAAAAAGCTGGGAATTGGTAGCTGCGTCTCCATGCTCTTACTTGGTGAGCACAGCATCTCTGATCCACCCCTCCCCTTCTATGAGGAAGGAACCTTCTATGAGGGTATTTGCAGCAGCGTGGGCTGATTTTGCTGCTAAGCACCCCTGGCCTTGCTTCTAGGTTCTCCTTTGGGTAACCACTCATTCCTCTACATTTTCGGTCTTAACAAGATTTCCCCCATCCACCCCTGTGAAAGAGTTGTCCAAAGGCACTAACCAGGCCCTTCACACCCCTTAGGATTTGAAGCTTGGTTTGTTGGCTTGTTTGGTTTTTCGAGGCAGAATCTTGTGCAACCTCGACTAACTTCAAACTCTGCATACAAAGATGACCTTAACTCCTGATTCTTCTGCCTCTGTGTCCCAAGTGCTGGGATTACAGGGATGTGTCATCACGCCTGATTTGTGAGGTGTTAGGGATGTAATCTATAGCTGCCAGCAGGCTAGGCAGGTGTCTTCCAGCTGAGCTACATCCCCACCCACCCTTTGGTTTGTTTCTTTTCTAGTTAGGGTCTTTTGGAGAAAGGATCTCACTCTCACAGCTATCCCAGGCTGATAAGAAACTCCATGGAACTCAAGCTGGTTTCAAACTATTGGCAATCTTCCTGCCTCGGCCTCCCAAGTGCTGGATGTACAGATAAGAGCCATAATGCCTAGATTACAAATTTTTTTTTTAACACAGTATTTCTCTGTGTAGCCCTGGCTACCCTGGAACTCACTCTGTAGATCAGACTGGCCCTACCCATCTACCTGCCCACCTACCTCCCCACCCTGGCCGGCCTGGCCCTACCCGCCTACCTGCCCACTCTGGCCTCATACTCAGAGATCCACCTGCCTCTGCCTCCCAAGTGCTGGGATCAAAAGGTGTGAGCCACCACCAGCCAGCTCTACCTTACATTCGTTATGTACATATTTTTAATTAATTGCTTCCGGGTATATGTGTTTGTATGTGTACATGTTCACAGGTGCGCACATATTTCTCTGGGTATGAGCACATGTGTGTTTGAGTACATCTGTGCTCTCACTAAACCTGGAACTCACTGACTCAGCTAACTTTGCCACAGGGATCCTCCTGTCTCTGCCTACCCAACACTGGGATTAAAAGCATGTGTCAGCATGCCCAGCTTTTTACCTGAGGGACGGTAAACTCAAGTCGTCATGCTTGCCGAGCAAACACTTCACTGACTGAGCAATCTCCACAGCCCCTCCCTTTCCTTATTGTGGTAAACTATATATAAAGTATTTATCATTTCAATTATTTACATACCTGTGATTCTGAGGCAGTAAATAACTCATAGAGTCATATAATAACCACTTGTATCTAT
Organism: Psammomys obesus; assembly: GCF_907164565.1. Taxonomy (NCBI): domain Eukaryota; kingdom Metazoa; phylum Chordata; class Mammalia; order Rodentia; family Muridae; genus Psammomys; species Psammomys obesus. The sequence continues at coordinate 44,231,203 of NW_026585895.1, read as the reverse complement.
AGCTTGTCAGTGTTCCATCACCATAATGAAATACCTGAGATAATCCAGAGAAAAAGTTTGTTGTCTCAGAGTTTTGGAGTCCTGACTTGTGATCTGCCAGCCCCACTGTTTCGAGATGGAAGTAAGGCAGTGCATCAAGGCAGAGTATTTGACTAACATCATGAGCCAGGGAACTAAGAGAAAGGAATAGCGGCCAGAGTCCCACAATCCCCATTCACTGGCATTTTCTCAATGACCTAAGGACCTCCCACAAGGCCCCTCCTCCTAAAGCTCCTCAGCATCTTCCAATAGCACCCCATACACCTACCCTATGCCTTTTCTGTCCATCTGTTTTTCTGAGACAGGTTCTCACTGTGTAGCTCTAGCTGTCCTATAGACCAGGCTGGCCTTGAACTCACAGATATCTGCCTGCCTCTGCCTCCTGAGTGCTGGGATTAAAGGTAGATGCCACCACCACCCAGCTGTATAAATGTCTTTAGCCTGTGGTCATGCAAGGGACAGTTCCCCAAACCACAGCAATACCTAAAATAAAAACAAAACAAAACAAAACAAAACAAAGAATTTTGTTTTGTGCCAATTTACAGCAAGTCCTTATTCTTCCCTCTCTCCTGGCCTTGGTAACCCCCATTTTCTCTCTCTGTGAAGTTGCCTGCTCTTCATCAAGTGGAGTCATATATTTCATTTACACCTGCTGTATTTTCCCTTAGCGTAACATGCTTTGGGCTCATTTGTGCTGGGCTGTGTATCAAGATGTCAGTCCACAATCCATGGCATGCGTCAACCACGTGTCGTTTCTCCATTAAGCTGTGAACAGATATTTGGGTCTTTTCTGCCTTTCAGCTCTTGCAAATAATACTGCTCTGAACAATGGTTCAAGCCCCTGATCCTAATTCTGCTGGAGTCCCTGGGTCACTTGGTAGTTCTGCGTAATTTCTTAAGTGTCCTCGCCATTTTATATTTTCATCAGTATCGTGTGAGGGCTCTGCAGTTCACCATCGTTGCTGTTTGTCATTTAACATCCTTAAATCACACTTTCATCTATTTTGTGTGTACATGTGTAGGGGAGGCCTGCCGTAGCACACGTGTGGAAGTCTGAGGGAAACTTTTGGGAGCCAGTTCTTTCCTTCCACCACGTAGGTCCCAGGCATTGAACTCAAGCTCATCAGGCTTTGCATGGAACAACTCCTCCCACTCAGCCTCCTCTTTCCATTTATTAAATTTTATTAAAAATTTATTTATTTCACTTTATGAGGGTATGAGTGTTTTCCCTGCAAGTATATATATATGTGTACTACCTGCGTGCATGCCTGATGCCTGTGGAGGTCGGAAGAAAGCATTACATCCCTTAGAACTGGAGTCACGGATGGTTGCGAGCCGCCGTATGGGTTCTGGGAACTAAACCCGGGTCCTCTGCAAATGCGACAAACGCACAAAACCCATGAGCTATCTCTCCAGCCCCTGCTTTCCGTACTGACATGCCAGGGTATATGCAGCAGTGTCCCCTGTGGTTTTCATACTACTTCATTCCTTTTATGACTGGATAACACTCTATTGTATGACTATTCTACATTTCGGTCATTCATTCATCAGCTGGGGGAGGCTCCTGCCTCGGGGGGGGGGGGGGGCTCTTGTGACTAATACTACAGAGATTTCGATTCAGGTTTTCATGTGGCCAGTGTTTGTGTGCTTTCCGTTCTCCTGGATGTATACCTATGTGTGGAACTGCTCGGTCATAGAGTAATTCTGTGACTGTCTTTTGAAGAACTAAGAAAGGCTACTCTTACCCTCATCTTGTAGATAAGGAAATGAGGCCCTGAGAAGTAGGTCTCTTAAAGGTACACAGCTAGGAAGTATGACGAGGCTAGATGACTGGTCTGACTTCCTCAGGGAACCAACAATAGTTATCACTGACCTCCATGAGTACAGAATTTCTTGTTCTAAAAACAGTCACTATGCCTAGTGACATATCTCAGTTGGTAGAGTACTTGCCTAGCATGCACAAAGCCCTGGATTTGATCAACCAAGCATGGCAACACACACCTGATCTGAGCACTTGAGAGGTAGAAACAGTAGGATCAAGGATCCTCAGCTGCATAGTGGGTTCAAGGCCAGCCAAGGGGTACATGAGCCCCTATCTCAAAACAAACAAATAAACAAAAACAAACATATAAGAAAATAATTACTAAAAGTATGTGATTTATCAGCAATTTTGGTACCCGATAAATTAATATCACACTCAGCCATCAACACAACACACTCATCATGATCAACCCATTTTTAATAACTACCATTCTTCTGATATTTTACATACTCTAAGCTTTTAAGACTGGAAGGCTAAGCTGGAGATTTTGTTCAGCAATTAAAAGACCTTACTGATCTTCCAGAAGACCCATTTTTGATTCCCAGTACCCACATCAGACAGCCCACAAAGCACTATAACTCTAGTTACAGGTGATCTGATGCCTCTGACCTTTGTGGGGGCTGGCACTCACCTGCACCTTACCCCCTATACTGATGTAATTTGAACTTTTAAAACACTTTAAAAAAGCCCAAACAAGCTGGATGTGGTGGTAATCCCTAGCACTTGGGGAGGCAGAGGGAGGCAGATCTCTGTGAGTTTGAAGCCAGCCTGGTCTACAAACCAAGTTCCAGGAAAACTAAGGCTACACAGAGAAACTCTATTTCAAAAAAACCAAAATAATGATAAACAATCAAACAAATAAAAAAATAAATAAAATGAAAACATTACCTAGAAAGGCCACACAAGACCTAGAAGGCCCGGTGAAACCTTTGGACTTAGGGCCCAGGTTTGTGTTTGGCTCAATTACTTTCTTGCTTTTTTTTTTTTTTTTTTTTTTTTTTTTGAGACAGGGTTTCTTTGTGTAGCCTTGGCTGGCCTGGACTCACGTTGTAGATCAGGCTGGCCTTGAACTCACAGTGATCCACCTGTCTCTGGGATCAAAGGTGGTCACCACTGCGCCTGGCTTGGCTTGATTTCTAAGTCAATCAATGAGACCCTCTCCGAGCCTCAGCTCACGTGTAAAATAGGAACCATGTTAGGAAACATCTTACAGAATGATCATGAGATAGTGTTGGTTAGATGTGTAAGAGCTCAATAAACATCAGTGTAAATGAACTGGTGAACACATCGTGACACATTTTACAGATTAGGAAACTGAGGCCTAGTGTTGATGCGATATAGCTGTGCTTCTGTGTGCAAAGTCAGCTCAGGTGAGGCTTTTCCATCCATTCCACGTGAGGACTCCTTAGACCCCTGGGACTTTTCAGCCTTGTGAGCCCCAAGCGTCCTCTTCTGGAGAACCCACTGATCCCACCTTACACCCCCTCTCCTCACACGTCGGACTGTTTGCAGTTGACTGTAGTGTTAACTCCTCCATGCATGGCACCCGAGCATGCTCCAGTAGTGCCTGTGATAGAGTGTGTCAGAGCACAGGTTTGGCATTTGCAGTTCAGTCATCGATGCCTCGCTGAGGTAAGTGGCTTTATCCTCTGATCTTTAATTTCTTCAAACCTCAACCTGCTGTGCTTTGTAGGATTCCCGAAGACTTGAGAGGTTGTGTAAGATATCTGCTGTGGCCGCCTCATATGCCAAGCCTGCTTAGTGAAAGCTCATCTTTCTGTGGTCCTGTTAGCCTTGTAAACTGGCAAGAAGAGGCCAAGGCTTCCTCAAGACAAAGCTCAGAGGTGGAGTCTAGTGGGCTGGGGAGCAGCTTGGCAGCTGGAGTGAGAGCAAAGAGGACTCTGGGGGGGGGGGTGACAGAGATCAAGGCTAAATTATGTAGATTATTCCTTTGTTCCTTGTAGTTTGCACTTGCCTTGGTGCCTCCTGGGGCAGGAAGGGAGGCAAACTCACTCCTTAAGCCCTCTAATGCACAAATGCATACATATGCATTTGGCCACCATTTTGGATGTGCCCAGCTATAACACAAGCACAAACACACACCCCGCCATGGGTATATATGCTTGTTACCACGTGTGCGTGCGTGTGTGTGTGTACACTTTAAACACCAACTCGGCTTCACGCACAGGCAGTCATGCAGAAGATCATATGCACATGAACAAATGTGAGCATACAACAATACAGGTTCTGCGAGCACATACGCATGCACGTGTGTGTTCGCAACCACAAACCCACATGAATGTGCACACAAACGCTTGTCCACATGTACACGCACACCCTTTTCGAATCCTCAGCCTTAAATAGAAGCATAAGCCGAAACATATGTGCCTCTCTGTCGTTAGGCGACAGGAGGTTTCAGAAAGACAGCCTTGCAAGAGAATGCAGAGAAATTGGCAGGGGTTCCAAGCACTGCAGGAAAGATTAAGGGATAGATGGCATCCTGCAGGGGGGTGGGGAGGGGAAGGAGATAAGATGCCAGTCTCTTAGGGAGGAGAGACAACTCTGAAGCCATCAATCATCCACCCAAATCCACACTCTTGGAAGGTTTACACCAGCGCCTCTCTATTACGGCTAGTCAGCACCAAAAAAGCTACAGTTTAAACAGTGAACGTCTCTCGCAGGCAGGGCCTCAACCTTCTACTTTAACCTTCAACAATAAAGCAGATTGTTATTTCATTATTATTACTCTTCAGTCTAGTTAAACGCAAGAGTCCTTACCCTCTCCAAATTATGGGACCCTCAGAATTTGGCTTGACCTTCAACTTCTGAGTCAGTCCCTGGACTCAGAGCACCAGTTTAGCATTTGCAGATTCCCTAGGACTGTCTCCCTTTTCTTTGACAGACTCTGTTGTTCTTGCCTGTCTCTGACATAGGGGTTCTTGTACTCATCTGCAGGCCGCATCCCTCTCCTCACTCCCCCACTTGTGAAGCATTTATTCATACTCACGGTTTATGCTAAAGAAAGTTAAAAAAAAAGTATAGATGGTACAGATGGACAGAGGTCAAGTTCAAAACTGACCTTGTTGGGAAAGCACTTTGTCCTTTGGCTTTGTTGAAGTATAATTAATGCCTGACAAACTACACATGTACAGAATGGAGCAAAAGTGGGCCAGAGTGGGGGTGGGGTGCAGAGAGGAAAGGCTGTTTCAGGGTGAAAATACCCTCCAGCTCAGATCTGGAATAAGACAAAGCAGCTTCCAAATGAGGACCTCTTTTATTTTCGTTTTTAGATTTCCTTATTTTATTTCTTGTGCATAAATGTTTTGCCTGCATGCATGTGTGTGTGCTAAACGTGTGCCTGTTGGATTCCCTGGAACTGGGATGGCAGAAAGTTGTGAACTACCACATGTGTGCTGGGAATCGAACCCAGGTTATTTGCAAGAACAAGTTCTCTTAACCACTAGGCCATCTCTCCTGCCCCACAAATGAGGAAGTTGTCATGGCAAAAATGCAACGTTGGGGAGTTGGAGCTAGAACCGTAAGTTTATGGCCAGCTTGCCCTGGGCCCAAGCCTGGAGGACTGGCTCAAGCCAGTCTTGGAGGTCTGGGCCTCTCCCAGCCTCCTTTCCTGCTGGTCTCCGGATGCAGGCTAGGGAGCCATTCCCCATAGACCAAGAAAGCAGAAGTCTGTTTCTTGCAGACCAGACGTCTTCTCACAGCCCATTTTCACTACAGCACTGTCTCCGCGCTCAGAGGCTCTAGCTAGCCTGCTTACTGACTGAGGTTTTCCATGTCCACCCCCACCCTGTGCCTTGGACAGGATTTCACTGTGTAGCCCTGACCATCCTGGAACTCACTCTGTAGACAAGGCTGGCCTGGAACTCAAAGATCTATCTGCCTCTGCCTGGGATCACAGGAATGTGCCACCACACCCTGCTACAGTATCTTTTCAACAATTCTTTGCTGTTATTTCCTTCCCTTTTAGGACGAATTTTTTTTTCAGTTTATGTTTTATGGGTGTTTTGCCTGCCTGCACCACTTGTGTGCCTGGCGCCCACATAGGCCAAAAGAGGACTCCAGATCTGTGAAACTGGAGTTAAACTGGAGTTACAGACAGCTGTGAACCGCCATATGGGTGCTAAGAATCCTCTGCAAGAGCAGCGAGTGCTCTCTTAGCTGCTGAGCCATCTCTTTAGTCTCCTGTTTTTTGTTTTTTGTTTTTTGTTTTTCTGTCTAGGCAGGGTCTCACTTTGTAGCCCTGAGTGGAAACTTCGCCACGCAGCAGCCCTGACTGGTTAACTCACCACGATATAGAGTAGGCCTGTCTCAGACTTGCACTGGGTCATCCTGCCTCTGCCCCACTCGTGCTGGTCCTACAGGCATTGGCCAACAGGCCTGCCTTAAACAATTTTTTACTTCTGTATTTAAGAGGGGGGGAAAAGTGCTGTGACAGACAGTCCCCATCATACACCTGTGCACAATTCCTTAATTTCCTTAAGATATCTGAAGAATAGAAACACAGATCTTTAAATCAATTTATTGATGAATTGCATATTTTAAAGGGTTTTGACATCTAGCCAAAGAGCTCTTCAGAAAGACCAAACAGAGTCAACCTCAAATGTGCAGTCTACAGTGTTTCTCAAGCCACATTGCTGCCAGGACATACTGTTCACTAGCAGATTTTCCTCTTCTAACGCTGATAGGCTAAAACAGAGCATCACAACACTGCTTTAATTTGCATCTGAATAATTAACAAGCTTGCGAGTTTGCATGTTTATTAGTCACTTGGATCGTTTCTACTTTCATAGATTTTTTTTTTTTTTGTCCTTTCAACAAACTTTTTCAAAAAAGTATTTCTTTTACAAAGTCTATCATTACACTTTTACTGCAGAAAGTTCAGATCACACTATAAAGGACATAAATCCAGCCTGATAGCCACAGGGGAACGTGGTGTATTTCTCTTCAGATAGGGAAGGTAGAAACGGGTTACAGAGAAAGTTGGAAATAGAGATTGCACATATAGAAAGCCAAACTGAGCTCATGCCAGGTGCCCCTCATAGAGCACCTGTAAATTATAGAACAGCAGACACGTGGACAAGCTCACTTGTTCATTTGTTTCTTTTCTTTTTTTTTAGTGGCATGTAGCTCAGGCTGATCATGAACTCAATACTTAGCCAAGGATGACCTTTAACTCCTCGCCCTCCACCTCCCAAGTGCTGGGGTTGCAGGTGTGTGAGACCATACCCGCTTAGCCTCAGGGTGTAGAGCACTTGCTCCGTACGTATGCAGACCTCTTTTGGATTCTCGGAACCCGTAAGCAAAAATAAATGAACAAATAGCAGAAATCTTCCTGTTATTAGGCATTCCTATATAAGCACAATTTTAATATGTGCACAGATGTACATAAGCATATGCTTACATTATTTTTATTTATTTCATTTTATGCGTATGTTTTGCTTGGATGTGTGTATGTGAACCACGTATATGCCTAGTGCAGATGGAGTTCAGAAGTTGGTGTCAGATCCCCTGGAACTGGAGGTACAGATGATTGTGAGCCACTGTGTGGGTGCTGGGAACCAAACCTGGGTCCTTTGGAAAAGCAGCCAGTGCTCTTAACCACTGAGTCATCTCTCCAGCCCCTGTAAAGACATCCTTAATAATTTGGACATGTGGTTTCCTTCTATTCTTGTTCTCATTAGTAGCAGAGCATAAGTATCCTTATCATCATTTTTTATTATTGTCCTAGAAATAAATTCCTAGACTGGTACCTAGCAGGGAGCAAGAACCTGATAAACATTTGAGGTTGCAGAACCAGGTTGAAGGGATGCTGGCATGTTCAGTTAATCAATTTGTGCTCTGACACAGAAGCTGTCACCGAAGATGTACCAATTAGAACACAAAATTTCTCCTCAGAATGTCTCCCAGGGAGAAGTGCTGGGTCACAGCACTTGGCTAGCTGCTGAGGTGTTTAAGAAAGCCCCAGTTAATTAACAAGAGAAAGATTCCTCGGTGGTTTGCGCCACAGTGGAGGACAACAGGAAGTGTGCTGGAGAAGACAGCTCCACACTTCCCTGCAGGTTCCCTCCAGAAGCTTGATGGTTAAGAGGCAGAGGGTGGCCAGCTGCTTCTGACCCAGGCTCAGCCACAGAAGGGCAGCCAGAATCCCAGCCCACCACATGCTCCAGGGCCGAGAACACATTGGTCTCTGCTCTTTGTTGAGCATCTGGCACTTGAGTCCAAACAGACAACATCTCAAGCGTGCAAGGGAAAGGGCGTGAGGATGAGTTGCTGTCACACCACTCAAGGAAAAGAATAACCAGACAATGCCTTAGCCAGCAATAGAATCCAAGCAGACCTTACAAAGAATAAGGTCTACAAAGAATACAAAGAATAAGTGGCGCTGCTAATTCTGAGATTAAAATAAAATCTTACATGAATTTCTGTTTTTCAAAACAACACAGGATATGAAGATGGCTTCACAAGTGTGAGGGCCTGAGTTAGGTGGGAGCCCGGACCAACACCCAAGGTTATTCTTTGTCTTCTACGTATGAACTTTGGACCCATGTGCCAATACTCTCACGTATGAACACACATATACATGTACACCAGCAACAAACTGCTACAGGTTGGAGCTGGAGAGACTGCTCATTAAGAACTTTTGTTGTGTAATCATGAGGACCAAAGTTTGGATCCCAACATCCCTGTAAGAAGCCTAGTAACTTGTACAGGCCTATAACCTCTGCTCTCAGAGGTGAAATCAGGAGGCTCATTGGGGCTTGCAGGCTTCCAGCCTCGCTGAGAAAACAAGAGATCAGGGATAGACAATGCCTCAAAGAAGTAAGTGGAGAGGGACAGAGGCATGCATGCATGTGCGCATACCACACCCACACACACACACACACACACACACACACACGCAAGTAAATAAATCTTTTAAAATCACATGGGTGAATGTATACACACGTGCGTACCCATATACACCCATGTGGCTGCACACACAGCCTTTGTGAATACATGTTAAGAGGCGCTCTAGCTGAAAAAAACATCTGACCTCTGAGGGGAGAGCTGTGGGGGAGGTGAAGAAGTGATTTCACTTTTTACCATCAGACCTGTGGGCTTTCTCAATTTTTATAAATATATACCAATTTTATACTTAAGGGGAAAATAAGGCCCTTTGTTTAGCTGGCTCCCCAACTACCTTTGCTTCACAAAGCTTCCTGACTGTAAACTGTGTTTTCTGTCCAAGCACATCACATCCATTATGTGGCTTGATTGCCACAATAGACCTGTGAAAAAAAGCCCCTTGTTATCATGTCCATCTCACTGGTCTGATTCGTGAATTCTGGTCTTTGTTACATTCACAAAGAAAAAAAAACCCTAACCAATGTTAATAAAAATGCTAGAAAATAGGCAACTCATGCTTTGCTACTAACAGCATAAATCTGTACAAGCCTTCTGGGGAGCAATTTGACAATATGTATCAAAATTCTTTAGACTCTGCATAGTCCTTATTCTAGTGATTCTTTTGCTAGAAATGTATCCCAAGGACATAATTAGGATGTGCACAGAGTTTCAGCAGCTAGGATAATCATTTGGAAGATGCTCATGATACTGAAAAAAATTAGAAACCACTTAAATACCCAAGAATAGAAAATTACTTAAATAAATTATGTTCCATTCATATGAGAGTTACTATAAAGTCATTAAATGATGGCGAAGAAGCTCATTTAATGAGGACGAGCACAGTTCATGATACATTTGAAAAAGTAGGTCACACGCAGTTTGTATTACAGGAGTCCATTTTTGCTTTAAAAAAAAAAGTGTCATTAACAGCATGCACAGAAAACAGGTGAAGCAAGTGCTCAGGGTGTGATCACTATTTATCCCTGGGACTGAGGCTGAGAGAGGTCCTTTAACCTCCCCCTTTTCTTAATTGTGTTTTCAGCATCCAATCCCACCTTCCCCACTGCTAAATTTTTTTGCAATAAAAAGATGTCTGTTAGAATAAGAAACAAATTATGTATCTCAATATACTTAGCACGCCCTGGGATTGTTTTTTAATAACTCCAGTATGAGAGAGAGAGAGAGAGAGAGAGAGAGAGAGAGAGAGAGAACACCCATTAGTGTGTGCACTCCACCATGCATGTGTGGAGGTCTCCTCCTACCCTTACCTGGGTTATGTGGCTCAAGCTTAGTCCTGTTCTCTAGGTCTATGAATCAAGTCTTCAGCCATGGAGCCATCTTGCCAACCCTCCCCTCACCCCATATTAATTTTTGTTTTGTTTTTCTGGACTGAGTTTCTCTGTGTAGCCCTGGCTGTCCTGGAACTCTGTAAACCAGGCTGGCCTTGAACTCACAGAGATCCACCTGCCTCTGCCTCCTGAGTGCTGGGATTAAAGGCTTACATTACCAGCAGCAGCATAATTTTTAAAGATTCAGTTCTTCCCCCTAAAGCAAGTTTTGTGGTCCAGTCTTTGTGTTTCCCTCCCTCCTTCTCTCCCTCCTGCCCTCTGAGACTGAGCCTCTCTCTACAGTCTACTCTGGCCATCCTGTGAAACCAGCCCCTCCAAGAAGCCTGCCAGGGTGTGTTCTGGCTTCTGGCTCCCTGACTTAGAGCTCACACTGAGCTTGCTCCCCGTGGTCATGAGACTCTTGCTTCCAAAATCTGTTCATCCCCCGGGAAAGCTTACGGCATCTCCAAAGTGTCTGCTTGGTCTTGAACCTTTAAATAGATTTGGCTGCTTACACAGCAGGTATTCAGGTGCATGAAACCCCAGCAGCTCTCAGAGGCCCCTCCCAATGGCCTTCACTCAAAGCTCTCCTTCGTGACCTCACTCAGTTCATACTTGGCTCCCTAGTCCCTTGGTTTTATCCCAAAGCCTTCTACCACCCTGTGGCTTGCCGTGCCCCAACCACTTGGGAGTGTGCCTTTTGCTCATATCAATGCTCTGGGTCACAGCCAAGGCCACCTTCTTTTAGGCCTTGCATTAATCAGTCATTTGAGGGCCAAGGCTAATGAAACTATGGCTATTGTGTACTAGCTAGACACATAGCGTCAACATGCAATCTTTTTTAGTCTTTAAAAGCAATTGCAACCACTGCTACCTTCTCTGCATCCTTGTGTGCCAGCCCCAACTGCACTTCACTCTGCATGGACCTCAGAGAGGTAATGCTAGTTGTCCAAGGTGGCAGAGCCAGTGGAGAGGCAGGAGTCTCATATCACACCAGCCCTTGAGTGACTGCCAACCTCACGGTCCCTTTGCTTCTCTCAGCTAATGAGAGTAATGAGAGATGAGAAGAGTGACCTCCATCAAGATTAAATGGTTCAAGGTCATTTCACCTGAATACAGAAATGTCTGAATCTTAGCCGTGGTCACGTGTGGTTCAGGCAAGGAAGGAGGTGAATAGGAAGGAGGTGAGTGAGGAATGAGCCCCTCCAGGAAGGCAGACCTGCATGAGAAGTAAGGCTAGGAAGGCCCTTTCAGGGTCCCCTCTGCACCAGAGTTTCTAGATAATACCTGCCCCTGTCCCTTTGGCCTAAGGCTCAAGGACCATACTAGGCTGTTTCAGCTGAGATAGGTAGAGAGGAGGAGTGGTCATTGTTTACCACTCATCCTGTGCTGCTGTGGACAGAGGAACAGTATCCCTCAAGCTTCAGAGATGCAATAAAAACTCCACCTGCCAGGGGTGGAGGAGATAGCTCAGTGGTTAAGAGCATTTACTGCTCTTGCAGAGGATCTGGGGTCAGTTCCCAGCACTCACATCCAGTTAATTATAGGCTATTAACCGCCTATAATGCCAGCTCCAGGGAATATGACACTGTATGGCCTCCCCAGACACCTACACACATGCAGAATGCAGAATGTCATACAGCTTTACACATATACACATAAAGCCAACAAGTAAAATATTAAAAAAAAAAAAAAAAGCCAGCAGGTGGTGGCACATGTCTTTAATCTCAGCACTGGAGAGGAGGCAGAGGCAGCTGGATGCAGGAGGATCTCTGTGAGTTCAAGTCCAGCCTGGTCTATAGAGGGAGTTCCGGGACAGCCAGGGCTACACATAGGGAGCCCTGTCTCAAAACACAAAACAAAACAAAACCCAACAACAAAAACTCCACCTGCCTAAGGCAGCAAGGTGGCCCTAGGCCTGGAGTTCTTGGCTGGTGTTCTGGAACTGTTTCTAACCTGTCCTCCAGGTGCTGTCACGACTCCTGTGGGTGCTGTGGAGTAATGGAGTGTGGGAAACTGGAGTCAAGAAAGAGTCAAGAAAGTCTGGGGCTGAGGGTCTAGACACCAGTCTGGCAGTTCCTCCAGAAGTTAAACATAGTAGCCCTGTACAATCCACAGTAGACACCCAAGAGGAGAGAAAACATCTGTGCACATGAATGCTGACAGCTCTGTTCACAATGGCCAGAAAGTGGAAATAACCTAAATGTCCATCAGCCATCAGAGAGACAAACTGTTAGGGTTCAGCCTGGGACAAACCTGAGACAGAAGGCTAAGGTGCCTATTTAATGTATCAAAGGGGACATGGCTGCCAGGTTCTCCCAGTATCCCTCAGTCCCTGCTTATTACAGGGGACCCATGGCTGGCATACCCTCCCTTTACCCTCAACTCTCTTCCCTATATAATCCAACCATTTTGGTTACCCACAGCCCTCTTTGTACCTTTGGGTCTCCTGGTTGCTGCTCTTGGTTCTCTTTTCTCCCATCTCCTGCCCCAGCTTCTCACAAGGCCCAGATCAAGCTGGTCATGTCCACTTTGAACTCTTCCAGATGTGTTTGCCTCTGGCTATGCTCTCCCAGATGTCTACAATAAACTTTCTCCTCCACCATACTGAGGAGCTGTCATGTTCCTTTCTTTTTTATTATTATTCACAAACAACATGTGGCATGTCTACACAATAAAATATCACTCAGCCATTTTTGTGGAAGGACTGACCTGCACGACAAAAAAGGATGAAACTTGAAAATGCTACTCCGAGAAAACCAGACAAATAATGCCACGGTCACCTTCCATTATCTGAAGTTTCCAGGGGAACCAAAGAGACTTCGAGGTTGGAACAGTGACTGCTGGTAAATACAAGGTGTCTTTCTGGGGACTGGAAATATTTTGGGGGCCAAAGAGATGGCTCAGCAGGTAAAGTCACTTGCTGACAAGCCAGATGGCCTAAGTTTGATCTCTGGAACCCACAAAGTAGAAGAAAAGAAATGGCTATCAAAAGTTAATCTCCTAGTGCTGGCCACGCTGCATGCCTTTGATCCCAGCACTCGGGAGGCAGAGGCAGGCAGATCTCTGAGTTTGAGGCCAGCCTGGTCTACAAAGAAAGTTCCAGGATAGCCAAGGCTACACAGAGAAACCCTGTGTGTGAGAGAGTTGTATTTTGCTGTTTCCTGCTGGGGCCGAGCCCCCCAGGGCCTCACCAATACAAATGAAGTGCTCTCCCGTCGAGCTACACCTGACCTCAAACCGAGTACATAGCTGAGAATGAATACATAGCTTGAACACCCGATCTTCTTGTCCCCATCTCTGGAGTGCTGAGTGTAGAGGCATGTACCACCACCCTTTTTTATTTGCTGCTGGGGATCAACTCAGGGCCCCAAGCCATGTAGGCAAGCCCCCTCCCAGCCCGGAAACTGATAGAAGCTGGTGCATCCTTGGTGCTCACTCCTCGGAGTTCTGTGTATGTCTCATCTCTTCTTCAGTCTCATTAAATCCCCACAACAGCCCTCTAAGAAAAGAACACTTATTGCCTGCGCTTTGTAGATGAGAAACTGAGGCTAAGGGTTTTGATGATTTGCCCAGGTTGCACAGCTCAGACAGACCTTGAACAACCGTTTTTTCCTGTTCTCTCCCCCATCAGAACTGGGGGAAGGGTCTCCCCACAGCAGCTGCCTTCTGTCCTGTCTCCCTGACTTTCAGCTTTTGCTGACGGGTTGTAGCCTTATGCTGTCTTCATCCTCTTGTCTAGCTTGCAGAGACATTGACTTTTCACAAAAGCACAGCATCCTCAGTGAAATCTTCTTCACGCTGCCAGATACTGCTTCACACCCGCCCTGAGGTTGCCCAGACTAGAGGCAAGAACTGCCTCAAATCGAGACAAAATGCATTTGTGGTTTTGAAAGAAAGTCGTTAGAGACAAGACTGTTGTCTAAGGCCAAGGTTGCTTCAGTTCTATTTACTTAAAGTAGAAAGAAGACAGTCCCTGCTCCAGGGGAGGGTTCCGAGCCAGCTTGCCGGAAGGAGGGGAGGGTTGTTTTTGTTTTGTTTTGTGTCTGAGAGTACCCACTGCTAACCACAGGACAGAGCAGGTGAGAGACAGAGGGAGGAACAGCCAGCTTCTGGAAGGCAGAAGGTAGGAGGAGTGAGAATAGGTTTGGAGACCAAGCTAGAAGCAGAGCTTGAAAGCAAAGGTGGGAAGGCAGGCGGGGCTTATGAGAAGGGGCCTCCAGAGCCTGGGGGTGGCCTTGGGGAGCCCAGAAGCTGACACAAGACTAATCTGGGCTTACAGCACAGCCCTGGCTGGACCAAGACTCTTCCCATAGCCTCTCTCTGGGCCCCCTGACTCCAGCCTCTCCTTCTCATTTTCCTCCCCTTTTAAATCAAGTTTCAACCCCTCCAATTCCTCAAAACACTTCCATGGCTCCCAAGGGGAAGGGAGGGAATAGAGAGACATTCAGGAGAGGCATTCCAGACTTCTTTAGGGTCAAAATGCTGAATTCTAGGCTGGATTTTTTTCTATACAGGGGTGTTGAACCTAGCATCTTACACATCTTAAGCAAGCGACTTACCACTGAGGTGCGTTCTCAGACCAGACAACAACCTTCCCTAAATGAACTCTACCTTCCTCTTTTTAAATGTTCTCCTTTTCACAGATATGTGTTGACACTTCCTCAAATAGTACATTCTTTTTTTTTTTTTTTTTTTAAAATTGTATCTATTTTTAATTGAGACACAGTTTTTTCTCTTTCCTTCTTAAGACAGGGTTTCTCTGTGTAGCCCTTGGCTGCCCTGGAACTCACTCTGTCAGCCAGGCTGGCCTCAAACTCACAGAGATCTGTTGTCTGAATGCTGGGAATAAAGGTATGAGGCACCAAACCTGGCCAACTCAGACATCATTTCTCTGTGTTGGGAGCCTTCAGAATCCCACTACTCATGGTAACTTTGAACTAGCCAATCATTCTCACTGTGGGCCACCGTCACCCCATGAATGTCCCACGTGCTTCTCTCTGCTTGTGTTTTGCCCACGTGCGGAGCCCAGACTGGGTTGTAGCTCGGCTTGTAGGAGCTCACCCTGCAGGGTGCACATCCAGTGTGCGAGGGGTGGCATCTCCAGCTCTGCAGAACCCTGAGCAAGGAGCCAGATGCTCCACAAGCTGGGCCCTCAGCAACTGCCAGAACTACCCGTCAAGGAGCCAGAAGTGAGCACACACCAGGCGTCTCCAGGAGGGGCGCCAGTCCGCTGGGGATCACTGGGAAACAGCACTGTTTGATGTTTGTCTCCAGCTCCTCCCCTTCCCTTGGCTGAAGGGAATTCTTGGGTGACTCTGCCCTGGCCCCAGGTCAGCCTGTGGTAGGAGTCACAAGCACTCACTCCATCTTCAGGACAAGCAGGGTAGGGCCAGCAAGGCTGCAGCAGGGGCCTCTGAGGTTATTTGGATGTGCACCCTACTCTCCCAGCCTCTCTTTCCCAGGCTTCTTCACCAGCAGTGGACTCCTACACATCCTGTGTGGCCCAGGGAACAGTCTCTTCCACTAGGCTTCTTCAGACCAGGGAGCTGTCCCCTCTCAGCCTCCCTTGCTGTGCACAGGAGCTCCCAACTCTGCTGTCCCTTTGTGTGATGGTGGACGTGCTCTTTCATGTCTGTTCCATGGCCTTCGGGGTCTCTATCTGGGGTACTGTGTCTCCAGCACCAGCAGATGTGTGCACCAGGAGAGGCTGCCCAGTGAACAACTGAATGCCTCAGTTTCTTATTTTGTTGCAGTTGTTTGGTTGGTTGATTTGCTTTGTTTTTTGTTTGTTTGTTTGTTTAGACTGGATCTTGCTCTGTCGTCCAGGCTAGCCTCAAACTATCCTTCCTGCCTTGGCCTCTTGAGTGCTGGGATTATAGGTGTGTAACACGAAGGCTTCTTTAATCTGTACAGCAAAGCAAGCGCTTTGAGCATTGCTAAAATATGAAAGAAAAAGCTGGGATTATCACATGTCCATAATTCCAGTATCTGCGAGGGAGAGGCATCGGGGTTTGTTCAAGGCTATGTTTGCTTGCACAGCGAGTTGGAAGCCAGCCTGTATTACAAGAGATGGCGGCTCAAAACAGCAATAACAAAGCACTTTTTGAAAACGATAAATGACGTGTGCCTTTGAGGCCAGAAGAGGATATCAAACCCTATGGAGGTGGAGTTACGGCACCCACTGAGGGTGCTGGGACCTGAACCTGGGTGCACTGTAAGATCAGCAAGCACTTGAAATTGCTGAGCCATCTTTCCAGCCTCTGACCTTGTTTATTTGCTTCTCGCTGGCCTGGAGCTCATCAACTAGAGCAGGCTGGCCAGGGGAGTGCCAGGGATCTTCTGCCTCTGCCTCCACAACACTGAAATTACAGGCCTATGCCAATATGCCTAGCTTAATAAAATTATGTGTGTATGTATGTGTTAGTGTGTTTGTGCATTAGTGTGTGTTAGTATGTATGTTAGTGTGTGTCTATGTTTGTGTGTGTATGTGTGTGTTAGTATGTGTGTGTGGTATGTATGTTAGTGTGTGTCTGTATATGTGTGTTTGTGTCTATTTGTGTGTTAGTTTGTTAGTGTGTGTATATGTGTGTTTGTGTGTGTTACTGTGTATTAGTGTGTGTATGTGTGTGTGTGTTATATGTGTGGTTGAACCTCCAGGTTACATGTGGAGGCCACAGGATGACTTTGCAGAGCTGGTTCTCTCCTTCCTCTTGTATATAGGTCACAGGTTGGGAAGCCAGTGCCTTCATCTGTTGAGCGACCTCGCCAGCCCATCCCTAGACTTTTCTGTGTGTTCTAGAAATGTAACTCGGGCCCACGCTTGAGCTGTAAGCATTTAACCAGCTGAGGCATTGTCCCCCTCCTTGTCCCTGACCCCATCCAGCTTCTCATGTTTCTTTCACACAATCCCACTGTGCTTCACCTTGGCCCAACTCCAGCAGCACAGGGTGTTGCAGGGTGGAGAGTCTACAGAAATCACGGAGCTGACCTCAAGTTCAGTGTAGCTGTGAGGGACCTGGCTGACATACCAATTCTACTCCCTTTTTGTTCTCAGTCTAGCCAGGATGGGCCAGTCAGACCTTGCTGTCCTCATGGGAAGGGGCAACCAAAAGTGGCCATACCCCAGACAAGCCCCATTTCATTCTTGTCACAGCTTATGTATAACAGATCATTACAGGGGCCAGAGAGATGACTCACTGGTTAAGAGCACTGGCTGCTCTTCCAGAAGTCCTGAGTTCAATTCCCAGCAACCACATGGTGTGGCTCACAGCCATCTATAATGTGATCTGATTTCCTCTCCTGGAATGTAGGTATATATGCAAACAGAGCACTTGTATACACAAAATAAATAAATTAAATTTAAAAAGATCATTATACCCTCTTAGAGATGACGAAACTAAGGTCCAGATGGGTTATGAAACTCAGCCAAAAGCACAGAACAAGTCGGTGGTGAGATAGGGTGAAGGGCTTAGGTTTGGCTCCCCAGACCCCAAAGCATTAAAGTGCAGCAGGCAGATAGGAGAGGGCAATGGAGTAAATCATAGGATTTACCAAGTTTGATTCACCAGCTGTGCTATTCACCTACAATCTGCTCACCCAAGGGCACTTCCCGCTCACCCATCCCCCAAACAGAACAAGTCCAGGCTGAAGACTCCACGTCAGACAGTTCACCCCTGATTTGCCAGCCAGAGTCACCATCAAGGAACAGGAACACCCTTTGCTTCTATGGCTATTGTGAACAGACTAGGTACTTGGAGCTCTGTCAACACCTCCCTGTGGCTCACGTCACAGCAGAGATGTGTGGCGACAGCTCAGTGGACAGGCAAGAATTTTGTCAGCCTCTGCCATCCTGACAATGCCATAAAATTTTAATTGGCCTCGGAGGAAAGTCACCCTAAACCCACCCCTCAGGACAGACAAACATTATGCAGGAAGCCCAGGGAGGCTTGAGTGACTCTGCTTTCCTAAACAATGGAAGAGTGGACTTCAGCTGCTGGAGGAGGCTCCCAGACAGAGCTGCGGCCTCCTTATTCCATGAGGAGGGTTTGTCGGAACAGATTCTCCACCGTACAGCTGGGTGGGATGCTCACAGCAAGTGCACAAGGTTGTCGAGAAATTAAAGACCTGCAGCCACCACTCTTTTGCCTTTGCTGAGTTTTTCAAACAGTCTTGCTCCTGTGGTATCTCTGCCTGGTCCTGCTGTGGTAAAAGGGTAGCAAGCATCGCACCTAAAATAACAGCTCTAAGAAGGTGTAATTCACAGACCATGCAGTTCACCCATCTAAAGGGCATGGTTTGTCGGATTTCAGTGTATTCTCAGAGTTGTCCTGATTCAGAACATTTTCAAAAATAAACTCTGTATCCATGAACAGTTTGCTCCCAATTCCTTCTCTCTCCCAGCCTCTGGCAACCACGGATCTATTTTCTGTCTTCCTGGATTTACCTATTTGGGACACTATATACGAAAAGAATCATATAATGTGTGATTTTATGAAACTTCATACTCTGAAGTCCTAACTCTAGAACCTCAGAACATGATCTTCTTTGAAAATAAGGTCCTAAGCCAGGCATGGTGGTGCACACCTTTAATCTCATCACTCTGGAGGCAGAGGCAGGCTGATCTCTGTGAGTGTGAGGCCAGCTAGGTCTACAAATCGAGTTCCAAAACAGGCAGGGCTACACAGAAACCCTGTCTCAATTAATCAATCAATCAATGGTTCTAGAAGATATGAGAGTTTAAGATGAGGTCACTAGAATAAGCCTTAATCAGTATGGCTGATATTTGTTCCCAAAGAGGAAAACTAGATACAGAGACAGACAAGGGGAATATTGTATGAAGATGAGGCGAAAGAGCACAAGAGGTTGACAGCAGCCGATAGAAGTCTCACAGCCTCAGAAGGAAAGTCTGGCCTGCAGCTTCATCTTTGATGCATAGCTTCTGAAAGTGTGGGACAACACACTATTAGCACAATAGCATAAGCCACCTGGCTTGTGGCACTGAGACACTGATTGACGTGTTGTTGTTCGTGTCTAGCTTCTTTCACTGAGCATCATGTTCTCAAAGTTTATCTATGCTGGAGCATGAATCAGTACTCTTTTTTTTGTGGCTGAATAGTATCCCACTATGTGGCTATACCACATCCATTTAGCCACTTATCAGTTAGCCAACTTTCAAGCGGTTTCCAGTTTGAGGGCTTTTGTTTGTTTGTTTGTTTGTTTGTTTGTTTGTTTTCCGAGACAGAGTCTCTTGTGTAGCCTTGGCTGTACCGGACTGGAAGACCAGGTTGGCCTTGAACTCACAGGATTAAAGGCGTGCATCACCATGCCTCACTCAGTTTGGGAGTTCTTATGAAATAAATGCTTCCCAGCACGTACATGTAAAAGCTTTTGTAGGGACATGTTTGCTGAGCTCCAAGACTTGACTAAAATTACCAGCTAGAACTTGAAAGGACTGTCCCTCTCACCTAGATGTTTGACTTTAAATTCACAGACCATTTAAGTAACACACACTCATAGGCGCGTGCACACACACAAACACAGGCTCACGGACATTCATTCACAAACACAGTGGTGGTGACTAATGTCAGTTGTCAACTTGATGGGAATTTAGAAGTCGCCATGGAAGCACATCTGTGAAGTAGAGTCTAGATTAGGTTGACTGAGGTGTGGGTGGCACCGCCCCATGGGCTGGGGTTAAAAAAAATAAATAAATGAAAGAACGAAAGAAGGAGAGCGAAAACTGAGCACCAGGGTTCATCTTTCTCCCTGCTGTGAAGGTTGCCATGTGACCAGCCAGCTGTCTCAAGTTCTTGCTGCCGTGCCCTTCCTGTCATGATGGACTGTGGGCATTTTCTCAGAGAAACGAGGAATGAGAGAAGTAATTGATACGCATACATCTGAGCCCATTGCACTTCCAGAATGTGGTGGTTCAAAGGAGAATCAAACAGAAGTCCTGCGACACTGAGGGAGATGAAATCTCCAAAGAATACAACAAGTCAGGACATTGATTTGAATATTATTGAGAGCTAACAAACAAAAAACATTTAAAGGGGTACAAATGGGTCAGCCTTGGCCTTACGAGTGTGCCCACAGCCTCTATCGATTGCCACAGGATTTCTGGGAGGCATGGCTTTACCGGTAGGAAAGCATACAAGTTAAAGACGTACACGTGAGGAGAAGCACATTTGACAGAGCTCAGCTGCTGCAAGGCTCTGGCTGCCTGGTTCCTCTGGAGGGACTGGAAGCTTACATAAGCAAAACTGCTTAGATCAGGGCGAGCACAGGAAGATTCGATTTCACCGTGTCTGCGAGCGAGCAGGATCAGAAGCTATTCTGAGCAGCCACAGAGGAAAAGTGCCAGAAATCATAAATAAAGCAGTCAAACCCGTCCAGCGGCCGGATCAAATGTGACATTCCCAAAGAATGTGTGAACAGGGCATCTTTGAAGCGGCTGATTTTTCAAAAAAGAAGAAGAAGCGGGGGGGGGGGGCGGGGGGGCGGGCGTGGAGGCAGAAAACACCTTAGTGGCAGGCTGCTGTGGAAACCATAAGCGTGAAAGCTTGACCCCAGACAATGCATTCAGGACGAGGCAAGAAGAACACCGGAAAGGTGTGGGTCTGAGCCACCCATTGAACATATATTGATTCTGGACACTGCCTGCGCCCATCATTTGTACGTGCTGTTCTTTGGCCCCTCGCCTTCATTTTGTTCATCTTCCTGTTCCTTTCGTTCTTACTGCTCCCTGGATGTGCTGTGCTCACTGCCGCTCTCCTGGCCGTGGTGCCAACTTCTGGAGGGCAGAAGTCTGCCCTAACTCATTCACCTCATTTCCAGAGGAAGGGGACGGCTCCACCATTCCTGGTCACCCCCTTGCTTCTCTTTCAACCTCTTTCCATTCCATCGTTCAGAGACTACTTAAAAGTTTTTGCCTGGGGGACCTAGGAGAGGACTGTTCAGACTTCCTGTTCTTGGCTCCTGAACAACACAGAGGAGGCACTTCCAATGCCCTCTTGTTCAAGACATTTCACTCTGCTCCAGGGGACTCCTCTCTGGGAGTCGCTCACCCCTAAAAGCAGCAGAACTCACTCTACAGAGCTATGTTCAGCTCTCACCTGCCATCAAGCTGGCTGGCTGGCTGGCTGGCTGGCTCTCCCTACCTCTCCCGCCACCAAGATGATAGGATTCAAGCTTCAGTCCCCAGTAGGTCAGCTCTGTCCCCAAGCGTGACTAATGTGCTAAAGTGTGGACAGTGCTCAACCTACCTGCTGGCATATAGTGAGGAGTCAAAGATGAGCAGTGTTGTTTTTTTGTTTTTTTTGTTTTTTCTTTTCTTTTAAGAAATTCTCGTGTAGTCTGGAAAGGCCTTGACTGCAGCTGAAGATGATGTTGCTTTTCCTGATCCCAACTCCTCAGTAGTGAGATTAGAAGTATGCACCTCCATGCCTGGTTTAATCATATATATGTGTGTGTGTATTTACATTATATGCATATAATAATACACACACATAGACATGTACAAATATACATACACATATAATGATAGGTAAATAGAAGGATAGATGGGTAGTTGATGATGGGTTGATGGATGGGAGATGATGGATGGGTAGATGGTCATTGATGGGTGATGGACTGATGATGGAACTGCCAGGAACTTGAAGCAGCTGGCCACATCACACTCGTAATCAGGAGTCAGAGACTGGTGAATGCTTGTGCTCGGCTCACTGTACATCTTTGTGAAGTCCAGCAACCTTTTCTTCATGTTAAGCAAGCCAATGGACCTACATCCCCAGACTCACTTCGCTCACACATCACATGAGACTTCTTCATGTCTCTTGGCTTCTGCCCTTGCAGAAACAGCCTCTGTTCTCTCTGAGGAGCATTCTCAAACCCTGAGAGAAGATGGGTCAGCCCAGTTGGGGTCTGGCTCTGAAGAGGCGTTGTACTTGTGGGAGGCTGTCTTTACCTCAGAGAGTACCTTAATTCACTGTTCAAGAAGTGGGTCAGATGGGCCAGACAGGCAGTTTCTGTCTCATGGGGGCTGTGGGCGTGGCAGCTCTTAGAATAATCCATCATCTTCCAATATAGATGGAGAAGGAACAAACGAGGCTGTGGAGGCGGATTTGCCTTGAAAAGCACAGAGGGCTGCCTTGGCACAGACTATCATTAATTGTTGATGGCATTAACAAGACCATTCTTGTGTCAACTAGTGGAAATTGTGCTTTCCTGGAACCCGTGGGCCAAAAGCGGTAGTCACGGTATTAGATCCCAAGTCCACACTGGGTAGGTCATCAGGACACCCAGCCTCCCCCTGCTTTCTCCCAGGGGTGGGTGGAGCATGCTTCTTTGGGATTCCTCTGAACCCCCTACACACACACACACACACACACACACACACACACACACACACACACACACACAGCTCAGATGAGACCTCTTTTAGGTTCCCAAGGGTTTCCAGGCGCTTTCACCTTAGGATTACTTTCACTGGGGACACAAGGTGCCAAAGGGCAGGGAAGCAACTTGTTCTCCTTTCAGCACTGCCAGCAAGCCCAGTTCACACATTCCAGGCCCATGGATCAGAGCCTCTTTCTCTGTCCTGGTTCAAATCAACTGGTACAGCATAGGTCACAAGCCACACCAGGAAAATGCTCCCAGTGCCACACTGCACCAATATGGCTGCCAGGAGCCCACCCCTGAGTGGGTAGTGGTTGAGAGAGATCATTGAGAGCCTCACAGACACCCCCAGTGATATCCTTGACACCCAAGAAAGTGAGGCAAATCATGAGCTGGGGAGAAAAGGGGGCCTGCATGACTAGCTTTCCTTTTCCCTGTTACTTCTCGTGGGACCCCAGAGATGGCCACAAAATTTCCATGGATTGGGACAGACCACAGAGACAGCCTTTCTCACAGGGACTCCAGGAACTGGGACACTGAGAACTCAAATGGTACTATGAAGGGTTGTGCACCGGGCTTAGTCAGAATTGGCCCCTGCTGATTCAGAAGGTATTAAAAAAGGTTCAGGGGAGGTGGCTCAACAGTGAAGCCCTTGCCATGCAAACATGACGACCTGAGTTTGGATCCCTAGAGCTCACGTAAAAGCCTGGCACATATTGAGAGTCTACCTCTGGCCTCTGCAGACACAAACATTGGCAAGTGTGCGCACACACACACATGCCTGCACAATTTAACAAGACAACCATCCCTCAGAGTTTTGGCACAGGTGATGGTGCCCCAGGGCAGGGGGTGATCCTTTCTGTGAGTGTCTGACTGAGCTTCATCAGGGCTGGTTTGGTTGTAAAACAGAAATTCACTGAGTGGCACAGGTTACCATGCATGTATTTTAACCTCTCTGATACTCACTCTCCATTGTCTAGAGACAGTGTCCATTATTTTTAAAGCCATTCTTCACCTCTTAATTTTAGTGGTTTATGCCTGAACCTAGTCCTCGGAGCCAGGGATAAGTATTAATAATAATAGTAGCATAAACACGGTTGAGCCTGGGTTCTTTTTCTTTTTTATGCATGTGTGGGCATTCATGTGCATGTTTGTGTGTGTGCACGCAAACCAGAGGTCAACCTGGGTGTCATCTTCAGTAGTGCGTTCACCTCCTTTTATACAGGGTCTCTCATTGGCCTGGAGTTCACCAAGCCTGGTTGACTAGCAAGCTCCAGGGAGCCTTCTGCCTCCAACAGGTGTCTTCATCTGTCACCCTGACCTTCATTCTCTGAGGCAGAGTCTCTCCCTGAACTGAGCTTGCCATTTTGGCTAGTCTAGGTAGCCAGCTTGCCCCAGCAATGCCTGCTTCTGCTTCCCATGTGCTGTGGCTACAGGTGCCTCCTCAGCTTTTGTTTTTAAGTTCAAGGACAAATTTATTGGGGTTTTGAGGGCAGGCAAGCTATAAATCTTGGCAGCTGCCTGGATAAAGGGAGATGAAGAGGAAGAAAGAAAGCCACACCTTTTGCAATGGAGATTGGCAAGAGGCCACATGGCAGAAAGGGAAGGAGGCTGACAGAGAAAACATGCTTAGGGGTGCTGAGTCACAGCTCTGAGTTTAGGTAGCACCTAATTCCAGGCTCTTCATCCCAGTGCAAATGACTGTATCAGGGACATAGGGTCAGGAACAGACAGAGAGAGAGCTCATTGAGGAAAGTGAGTACTCCCAAGGGTAGGAGTGAACTAGTGAGCAGAGGAAAGAGCTCCTCAAAGCCCCATCCAGCTTTTATGTGACTGACAAAGATCAGAACTCCAGTCCTAACTGTTAGTATTTATATAAAAATGATGCCTCTTAACAACAGGTATTATATGAAAGATATTTATTGGATGGAGGTGGAGAGAGAGGGAAGGAGAGAGAGACATGGGAGGGAAGGAAATAAAGTGAGGCAGAGAGAGTGCAAGAGAGGAGAGGGCATAGAGAGAGCCTGGTGGGAGTGGCAGACCAGTTATTTCTGAAGCACCTGGTCCAGGTGAAGTCACGTGATGCAGGTGCTGACACAGAACGTTTGTCAGGACCGTAAAGGCTCCTAAGGGCAGCCAGTTGAATTGTCTGCACAACATAACATTCCTCCCTTTTCATTTAAGTAAAAAATGAGGAGCTAGGGAGGTGTGGCAAGGCAAGAATGAGGACTTTGGACTGCTTCTCATGCAAGGCAAGGCAAGTAGGTTCATTGGAGGCAGCTCTTAATCACCATGAAAAGTGTGTGTGTGCATGAAAGAGAGAGAGAAATAAGAACACCAAAATGTCCGGATTACATGGTGAGGAGGAGGGGAAGCCATGCCCTGGAAAGTTTAGGGTAGAGGGTGGGGTTTGCCAGCCATCCCCAGCAGCAGATAGGGACTGAGGAATGCTGGGAGAACCTGGAGCTGTTTAGGACTTTTGGGAACTTTTGGGAGAGCGAGTGGAGATGAGACATGAACTTAGGAACCTCCATTTATCTGATCACTGGCAGTAATTAAAAAGGTTTTATTTTGGATCTGTTATCTAAGAGAAATTGGGGCCAAGTTTGGTTGCAGAGGCGTTGTAAGCTTGGAAGCCCTTAAAACAGGTGCTAGGTATAGAAACTTGAAAAATTCCAGAAGGCATCCCAGAGGAGAATCTGGAGGCATGGGAGAATGGACTATTCCCATTGGGCAGGTAGGAGTCAGTGACCTGTCAGGGCGTCCCAAGAGCAAGGTTTGACTCAGTAGATTGGTACAATCTGTTTCAACAGCTGGTCAGTGCTGGTCAGAGACCAACGGCACAGTTGCCTGTAGCAGACACAGTTACCTCGCCCTGGATTTCGTAGAATGAGATGGGGAGGGAGCCAAACTGTGCTGGTAGAGGGAATCTCACCCCAATGGAAAAAGGTCCTAGATGAAGGGTTTGGATGTAGGTTGGCGAGAGTGGTAGGAAGCATTTGCTGGAGGAGAGACTCACCAATCAGCCAGTGTTAGGTATAGGAATGTAGTGATCTGGTAGCCAGGAAGGGGAGTCCTAAAACCACGGAAAGGGGGAGGAATCCCAACCTCTGAGCTAGGCAATAGGTGGGAAACTTAAGCTGTTGCTTGGCAGTACTTATCTGGATTCCATTTGACCTGAGAGGTAGATTCAGGTGGATTTTCTGAAGTTTACAAGAATCACTTTAAAGTGTTACGAAGGAGATACACTTTAGACATGTCAGCATCACCATTGTAACCTGCAGTGAAATATTCATTGTAGAAAAAGGCAATAGACATACGCCTTTGTGTTAACAGCATAAACACTCTTTAAGGTGAGCTCTGGAAAGGCAGAGGCCTTCTGTGGAGCAGAAGGGGCAAAAGCTCACTTGATCTTGACCTTTAGTATGATTATACATCATGGAAGAGAGGCTTCTCTCTATCCAGAAGGCTGGATGTATATAAGTCTAGCATAATGAAAAATAACTTTTAAGTCTGTACTTAAAAGAGAAACCAAAGGAGATTTAAAACCTTGAGCTTGGATCCATGATAGTGAATCATATAGTGGGATGTTTCTATCAGAGTTAGATTAATAAATCAGAGCTCTAGTGATAAATGCCAAAGCTCTGGACAGTTAATACAATAGTAGCATAGCAACGGGAAGAAATATGAAGCATTTTCACTTATTGAGGATACCTTAAATCACCTTAGGCCATCCAACCTTCATAACTTGCATTTATCAACCTTAAAACACCTTTTTAGACCCACAAACATTTTTTTAGAAGCTTCATAACTTAAACTTTTGTATCCTTAGGCCTTGTATCCAATTATTTACCATGAGAAAAGACTGCTGTGAACATTCATTGTCCTTTAGCTAAAGGAATGGTAAAAGGTTACATCTGAGACCTGTTTTTGAATCTGATAACAAAGTAGACTGTGTCCTAGACCTGACAGTAGCAGCTCTAGGAGTGAGGATTAACGCCTGCTCTCCTGCATATGAAGAGGACTGAGAAGGCATTTGAAGCTTCCCATGACAGATGTTGGCAATATGACAGTGAGACCCAAGTGTGGGGTTAAAACAGACCTGCAATGTTACCCTGGGCTTGGTGAGGCTGGTGGAGGTTGCTGAATCTAGGAGCCATCTGCCAGGTCAAGGAGCTCCAAGGCAGGAAGTGTCTGTCACTTGTGCTAGTTGAGCCTCCATGGCTGGGCACAGAAGACAAGCCTGAATGGGAGCATTTTGACTTCCAGAGGCCAGTCTGCCAGCAGAGAGGTTGAGGCAGCTGCGGGACCAGCATCCTTTTCGGCTGCATTTGAAACAAACAGATAGCTAGCTGGCGGAGCTGAATTAGGCTAGACCCGTGCAGGATGGGGCATCCCAGACCTCTTGTTTCCTCTGCAGGAATGCTGACAGCTTCAGAGCTGCAGCCAAGGTCTGGAGTATAGTTTTATGTCATAGCTGAGCCTATCAGGATGGCTCCTCTTGGATTTTAAAAATCATTTTTACCAGCTCTTCTATGGGGGTTCAGGGATCATCCTCAGCTGTTTAGTTAAGATAGCTGTAAGACCATGTTTGCATCTGTAGAACTATATTTTTGGACATTTTAAAGAACTTGATCATCTACAAGATAATTAACTTGTATTTGTTAATTATCAATTAAAGACTGGGACTTTAGGTTCTATCTCTGTTAAGTTGGAGCCTTAAAAAACATAAACCAAGTCCATTAAAGTGAAAGCATAACAGTTTCCTGTATAATTTAGTTTATCAAAAAGCTCATAGCTTATAAAAATCTAAGTCTATACTATAGGTTAATAATATTACTATATTAAAAAAAAACAAGATCAAGGATATTTTAACCTTTTTGAGAATGAAGATGTAGCATAATGACCAAGCTTTAATGTTGTAAACAAATGAATGCCTCTAGAATTAATATATCATATAGTTTAAGAGTATCTAGGCAAAAAACTTTTATGTAGTAACCCTCTGAGTAACAAGTTTTAGAATCAGTAATACAGTAGGACAGTATGAGATAGCTTAAAAATTATATTTGAATCTGCCATACCAAATCCACTGGCCAGAAAGCCTAGTGGCAAACCCGTATCATAGGCAGCTTGTGGGGTGGGAGAAACAGCAGTCATTCATTCATTTAGGAACTGGCAAAGATACAGGCAGTTAGACATACATTTTAAATTCGTTTGTTAATCTCAATGGACCTTTCTAACCTTGAAATTTCAGTATCATAGAACAATATTTTTGATCCAGGGTTGAATCATATATACAGCATGTTGTAAAAACATAACTTTGAATTTATATAAAAATGAATACCAATTTGAAATGAGGCTTGTTTTTGTCTAAAAAGAGATAAAACAAACAGAGTTAACTAAAATAAACAGGTGTTAGAAATACATACTTATACATGTATATAGTCTGAGAGAGAGTTTAAAGTTAGACTTTAAACATAGCCAATGGTAAATTATAACTCTTTAGATAAGTTTACAGTGTAATCTTAAGGTTTTTTGTTTTTTGAAAAAGCAGAAAAAGAAATGAGAGAGGGAGGGCTGGCTCACTCACTGGCTTACTTGTGACCCCAGCAGACCCACCGCAGAATGGGGGGAAGGGTAGAAGTGAGGGGATGGGAGGAGGGTGGGTGGCCATAAGGGTTCCACATGGAAAGAGTAGAGTCCAGGATCAGATTTGAGAAACAGACCTCAGGGGTGGCTGAAGCAGGCGGCGTGGTTTGTTGGTTTTGACCGGCTGGCGGAGGTGGGAAGCAGCACCTCAGTCTCTATGCCATTTCCAGGGCAGCATGCATGGCAAAGCACTAGTGGCAGTGGGGGGGAGTAAGCCAGCGTCCGAGCACTCCACCCTGTCCCCGGGCATGGAGCACGTGGCAGTGGCAGTGTCTGCGCAGCCACGGGCAGAGGGACATGTGTGTGTGGTGGTGGCAGCAGCAGCAGCAGCAGGTGTGAGTGATTGTGAAAAGCAGAGTAGATGAGAGAAAGTGAAGGTTCCTGGCCAGACATTACCAGGAGAGCCTTTCCCAGCCAATGCACCAATATTAGTATTTATATAAAAATGATGCCACTCAAACAACAGACATTGTATGAAAGATATTTATTGAATGAAGGTAGAGAGAGAGAGAGGGAGGGAGAGAGAGACATGGGAGGTGAGTGCCAAGAAAGAAAGCGAGGCAGAGAGGGTACAAGAGATGAGAGCGATCAGGTGGGAGTGGAAGGCTGGTTATATCTGAAGCACCTGGCCCAGGTGAGATCATAGGACACAGGTACTGACATAGGACATTGTGAGGACCCTAAACGCCCCTAAAGGCAATCCAGTTGAATTACCTGCACAACATAACACTAATGCCTTCAACTATGGCTTTATCAGATGGGCAATATTTCTAACCCATGCTTGGCAGTTTCATGTGTGTTCTAGGGATATAACTCAGGACCTCATGATTTTTCAGGAAGGCAGGAGAAAGGCATTAAGACAGGGTTCCTTTGTGTAACAGTATTCCTGTCCTGGAACTTGCTCTATATACCAGGTTGGCCTTGACCTCACAGAGCTCTGCCTGCATCTGACTCCTGAGTGGTGGGATTAAAGGAGTGTGCCATCATGTCTAACTGGTCCTCCTGATTTCAAGGGAAGCACTTTATTAACTGATCCATTCCCCCAGCCCCTGAACTGAATTTCAGTTCACTATTAAGAAATCCTTACAACTAAGTCCATTATATTCATCTTAAAAAAAAAAAAAAGTCATTATGGAATAAATAAATAAATAAATAAATAAATAAATAAATAAATAAATAAATAAATAAATAAAATAAAAAAGTCATTGTGGAGCTGAGCACTTGGGAGGCAGAAGCAGGTGGATCTCTGGGTTTGCAACCAGCCTAGTATATAGAGTTCCAAGGCTACACAGAGAAACACAGTCTTGAAAAACAAAATAAATAAAAATTTTTGTGTGGGAGAGGGGGCCATACATGCTAAAATACACATGCAGTTGTCCAAGGATAGCCTTGGGTGTCAGGCTTTAAATTCCACCATGCTTGAGACAATGTCTATGGTGGTTTGATCAAGAATGGGCCCATGGCTTCTATGTTTGAATGTTTTGTCACCAGGGAATAGAACTGTTTGAAGGATTAGAAAGATTAGGAGATGTTGTTGGCCTTGTTGGAGGAAGCATGTCACTGGGTATGGGCTTTCAGGTTTCAAAAGCTCATGCCAGGCCTGGGCTCTCTCTCTTTCTCTCTCTCTACTTACAGATCAGGCTGTAGCTCTCAGATCCTTCTCCAGCACCATGTCTGCCTGCATGCTGCCATGCTCCCTGACAGAGTGACAATGGGCTAAGCCTCGGAAACTGTAAGCCAGACCCCAATTAGATGCTTTGTTTTGAAAGGGTTGCTATTGTCATGGTATCTCTTCACAGCAAAAGAAGAATGACTAAGATTTTGCTGCTTGTCACTGTGTATGCCAGGCTATCTGGCCCATGACCGCCAAGGATTGTCCTATCTCTGTCTCCCATCTCACCATAGGAACATTTGGGTTACAGACGTGTTCCGCCATGTTGAATGCCACATGCTTTTGGGTATCCAAAGGAGGTCCTCATGCTTGTTTGGCAATCGCTGTATCCTCTAAGCCATCCCTCTAGCCCCACTGTCTTTATTTCTGTTCTCCCTGCTTGCAGAGGAAATGGAGGTTCAGGGAGCTTAGATAACTCTCCTGTGATCACACAGCTGATAACACGCAGGGTCAGGCTCACAGAGCCAGTACATCTGGGTGAAGCCCTGGAGGGTTTTTCTTCTCAAGACAGGGAGGTTAAAAAAAAAAAAAAGAAGAAGAAGAAGAAGAAGAAGGGAAGCAACAGAAGGAGGCTGGAGAACTATCATGCCTGTGAGATAAAGGGGCTTGTGAAAACTCCCCAGGGGTGGGGGTGTCAAAGGAACCTTTTAAAACAGGATAGTCCAAGGCGCCTTTGAAGCTGTGTGAATTTATCTCTTAAAAGAAGTACCCCTATGACTTGTCCAAGTCTCCCTCTGCTGCCTCATACACAAATACCTTTCACAGTGGGTTTGGAAGCAGACAGGAGAGGGCGTTGGCTGAGTCCCAAGTCTCAGTTAGAGCTGGGGAAGAATGAAACGAATGAAACATCAGGCCCAGGTCAGCGCCAGCTCAGACTCTAAATGAATTTAACAGCTTAGATGCAAAATACTGAGGCTAGTGTTGTCCTTCCATAGCGGGCGAAATGTAGATTTGAGTGTGTGTATTTGAACTGATAAGGAAAGGAAGGCCCAGCAGATAAATGTAAGGAGGGTAAACTGAGGTTCAAAGACGCCTCCCAAAAAAACCAAAAACCAGAAAATAACCCAAAACTAGAGCCACTGGTTACCTGTCTGGGTCCCTGCAACTCCAACTGGGTCTGGTATTTGAGGACTGAGGCTGTGGGTTGGCTTAATGACACTTGTAAGGAAGAGGTGAGGGAGGAGGGGCTTAGAATCAATGGGCCCAGAACATAAAGCTTTGGGTCACAACTGTGTGTGGGGACGGTCAGGTGGACTCTGGGGTCTGGATATGGCTCTGATCATGGAGTGTCTTTGCTGCTCTAGGTGGAAAGGGTCCCAGGGCCTGCCTGGCTTCCTCTGCAGACAGGCCTCTGCGCCTCTAAGAGCAGAGGGCAGGGAGCCAGGGAGGACTTGGCAAGAGCCGGGGAAGAAGGAAGGCGAGCAGCCTAGTAAACTGATGAGGAAAAGAGCTGGAGCGGGAGGGCAGCCCAGGCCTTCAGGCCTGCAGGATGGTGCAGCAGCCAAGGCCAGGAGGAGGGGTAGAAAAGGAAACAGGGAGGTAAACTTGATTGGCTGCCCACCTGGGCGGTCTCACTGCCACTTAGGTTCCCCAGTGGTCACAGCCTGGTCCAGAGGAGGCCAGGAGCAAGCCTGGGTCTGGTGCCTTTGGGGCTCCTCCCCCACTTCCCACTCTTCTTTCTTTCCTTGGGCTGGTTTCTCCAAGGCTCCAAGTTCCTGAGACCTCTCTTCCCTGTACTCTGTGTCTGCAATCCTCTTACCACTTCCCTGACTTCATTCCTGCCGGGGGTTCTCTCTGCAGAGTCCCAGACCTAGATTCCTTTACCTCCAGTAGATCGCTCATGTCCAGAGGACTCCCAAACTGAACTCCTCTCTGCAACCCCCACCCCATGGCATGGGGAGCAGTTTCAGAAGAGTTCCCTTCTCCACACTGACTCCTCCAGGAGAGGGTGGGCTTTAGGGCCCACAGCTTGCAAACACGCTCCCCAGAAAACCTCAGGCACTTGACCATGAACTGCTGTGGTTATGAGACCCTACTCTCTTTATAACCACATAGACTTAGCTCTGCTCTCCCTCCTTACTGTGCTGGCAGGTGGTGGTCAGTCCTGGGCACAGGCTTGCACCCTGCCCCCTCTGCTAGAACAGCAATGCTTCCGGCTCGCTTACAGCCACCGGCTCTTAGAGTTAAGTTTGCTCTTGGAAGGAAAGGCCCCCTCCACATACCTCACATAACATCCAGAGGGCCTGGCGTGGAGCTGGGCCCCAGACCAACCAACATCGCCGTGACTCATGCTGCCCATGGGATTTATATCCTGTAGCTGTGGTTCTCTAGACCTTGTAGGCTGGAGCACACAGCAAGGCAGTGCCAGGTCATTCCCATACCGCTCCATGCAGCAGCCTTTTTCCATCTTTCCTCTAGCAGCCACCTCCCTGCATCCTGACAGCTTCTGGAGTGGCTCCCTACATAACTCAGCTTTATTCTTCTTCTAATAGGCACCTGGGAGTAGGCTCTGTCATCTTTCCTGCTAGCCAGGCACCTGGAACCTCCGGTGAGGTGATGCCTTTGTCCACTTTAAAACTTTCAGACACTTCTAAAGGTAACTGTTTTGCTGGGGAATGGCATCACATGCCCTTAGTCCCAGCACTCTGGAGGGAGAGGCAGATGGATCTCTGAGTTCGAGGTCAGCCTGGTCTATAGAGTAGGTTCCAGGACAGCCAGAGCTACACAGAGAAACCTGTCTTGAAAAAAAAAACAAACAAACAAACAAAAAAAAAACCCACAAAACTTAAAAAAAAAAAAACAAAATAAATAAAAGCAATCGTTTTGCTTAAGGTTTGGTGTTTTTGTATTTGTTTTTTGTTTGTTTGTTTTGTTTTGTTTTGTTGAGACAGGTTTTTTTTTTTTTGTGTGTGTGTGTGTGTGTGTAGCCTTGGCTGTCCTGGACTTGCTTTATAGACCAGACTGGCCTTGAACTCACAGAGATCCTCCTGCTTCTGCTTCCCTAAGTGCTGGAATTACAGGCAAGTTTTGGTGTTTTAAATTTTATGTGTGATACCACAAACATACCGACACACACATGCACACACACAGACACACACACATGTACACACACACACACACACACACACACACACACACACATGCCTGCTCAGGAGGAGAAGGAACCCCCCTTTCCTTCTACCCCTGTCCGGAAAGTTCTGGTTTCCAGGTTTCATTAGGTTCAGCTCAAGCCCTGGAGGAAGTGGGTGGAAAGAAGCATCTGCAGGTCCTGATCAGAGGTTTGATTCTCAGCCCTTCCTCAGGACTCCAGGGTTCCTCTCCAGGTCAACAGCACCTGCCTTCCAGTTAACCCTCAGCTGGCCCCTCCCTTCAGCTCCAAGAGAGGGAGCCTGCAAGCCTGAAGCTTCAATCTCTTCTGCCCTCCAAAGCTCCTACTCCCAACCTCACCTTGCCCCCTAGGAGCCAGGACCCAAGGGGCTCTCAGCACTGCCTCTCCACGACCCCACTCACATGGCTGCTCACATCTGAGCAGACATCTCACCAAAGAATGGATGACATATTAGCCTCTTCCTCTTGAGGTCACCTCACAGATTACCAAGAGCTCAGGAGCACTCCTGGGCCCCTTTTCTGTATTTCTTAGTTTGAGGGAAGAGGCCCACTTGAGCCCTGCCTCCTTTGCAAAGCCTGGGAGTAGAGAATGTATCTCAGAGAGCTAATTTCCTCTGCAGAATCTTCCAGGTTTTTGGCTGTACTGCTCAAGGCCGCTGACCCGGTTTGAGGGCTCCTCCCTTGGGAGGTGGTCTCTGTGTGGTGGATACCCAGGCTGCAGGGCCCTATCAGGATATCCGATTCATGATACCTTCTTAGCTGAAGTCTTCGCCCCAGAACCCAGATGAGACATCCAGAAACTGGGCTGGGGTTGTAGCCCAACTGGCAGGGTGCCTCTCTCGAGTTCACAAGATCTGGGTTTGATCCCCAGCAACTCATAAACTGGGCGTGTTGGTGCACATCTGCAATCCCAGCACCCGGGAGGGGGAGACAGCAGGATCAGGGGTTCAAAGTCAGCCTGGGTTACATGAGATCCTGTCTGAAGATGAAAACAAGGGGCTGGAGAGATGGTGCAGCAGTTAAGAGCTGCAGAGGACCTGGGTTCAATTCCCAGCACTCACATGGCAGGTCAAACAGTCTATTAACTCCAAGAGCTGATACCCTCACACAGATATACATGCAGGCTAAACACCAGTGCACATGAAATTTAATTATATAAACATTTTTGAAAAAGAAGAAAACAAATTAAAAAAAGAAAAACCCTTCAACATCCTCCAGTGGCTCCCTATTACCTAGAGGAAAGCATAAAGACCATTCCTCCCAAGTCCCAGGCTTCTAGAAGCTGGGAAGGTTGATAAAGCCTGAGAACCTGACTTTGACCTGGGAGTGGTGATGTGTTTGTAGTCCCAGCACTAGGGAGGCAGAAGGATCCCTGGGGCTTGCGCTCTCTCTCTCTCTCTCTCTCTCTCTCTCTCTCTCACACACACACACACACACACACACACACTTTTTGAAAAATTCTAGGCTTCTTACCACCTGGGAAGGTTAGTCTCCCTTGAGTCTATATCCTAGCCTCCACTGAGAGATTCATAATACTTGTCAGTCCTAGATCTCAGAGCACTATACTAAGGGTTGTGAATCAGGGTTAAGTGGAAAGAAGAGGGTTGTGGTCAATTAGTAATGCCTGTTATGGACTCGGGAATGGTAAAGCTGCAAGGCTTTTGCTTCCCTGTTCTAGTTATTCCAAATTCTCCCAGGACTCCCCTACTCCTCATAGTTCAGGATTGGGACAGTGGAAACCATAATCTAGGCTGTTAGCACCGCAAACTCTACAGTCTTCCCTAAACTTCCTGTCAGATTGTCACAATTCCACCTGCCATGGAGTTGTCAAGATGCTGCACACTTTTCCATCCTTCTGCTGAATTTGAATGACCACAACTCTGTTTGCCTGGCCTTGCGCTGTGCTGCCGGCAGAATTAACAGTTCATAATTACTAGCAGCACCATTTCACGTTCAGACACGGCCTGGCTTGCTCTGTGAGCCATAAACTAATCACCTATAAACCCAGTACAGACAACAGTGAAAGTCTTGTATCATTCTTAAATATCTTCGAGGTGCCCAGTCCTGTATCTGGACCCTCAGGGATTGCTGGAGTGGAATGGATTCAGACTGTTGGGAGGAGAGAAAGCAGACAGGAGGGGAGTGGGTAGGGTTTCTGGAGTTGACTGGCATTAGAATGTGGGTCCCTGTGTGATCGGAGAAATAGTAACCAGAGCACAGCAGAGACCTGGCTTTCAGTGACCAGGTCTGCAGGGGAGGAGCACAACAGAGACAACCACAGGGGAGAAGATGAACTCCTCAGCAAGAAGGCCCAGACCCTGCCTGCCCACCTGCTGGCTTTGGAAACTGAGATCTAAAAATACAACAAAAACAGGAAATGGGCATCAAGGGGCCAGGCGAGGCCCAGGCTCAGCGGTTTCCACCCCTACCAGATCTCCTTCTAGGCTCAAAATGAGCCTTCCTCAGGACCTCCTTTTCCAGAAGAGTATGACCCTTCAGAAGGTCTTCTCTGTCACCCTCTCCATCATTCATCCTAGACAGACAGACAGACATCCCTGCTATATTCCCTCTACTCTCTGCTCCACAGCCCGGCCTTTAGGTGACCATCTCTCTAATGTCCATCCAACTCCATCCTATGACTCAAAACCAAAAGTTGACAGTAGGGACTTGAGGTCCCATCCTTTACACAGGATGTGTGACCTTGGACACTGTTTCGTGCCTCTCATTGCCTCATCTGTAAAGCCTTCCCCTGGCTGAACGATGGAGGTGCCACCGGCAGCCCCCTTGCTGAGTATTAGAGTAACGAGTGAGGAGGCACCTGGAGGTTAGAACTGCCCCTTGACCCACCATCTCTGTTATCGGTGTTCGGCTAGGATTTACTCAAGAGCAGAAATCTGCCTTCTCATTTCATCTTGAGAAATCCCACAGAGTGTCGGGACACAACAGCGAGCAACTATTGTACAGAGACACTTCATTCTCAACCACCTGCTTCCAATAAAGACCCGAGGCCATGCTACGGCCTATACCATTGGCTTTGTTCCCAAGGGACTGACCTCTCCTGCCCGTGGTCTCGTAGTCCCTAGGTTCCCATGGTGTCTCTTTGTTTCTAGCGACAAGAAAAGCCTGTGTGTGTTAGAAAGACACAGAAACTTGCTTCAGGTAACTCCAGTAGCCTGTCATGTCCTTGGGATTCAGTTCCCTGGCCCGGGAAGGCTTGAGGGATTCAAGAACCAGATGTGAACTGATTTCTGGGTGTGGGTGTGGGCTTGGACCCCAGGTACATGTGCTCATGGCTATCCAGGAAGTATTCTGTGGTGCTGGCTATCCAGCCTGCCCAGGCCTCTGAGGAAAGGACACCAGAGCCATGTTTTAGTTAAACCATCTGTGCTCTCCATGCAGTCCCTGGGAGCCTGAATAATTGACAGTGTGGTCGGCAGCTGACCACTGAGTTCCAAGGGTGGTGTGAATCAATCTGGTCAACATTTACTGCCTAGTCCCAGGAGGCCCAGAGGTCAGAGGTGAGAAGCAGTGCTCCCTCCTGGGTCCTAGTCACACACGGACACCTGAGGGTCAGTGGAGTGGCTCAGTTCTGCCCTGCTCAGGAATATCTGTAATTTAAAAAAGGATCTCATGCAGCCAAAGCTGGCCTCTGATTCACTATGCAGCTAATAAATGACCTTGAACTTTGATCCTCCTGCCTCAAGGAGGCAAGTGCCACAAAGTTTAGGCAGTGCGAGGGATCAAAGGTATGCCAGGCAAGCACTTCACCGACTGAGCCCAGCCCCTCCTTGTGCCTGTGAGGAAGCTGGACTCAGTTTCTTGTGGGGACTGCACTATGCCAGCATTATAAGGGTGTCCACAGTGGGTTGTAGGAAGACATGAAGTCTGACTTGAGGGTGTCTCTAGGACTGAGGTGTCCACCAGGGGCTCTGAGAAAGTTCAGCAGTGATAGAGAGTGGAAATTGGAGGATCCCCTTTAGCAATAAGTGGTCCCCGAAGGCAGGGGAAAGGATTGGGGTTGCCTAGGGTGGACAATAAGGAAAGGATCAGGAACAGGCACTGGGAGGCCACCAGAGTCTAAGGGATGGATACAAGGAGAGGACACCCCAAGGACAAAGACGAAGCTGCCTATAGGAACAGCACTGGCCAAAGCCGGAACAGCAAAGGGGACATGGAGGTCAGGCTGGGTCACTGCTGAGGAAATTTAACAAGTGAGCTCATGGGGGCCCCATACAAGTGTTTTAAGGATGGCTGTCGGTCCAGCGGGAGAACCTGATTTCCTTCCTGGGAGGCATCTTGAGACAGGGATGTGATGGGGGTGGATATCAGGCTCCCACATATGGACTTCCAAAATGACACCCTGCACAAGGCTCTGGCCCTGATCAGGAGGACCCCGGTGTTGCTGGTACCATTGGCAGGTAAGCCTCTTTTAGCCTAGCTCCTGCTCGCCTCTCCAGTCTCAGCCACCACCTGCCTCTGGCTTCCCGATTTGGATGCCACCTTCCACCCCAGGCAGGGGCTGATCCCTCCACAGAGAGCAATCATCTGTGCCTGTGAGGTTTCTTTTGGGTTGCCCATACCCATGCATTCACTTCGTCAGAGCTGCCAGCTATACTTTGTGCCCATCTCTGTGCCATCTCTGGGGGACTTGGGTAGGAGAGAGACAGACAGAGGAGGCCATGAATAAACATGTTGCCCATGGACAGGGCCACAGCTGGACCACAAAGCCAGGTCCCCCTCCCTTGGATTGGCTTCTTCTGCCTTGTGGGAGGGACCCAAGCCTGCCTCAGTCCAGAGTGTTCACTGGAGACAACACCTGCTCTATCTGGCTTAGGGAGCTATCCCCTTAATTAGCTGGAGGAAGAGCCTGGAATAGCAGGGCTGCTCCTGTGGGATCGCCCCCTAGAAGGAGCTGCCAGGAGCTGGTGTTTAGAGGAAGGAAGAGACAGTTGGGTTTATGGGTTGGGTTTATACTCAAACCAACAGGGGCCTTGGAAATCGAGAAATGCATACTGTCCCAGCCTGAGGGCCACATTCCAAGGTGACGTTTACTTTTCAGGCAAATTAGACCTATGGATATCAGTGAAGCCTACGGAGCCTTTCTCAGAATCATGCTTTTTGTTTGTTTGTTTTTTATAAGACAGGGTTTCTCTGTGTAGCCTTGGCTATCTTGGAACTCTCTTAGTAGACCAGGCTGGCATCAAACTCACAGAGATCTGCCTTTCTCTGACTCCCTAGTGCTGGGATTAAAGGTGCGCCCCACCACGCCGGGCCTAGAGTTGTGCTTTTTAAATGCACAGAACGAAAGAAATGGGATGGCAGAGGACAGCAGTTACATTGATTCCATCCATGGTCCTCTTGACCTTGAATGTTGGAAGAATAGAAAAAGACAGAATGGATATTTGCTCAAATACCTCCTGCAGGGACATTGTAATTAGAGCAAAAGGCATAAGACCCACCTGGGTTCAAGCTGTTAGAAAAGGGGTTTCTTATGAGAACCACTTGAGACCTGCAGAGAGGCACAGTCCAAAGCTAGAACTCAGGGGCTCATTCCCTGGGAGGGCTGGCCCCAGTGTTCCTGGAGGTACTGTTTGGAAGAGGATCAGTTAGTCCCTGACAGGGAAACTGTAGAAACAGGCTTGATGGGAACCCAAAGTACTAAGCCTGCCAAGGTGCCAATGGGAGGCCAATGCCTGCCAGCTGGTCCCTAAGGCCCGTGCTGGTACCTACACATCACAGTTCACTGCTGTAGCAGTCTTTAAATGTCTGATGGGCCCTAGGCCTTGGTGTCACTAAAGAGTCAAGCCCTGACAGGGTGTGCAGATGCTAGTCAACGGGATGGTAAAATTTTATAATAGCTGGGGTATGTGTGTGTGTGTGTGTGTGTGTATACACATGTACAGAAATGAACTCAGCCATTTATCTCTCCCATGTCCTTCTGCTGGGACCTTAGGCCTACAGCTGCATTTGCTGACATGGACGTCCAGTGAAACATGGGATGAGGGCTCATTCTAACCTCCAGCTAGGGATATTGGTTCCCTGGGTTTGCCACAGCCATGGCACACCCATGCCATAGTGTGGGTCCCTAACCTATGTGTGTCAACTTTGCCCTGCCACCTTGAGACCCAGCTAAGGGCCCACACAGCTGTGTTCTCCTCCTGGGATCACAGCCAGGTTCACGTTGGGTATGGCTAGCAGATGGAACATGAACAATGGCGACTCGGGTCCCTTCTAGGCTCATCACCCCTACCACCTACTACTACCATCGCACAGGACAGTCTTCCAAATTGTTCTCTGACCTGGACAGTTCTGTGGCTCTGGGAGGTATGTCCCCAGAAAGAGGGAATCTGCCTCCAGGAAACAGGCGGGGTCAGCCCACGAAGGGACAGCCAGCCAGCGGCAGCGCCTGCTCATGATTACTTCGAGGTACCCCCGAGAAGCAGCTTTCTTACAGACACTGGGGTGACAGTAGCTCCTCAGGAAATGGCCGCTCTACAGTGCATCTGGACAAAACTCTACCCAACCCCTCTTTCCTTAGCTAGGGAAGAGGCTAGATGGGGCTGTCCAGACCCCATCACACCTGGGAGAACAAAAGATAAAATGGTATGCACAAACATATTTGAGCTCTCGCCTGGAGGCTGTGTTGACGGAGACAGGCCTTTCTGGATGCCTTTTCTCACCAACATCCAAACTAGGATGGTGGTCGGATCCTTGCTTTTGATCACCATTGGTAGAACAAATACACACACTGCACACCAATAAAAATGCACTGGCCAAGTCCACTGCGGGGGGGGGGGGATGTTTGTTTCTGTTGTTTCTTTTTGGCTTCCTGGATAACCAGAAGTGCGGCCGTTGAGCCCTGGGAAGCCGCTGCCCAGCACTCGCTCCCACCCTGGCACAACAGAGTCCAGGGAGTTGGCATTTGCGGCCCTTTGGAACCAAAGGCAGTCCTGTTGATAGCTCTCAGCTCAGCTGAGGCTGGTAGGTGGGGGAGCCCACAGGGAAGGGGGAAAAGCAGGGAAATCATGGAAGACATTTCTTCCTAGCCTTCGAGGACAGTTTTCCTTCTCACGCTAGAGACAGAGTTGGCCTCAGGGAAGCTACAGGGATGGGCTGAGGCTCGTTAGTCATGGCATTGGGGTTACAGAGGTGTGTTTGGTACTGTTCTGAAGGCTTTGCAGTTCTGGATGCCTTCAAACCTCACGAGAACCTTGGGGAGGTTTCCGTTCTACAGAGACGGTCAAAACATGTTCAGTGTGACAGGCCACGAGCAGTCGGTGCTCTCCATCAGCCGCTTTAGTTCCACATGCGCCTCTCCAAGCCAAGAGGAGTGTAGCTCCCCCTCCCCCAGTTATTTTTAGCACCATTAATTATTTTTGTTGGCGCAGGAAACAATGAGCTTCCTTATGACATTTTCGTATGTTACATCCCTGCGCTTTGCTCACAGTCACTGCTGTAATCGCCACGAGGCACACTGGCTGGCCTCCCACCGAGAACTCTTGTCCAGCCCCCAAAAGCAGGAGCTCAAGGTTGGAAAACACCCTCCTTAATCAGGGCAGACCTTTGACTTCTGCTGCTGCCTTGCTGTGTGGTGCCGGGAGATTCATCTCCCCTCTCTGAGCCTTTACGACTTGGGGAGAAGAGTTTGGGGTAGCAGTAAGGAGACAAAACCTAGCACAAAGGAAGAGCCTGATGAATGCCGGCAACTATTCAACTTGGTCTTGTTCTGCCCTGTCTCACTCCTCGGCAGAGGCCCTTTGCAGGGAACCAGGGAGAGTTCTTCACTGATACTCTCCAGCTTCGGCCTCGGCCAGGCCTTACCCAGGCCTTCAGCTCCTCTAATTACTTATTTAAAGACTATTGATTCCTCGGGCTGCTGCTGGAAGGCCTGGCGGAATCGCATGTCTCGTAAATAGCAAGAGAGCCGTGGCCTAGCGACTGGAGCTGTGGTCTGACATAACCAGGCAGGGGGTTATTTTCGCCCGGGATGCTTGTGAAATATTCATGTGCCAATTTAAATACCGACGATGTCAGAGCCGGAAAGGGCCAGTGAATCACATCAGCAAAACCTGCCCTTGGCCATGAGGTGCAGTTGAGACCACGAGGTTTGGAGGGTGGGGGTTGGGGAGGGGAGTGCCCAGACAGGGTGGGCACAGGTTCAACATGATGCATCACACAAAATTGTGCAACCTGGAGAGGGTCCCTAAGAGACTTTCTTAAGGACAGACAGGAGCTGGGAGGCTGAAGTGAGGTGGGTATCACACAGCACACAGTAGGCTGCAAAGCTGAACTGCCTGAGAACCAGCATGCTTCACCCTCTAGATGAAGAGTTTCAGCGTCTAGAGATTCCGTAGGCCTATAAAGTTATATGGAGTGACAGGTGAGCCAAGTGATGTCTGGCAAATGTTAAGCGGGATTTTTGTTTGTTTTGGTTTTGCTTTTTGATTTTTTTTTTTTTCATTTGTTTTGTTTTGAGCATGGTCTCTTTTCAAAATCACTACGTAGCCAAAGATGACCTTGAACTTTTGGTCTTCCTGCCTCGATCTCCCAGAAGCTGGGATTGTGAACCTGTGCCACCATTCTCCATGGTCAGTTTATGCAGTGCTGAGGATTGAACCCAGGGCTTCATGCATGCTCCCCAAGCACTCTGCCATTCCTAGCTTCCTGGCATGTGCTAACCTCTACTGAGCGCAAACTGCTTAGCCTTGCAATAACACCCAAGAAAGGTATCGTTATGTGAGACCAGAGATGTGCTGCTGGAAGATGACAATTGGGTGTGGGGCCTTCTCTTTTTTTCACATTTGCTATGACCTTGGAGTAAACTCCTGCTGGGCTGAATCCAATCCACCAGTATGATGTCAGTGAGGCAGAGCAGACAAGAAGTGTACAAAACAGTGGATGTCTGTCTTACAGATGTGGAAACTGAGGATAATTGGCCTAACCAAGTATTCAGGGAACTCCCCAAGCTTCCCTCTAAATTGCCTCCTTCTCCCCCAGGGAATGGTCTTCCCATCAGGCACTTTGCACAAACCGGTGTTGGACCTTGCTTATCCCCTCCTCTCCCCTCAAACTTGTTCCAGAAGGTCACCAGAACCACACCTGCCCTAAGGCGGGCCCTGAGCTGGGCAATTCCACAGCATTTTCTTACTGATCTCTCTCTCTCCTAGACTACCTGGGAGGTGGGAACTCAAACTGTCAATTGAGCAGCAGGTGGAAGAATTTCAGAGAGCTCATGGAACTGGGATTAAACCTAGATCTGTGTGGCTGTGGAGTCTAAGCGGGTCCCTCTCCACCGAATGGCCAGGCTCTAAGCTGCCCATAGACAGCTCTGTCCGTGGAGACCCATGGACCTATACTTCCATCCACTTAAAACCCAGAGCTTTCTCTGCCTCACTGGTGGCTATTTAATCACCTAGGATACCTCACAAAATAAATCCACAGACCCCACACCAGACCACTTCATTCAGAATCTCTGGGGACAGGGCGACATCCTGGCGGCTCTGGTGTTCACAGCTTTCCACAGGGCTCTGGTGTGCAGCCGACTCGTGTTCTAATAATTCTTGGTAGCAGTTGCCAACTTGCAAGGCGTCAGGCCGAGGTCAAAGGGTGGATCCCTAAGTGATAACCTCCACCTGACCCGGACAGAGGACGTGCTCTGCAGGGCCTTTTCCTAGGACCTGAGATAGTCACATACTTTATGATCTGGGTGCTGGATGCATGTGTCCCCAGAGGAGCCTGGTGTTGGAAACTGAGGCACAGTTGAGGTGGTGTGGGCTTTGAGAGGTAAGGCCCCATCACTGGAAGTCCCACCATCAGAAGATATTAGTTTGGGAGAGATGGTTGTTCCAAGATAGTTTTAGGAGGCTGCAAAGAGCTTACCAGCGCTAGCTGCTCCAAGGACCCTGTTTGATTCCCAGAACGTGTGCAGTAACTCACAATTCCAGGGCATCCAATGATGCCCTCTTCTGGCCTCTGTGGACACTAGGACATATATGTAGACAAAACACTCATACACACACACAAAAAAAATAAAAAATAAAAAAATGAACAAACTAAAAAACAGAACACAAAGTCATCATGGAAGCTGGAGTCAGCCCTGCTCTGCTCTGGATGCCCATCCTGGTTGAGGTATGATTTCTCAACTGCCTGCCATGACTGATACAGCCAAGAGGGCCCTCACCAGAGCTTAGCCATACCCTTATCAAACCCTCCTAGGCTGCCAGACAAATATGCCTGTTTTCTTTACAAAGTCAGGACGTCCCAGAACCAAG
Organism: Psammomys obesus; assembly: GCF_907164565.1. Taxonomy (NCBI): domain Eukaryota; kingdom Metazoa; phylum Chordata; class Mammalia; order Rodentia; family Muridae; genus Psammomys; species Psammomys obesus. The sequence goes on along the minus strand of NW_026585895.1, from coordinate 44,188,015 downwards.
ACCACAGACAGAAGAGGGCAGTGGCCAGTCACATGGTGAAACCCATTATCGCCTCAGCAGCCTCTTTCCTTCATTTGTTCATTTACTCCCTGTGGTGGTTTGAGCAAAAATGGCCCCCATAGGCCCATATATTTAAATGCTTAGTTACTGGGGACAGGAACTCTTTGAAAGGATTAGAAGGATTGGGAGGTGTGGGCTAGTTGGAGGAAATGCATCACTTGGGGTTGCTTTGAGATTTCCAAATCCCATGCCGGAGCTAGGCTCTCTCTCTGCCTGTGGATCAGGATGTAGAACTCTCGGTTACTGCTCACCTGTCCATGTGCCACACTCCCCACCATGATGATAATGGACTAAATCTCTGAAACTGTAAGCAAGCCCCCAATTAAATGCCCCCTTTTATTTTTGTAAGAGTTGCCTTGGTCATAGTCTCTTCACAGCAATAGAATAGCGACGAAGGCATCCCCTGTGTGTCTGAGAGCTACCTTCGAAGGTAGCTATGGCACTAGGTGTTGTGGATGCAACCACCAGCAGAAACACAGAGCATCCCAGGGTATAGACTAGAGCCTGTGATGGCAGAACAAGAGGGTGACTCAGAGGATGGGCAGACACACAGATGCCAGGACACTGACAGTGCCCCTTCAACCCATTGTGTGGCTGCAGCATGTGAAACCTACTGCCAAGGGCATGGCCCTCCTGAGTGGCTGTGGGGAGTACAAAGAGGACCCCAAAGACACATGGAATGCAGGGACTAGGAAGGTCTATGGCAAAGAGGGGGTGGGGATACAAAAACTCTCCAGATGTGGGATTCTGAGAGGTCCATAGCATTTTATGTAGTTCTTAGAGGTTGGGGCAGCACACTGGGGGAAGTGCCCAGAGTTATGGAATTCAGCTTGGAGATCTGAATGACAGCTTATTAAGCATTCTGCTGTGCTGTGTGTCGATCCTGTCCTTGTTACATTTACTTCTTTATTGTGTGCATGTGAGCCTTCCAAGTAAAGACAGAGGACAACTTTCCAAAGCTGATTATCTCCTTGCACAATGTTGATCCTTGGGGTTAATCTGAGGTCATCAGGCTTGACAGTAGGGTCTTCTAAATGACCCAGCTGACTCCCAGGATCCCCTCTCTGTATGCTGGCACATTTGGGGGCTTCCACCTTTTTCTCCCCTTTTTTGGGGATGGTGGTGATTGAACCTATAACTTTGTGCATGCCAGACAAATGCTCTACCATTGAGCTGTACTCCTAGCCCTCTTGCAATCATTTTATGAGTAGGTCATTACTACGCCCATTTACAGAAGAGGAAATAGAAACTCAAAGAGGTAATGTGACTCACCTGAAGAAACACATATGTCACAAAAGTAAGAATAGAAACTGACTCTACTTTTTCTTTAAAATTTTTTTTATTGATTCTTTGTGAATTTCACATCATGCACCCCAATCTTACTCATTTCACCATTCCCTCCATATCTGCCCTCCGCTTTTGCAACTTCCTCCCCAAAAGTAAACAAGCAAGCAAGAAAACAAACAAACAAAACTCACACTGTGGAATCTGCGCTGTGTCCCACAGTAGACCCTTTTGTCTACACATCTTGCAAATGTTCATTGCAACGAGTCATTGGTCTGGTATGAAGCCTCTGGCTTCTGCTATACTATCTATACTGGATATCTCTGGGACTCCTCTCAGATAGCCTGTTGTTGCCCTGTGTCATGGAGAGTCTGCAGATCTGTAGGACAGGCCCCTTCACACACTCTAGCAGTTCACAAATGGGGTAGATGTTGAGGTGAGTTAACTCAGAGTACTGGGTCTGGGCCTGGGTGAGAGTGGGTTGGTCAGCCTGACAACTCTCCCACATTCATGCCATTGGGGCCAGCTCTCCCAAACACATGCTGCCAGGGCCAGCTCTACGGTGCTGCTCAGGTGAGGTACAGGGGAAAAGAGGTGAAGATGGATGCCTCTCCTGAGGGCTGCAGCCAGTGAGGAGCAGGGACATCTCTGCACAGCCATCAGATATCAACATGACCCCAGGCAGCTGCCTAGACCAGGGCCTTTGGTGGTGACAGATCCCTGCTGCTGCAAGGCCATGAACCCAGACATGGCCCTTGGCCGCAGCACCTGGCCAGGACCTCATCATGGCCTCAGGCGGCATCACAGGCCACTGCTAGGCAGTTCCTCTTCTCTTCATTGTGCTCATATCTTTCTGCTTCTCTTTCATCTCTCCATCACTTACACACTCGTCTTAGCGGCGCTTGGGGCCTTTGGGTGGCTGGGGTTGTCCCAAGAGTGCTGTGCCACCAGGTAGGCTGAACAGTGCCAGATGGGGATCATGAGTCTTCTTGATTCGAAAAGTCATTCATTCTTAGCTGGTATTGGTGGTGTTTGCCTGTAATCCTAGCACAGGCGGAGGTAGGTGGAGTTTGAGGCCAGCCTGGTCTACAGGGTGAGTTCCAGGACAGCCAGGGCTACACACACACACACACACACACACAAAGGGGAAGAAAAAAGAAAGGAAGGAAGAAAGAAAGAGAGAGAGAAAGAAAAGAGAAAAGCCATTCTTATTTAGGACTCTGCAGAGCCTGTTTATCCCTTGTCTGAAGGTGTCAGGCCTGGGGTTAGAAGAAAAGACAGAACTTGACTGTGCACCAGGCCATCTAGTCCACAGGCATAAGGTATTATCAACCCCTTGATACCACTGAGGGACTCAGCAATTCAGAGAAGTCAAGGCTCTTGGCCTGGGTCATGGATGAGAAGGTGGCAGAGCTGAGATTAGACCCAGGAGCCTTCCCACCCCAGATGCTCTCTCTGCTCTCACCATGCTTCAGAGGAAGATGCCTAAAACATGACCTTTAACTGCCCTTGGCTTTCATGCATGGGATCTCCGGGGCAGCTCCACCCAACAGCCCAGATGCTCATAACTTCCTTAGCCCACGAGGAAAAACTTTAAGTGGAGTCAAGTTCACTGTCATTATTTAGACAGCAGAGGGAAAACATGAGGTGAAGGGAATGGTTGGTTTCAGCTGGCCTTACACAGCTTGGCTGAGTCAGCGCGCTGACCTCCCTGGCCTCAGCGTGGTATCAGCAGCCTCCCGCAGGTGAGCTGGAAGTGACAGCAATGTTGTAGGGAATGTGGCTTTTTTGTTGTTTTGTTGTGTTTTTTTTGAGACAGGGTCTCTCTATGTAGCCCTGACTGTCCTAGAACTCACTTGATAGATCAGGCTGGCCTCAAACTCAGAACTCTGCTTGTCTCTGCCTCCTAAATTCTGGGATTAAGGGTATTAAAGATGTGTCTATCACCTCCCAGAGAATGTACCTGGTTTTATGCTCTGGGGTCATCTTCTCTTCATACCCCACCTTGCTTTATTGCCCATGTTCTTGTTGTTTGTTTTGTTTCTGTTGCATGTGTGTGTTTAAGTTAATTTACCTATGTTATGTGCACATGTGTATATGTGGATAGGGGTATACATATGGAGGTCAGAGGACAACTTGCAAAAGTCAGTTTTCCTCCCCTTCTGCTATGTGGCTTCCAGACGTTGAATTTAGGTCATCGGGCCTGGCAGCAAGCACCTTTACCTGCCGAGCCATCCCACAGCTTTCCCTCCCTCCCCACTTAAAAAAAACAAAACACAAAACACAGGGTCTGCTGTATCGCAGGCTGGCCTTAAACTCACTCTGTAGCCCAGGATGACCTTGGATTTCTGGTCTTCTGCTTTTGCCTTCTCAGTGCTACGTTTCCCGGCATGCCCCACAAAGCCTGGTTTGTGCAGTGCTGCGCATGGATCCCAGGGCCCTGGATGTGCTAGGCAACCACTCTACCAACAAAGCTTCAGTCCCCTGTCTGTGCTTGGAAAGGCCACTTGTCTGACTTGTACAGCACTCAACAGTTTAGAAAACACTTACAAGGAACTCTGCGGTCCTAGAGTGATTTATGATTTTCAAGTGCTTTGGGGATTATAAAAAGCTAATCCGAGAGAGCCTCCCCTCTGTGACATTGACAAAAGGCTTTGTAAGAACAACAGAGTTGCTAGTTTAGGAAGCCTGAGCAGCCTAACACGCTTCCCTCTCTCAAAAGGGGCCTCCCCAAGCCCCCGACCTCTGCTTCCATGGGCATGCTGGCTCATCATGTTGGCTCCACAATCCGGTGAGGTAGTTTTGAGCCCGATTTACAAACAAGGACATTAAGTCCCAGTTGGGTGAAGCATCCCGGGGCTGGTTCGTGGACCTTGGGCTTGAGGCACTGACCTTTGATAAGCTCTCTACCCATTTTGCGGTTAAGAGAAACAGAGGGTCAGGACAATGGCTCTTTCTGTCCTGCTCCCCTTGAGACCTCACCCTGCCCTTCCTTTTCTCTCTGCTGATGTGGGCGGTGTGTGTGTGGGGGAGCAAGAGGATCTGAGTTTGGGTACACATCTTGCACCTGCTGCCTATGCCAAGACCATATGTGGTAGCAGCTTTGTCTCCACCCTGTGCCAGAGACCTCCTGTGTCACACACAGGCAGGGCACACACAGTAGACTAGGACAGGAGACCTTGTTGATGACTGGATTCCATCTTCTGAGGACAGTCCTCTAGAAGAAGCCCAAAAACATCACAAAGTCTGTCCCTTCTGGGTGCTATAAAGATGGGGAAACTGAGGCACAGGAAGGGGAGGGATTCTCAGTCAGGCAAGGAACCAGGTAGAGGGGGCTAGAATTTGTCTCCACAATCTTCTCATGATCCCACCAAGTCTTGGACTACCCATTCATTCTAGCAACCTGCCAATCAGGGAAGGGAGTCAATCAGTCAGTTAGCAGACATTGCCTGAGTGTCCATGTCTGCCCTGGAGATGACAATGGTGTGAATGATCAGGGTGCTGCCTCTCAGGGACTTTACAGTTTAGGCCTGTGCTGTTCAGTATGGTAGCCACTGGCTGAATGTGTCTACTTAACAGGTGACTGACTGGCCTTTCAGACTTTGTATGAAAAAGAAACTAAGCGATGATAAGTTTGTTGTTTTTTTTTTTTACCCTGATAGCATAGAATATGTACATTTGCTATTGTTATTCCGTATGATATTGGGGTGGGCAGGAGAGGTGGCTGAGCAGCTAAGAGTGTATACTGCTCTTAATGAGGACCCCAGTTTGCTTCCCAGCACCCACGGACAGCAGCCCACACCCGGAACTCTAGCTCCAGGCTTATCTGAGACCCTCTTCTGTCCTCCACAGGCACCTGCACATGTGTGCACGTGAGCGCTTGCACACACAAATACGCACACATACACACACACAATTTTAAAAACTTTTTTTAAAAAAGGAACGAATTTGGAATACACTGGGTTAAACAAAAACATCAAAATTAGCATTATCTGCTTCCTGTCTTCTCTTCTAGTGTCTCTAAAAAGTCAGAGTTACAAGCATTGGCTCCGTCAGGTAAAGTGGACCTGAATTCGGATCCCCAGAACTCACAGGGAAGCAAAGTCGGGAGTGGTGGAAGGTCCTTGTGATTCCACAGCAGATGAGGAGAGGGCTCCTGGGGCTCACTGATCACCCTGCCCAGCCTAAGCTGAAAGTCCTTGGTCAGTGAGAGACCTTGCTTCCAAAAATGAGTGAAAACAAGGTGAGGGGCTGGAGCACTAGCTGCTTTTCCAGGGGACCAGGTTTAGTTCCCAGCACCCACCTGTCTCAAAAAACACAGCCATTAATAATAATTACTATTAGTAGTAGTAGTATAAATAAAAACTTAAAAGGTGAACATGTCTGGAGCATGATACCTAAGGTTGTCTGTCCTCTTGCCTCCCACATGCATGTACAACACAAGTGGGCCCCCCCGCCCACAAACACACGTTTACATGGGCTCACACACACAAAGTTAGACTGGCTGTTATAGAACACTCACACAATTATTGCACGTCAGTACTGGACCCTGGGGAAAGCCTGCACGTGGACAAACTCCAGCTGCCTTGCATGGCCCCAGAGGGCCCTTCCTCCTCTCTGTTCTTCCTCCATTTTCTTTTTTTCCTTTTTTTTGTTTTTGTTTTTTTGAGACACGGTTTCTCTGTGTAATAGAGCCCTGGCTGTCCTGGACTTACTTTGTAGACCAGGCTGGCCTCGAACTCACAGAGATCTGCACCACCGTGCCCCAGCGCCTCCTGCATTTTTTTTCCTTCTCTTTCCAGAGCCCCAAGGCCCATCACTTCCCGAATTGTCCCTAAGGTCACTCACCTGAGCTCCTCCCCAAACCCTGCCCATTCGTCAGGGGAGGCACCAACTGGTGAGTCCTGAGCACCCAAGCACTTGCCTGTGGACAGCCCACCACGGTCTTGGTTCTGCCCTTTCCCAGCTGTGACCCAGCACTCACAATGGCCCAGACAAGTACCACTGTGCCCCAGAGCTTGCCAGAAAAGCACCTGAAAGCAGGTTAAGGGAGGGTCCGGCCAATGGATGATGCTAGACAGCCTTCCAGAGGACGTGAGTCTTGAGCTGAGCCCTCCCCTCCCCTGGGGGTGGGGTGGCTAAGCGGAAGCAGCCACAGGGGACAGCACACCCACAGGGGACAGCACACTCACAGACCTGAGTGCACTCAACCTGTAGAGGTCCCATGAGACCGTTGCTCAGATATGTGGGTTAGCCATGAGAGGTGGCCTCCGGGGGTGGGCAGAAGCCAGAAGAAAGGAGCTTGAAGGCCATGCAAAGAAATATGTTCCTCATATGGAAGGCATTAGGGAGCCATAGTGGGCTGAAGAATGCCTGGAGTCTCGAGCTTTCTGGTATTGAACAGCGACTGGGAAGGGCGGGGCTTGGTGCTGGCTCTCTCTGCTCCCACAGTTGGCCCATGGAGGGCCTTGGCCTCTCTGTATGGCTCCTCTGTTCCCTGGCTATGTGACCTTTACCAGATGACCTACTTCCTTATCTGTACCACTGGCCTAACAGGAGTGATTGGTTGAGAGTGTGTGTGGAAAATGTGGCCCTTGGCACACAGTAGGTCTGGCCGTGGTCATCCTGTTCCCGCTGCTTCCCGAGAACCCCTTCACCTGTCAGAGAGGCCCCAGGCAGCAGGCAGCCAGACCGAGGAGCGCGCTTCCGCACCGCAGAGTATTTATAGCTGTCAGCCGTTGTTGTTTTTCGGTTGCATATATATTTTTACATTCTCCACCGTCACACATGGCTCCTCGCCGTGGTTGAGAAGCGGCGGGGGTGGAGGGTGGGGCGAATGGAGCAGCCAGTGTAGGAGGTGAGGACAGATGGCCCAGGACAGTGCCTAGGGACCTGAGAATCGGCCTGGGTTAGTTCTCTCCCGGCTCAGAGACCATCAGTGGCTCCCCAGTGTCCTGCCCAGGGTTCAGACTCCTCCACGGTGGCTTCAGGCTCACACCAGCCTCCTCACCACGGTGGCTTCAGGCTCACACCAGCCTCCTCACCACCACGGCCGGCATTTCTTTCCACAGTTGTTCTCCTTCCTCTCCACCACGGAAGTCACTTTCTTTTCTGGGCATTCAGGATGCAGAGGGAAAGCCAGCTGGACTTGCTCTACAAGGCACTGCTGTGTAACCCTGGGTAGGTCCCTTGTCTTTTCTGAACCATGAGACACCCCAATTCCAACCATGTGACCATGGCAGAGATTATGTCTGGATTTCCTTCCCAATTCCCACTCTGCTTGCACCCGGGGACCATTTCCTCAGAGAGCCTCCATGCTCAGTTCTCAATCCCCGGTCACTGGAGGGCAGTGGGACAGCGTTAGGCTTGTGTGAGGACGGCTGTTCCCTCAATACCAAGCCTTGTGTGCTCAACTGTGTCTCTCAGGGACACGGGCATTGTCCCCATGTCTACAGCAGCGAAACCAGTCCAGGAGGGGACTTGGCTTCTCTCAGATGTACTCAGAGCCATGACTTCAGAGTGAGGCCATTGGTCTCATCTGTGTACACACACCCCTTCTCAGTTGCAGGCCCAGTGTCTTCTGAGCAGGGTCTCCTCACGGCCTGTTCTCAAGGCTCTGAGCTCCCACATGTCAACTCCATCCAGGCCAGCCTCTGTTATCTGAGGCCCAGGGTCGTTCCCCTTCCTGCCTAGAGTCAGGCCCCCAGAGCTGCCTGCACAACCCTGGTCCTGACTGACTGCAGTGGGTGGGGCTGGCCAGCCAGGGCACTGTTACTAGGCAACAGCCTGGCAAAGACTCTGAAAGTCTCCTTGACGGGGGAGATGAGGGGGCTTTACCCTGGGGCCCCCAAGATGGAGGGCGATAGCTGGGAAGGGCCCTCTCAGCTCTTCTTGCCTCCCTCCCTCCCTTCCTCCCTCCCCTTCCCTGCCCCATTCCTCCAGCAGGATCCATTATCTGTTAGTCCACTGCTGTCCTCATCTGTGTGTGCCCCTGGCTGGCTGCATCTCAGGTTCCCAATCCTGGCACAGTGCGCGCAGCACCTGGTCTTTGCTCTCGAGGTGCTGACTTGTTTGATGTGCTTCTTTGGTATTTGTTCTGTGGGGACAGAGCCCATGAGCGCTTGGGCTGCCAGGAGGGTCAAACAAAACCTCAAGGAGCCAGCTCAGATCCCATCTCCATCCTTGTCTGACCGAGTCACAGGCCTGACAAGAGTGACCAAGGGTGGGATGAGGAACCGAACACCATGACTTCGTGTTCTGATCCTCCACCTAATGCTGCCTTCCTGGGCAGTAGAACTTGTGTCTAGCCTCGATTTTACAGTCTGTATAATGGGGTTGAGCGACTCACCAGTGACTCTCCTGGATGGGACCCTGTGTGGCTCCGTCTGAGCACACGGTTGGCTAGAGGCACAGGGATTGTTGTCTAGACTAGGCATCCATTGTTGTGAGCAGTGTAGGCTGGGAACTGCCCCCCCCCCCCCCCCCCCCCCCCCCCCCCCCCCCTTTTTTTTTTCTCTTCTGCTCTTCCTTCCTGGTCTGCCTGCTGTTCCCTCCTCCAGCCGTCTGCTCCTGCTGTCGCTCCTCCGGAAATAACTTCATTCCTTATTTCTCCTGGAGTCTTCAGGCACCATCTGGCTGACTCCCAAAGAAGGCTCTCCAGGGGCAGAGCTTTAAAGACCGCGCCCCCACCCCCACCCCTGGACCCCAACTCCCTACAAAGGCCACAGAGCCACAGCTCTGCCAGCTGGCTTGGCAGAGCCAAACCCACGGGCTGTCTCTGTAGTGTTTCTGCTCTGCTCGTAGCGCCTTGGGGCCCAGAGAGCACCCCCAGGAGAGACAGTCTTTGTTATGCTGAAGACATCCGGCGGCTTCTCCAGGCACTTAGCACACAGTGCGTTCAGTTTTGTGGGCAAGTTTGTTTAATGACTGGCTCCCTTGATTGCCCCAACCCAACTCTGCCTCCACAATCCCGAAGCCATGGGTGGGCAGGTAGATGGGTGGATGGGGCACCTGGGGGAGGTGGTGTTCGCTCTTCCAGTGATATGGACAGATGCAGGAGCAAGAGTTCTGAAACGGGTAGGATCCTCTTTCTGGGCCTCAGTTTCCTCACTTGTGGGGTGCTTGCAGTAGTCATGCTGGCTGACAGCCCGGTGACCTCGCCTAGGCAACCCTGGAGAAGTGGCCACACCTGCAGACTGAGGGGTCACCGGCCAGGCTTCTTCGATTCTCCTGCTGCCCCTTCCCCCCCAGCGCAGCCGCCTGCTCAGGAGCATGCCTAGTGGAGACCCGCCACAGCCTGGGCCTTAGTGCTGTGAGGAAAGCTGATTGGCTAGTGCCGAGGTGAAAGGTGAATTATCCCTCACCGCTTCCTCACCTGAAGGTGTCCAGAACCCCAGGGCTTCTCCCGAGGGGCGTCAGGTGCCCACACCAGCACCTAGGACAGAAACTGATGGCAGCTGCAACGAATCTCCAAACCGTCCTTACCTCACATTTGGGTGGTTCTCCCAGCGAAGCAGCCCACTGAGGTATTTCTGGAAAAGTCATCTGAGTGCCCTGAGGTTCTGAGGCTGACTTCCTGGTTTGTCTGCTCCAGTTCTGACTCAGCCAGACTCCGCCTTCTCCCTCCCACTCACCACCTCTGCTCTGCCTCCAGAGGCCTCAGCATCCCACAGGAGATCTGGGCTCTATGCGAACAGGATCAGGGCTCAGTCCATCTGGGATGGGAATCAGGTTCTGACTTGGACCAAGAGAGGATAAGGGATCAAGCCCTGCTTTGAACCAGGGCTGGGATGTAGATCTGGGCTCAGTCTACCTTCCAGGAGAGTCAGACTCCACTTTGAACCAGGATTAGGGATCAGTCTGGGATCAGGGTTAGGGCCTAGTTTGGGTCAAGAATAGGCATGGTTACAGTGTAGGCCTTGTGGCTTATGCCCTTAGAAGAGGACCTGAAAGGAAGGGGGAAAGTAGGCAGGAAATACTGGCACATACTACCTGGTCCTGGTTGCTGTGCCTTGCAGGTGAGAGAGCCTGGGAATTGTTGGTCCGTATTGGTTGGGCACTGGCCACCAGCTGTCCCCAGCAAAGTCCCAACCCCATGACGCAGCACTGGCCACCATTTCCAGCAACTTCTTCCTAGACATAGGTACGGTTCCACTGCGTTCCCTCCGGGGGCTCTGCCTCACGCCTGAGACACTGGGCATCCTGAGGGCAGAACCCCAGTCCCCAGTGTGTACCATGGGGCCTGGCGACAGCAAAAGTTTCAGATCTCAGGGAGAAGAAGAGAGGCTGGTGTGGGCCAGCCACTCAGCTTCCCTCAGAAGCCCAGAGAGGGCAGGCCTCGTTCCTGGATTCACACAGCTGTAGGCAGACCCAGATGGAAACCCCTGCCTGGCTGCATCCGGAGTCCTGCAAAACTCAGCAGCAGGCAAGGAGCTTATTAGAAAGCAAAGGCCTGAGGGGAGGAAAGCCCCTCCTTCCTCCCAGTTCCCAGAGCAGGAGCAGGGTACAGGCACAGGGCCCTGGCACCCACCAACTTTAGCCTCTCCGGCCAGCCCACTAGGCATGCTGCCCAGGAGAGGGAGCGGTACGTTGCAGTCAGGCAACCCTTCTTGGGTAATGAGGCCCAGCCTGTGGTTTGCAGGCCTTACAATGTGAATAATTCATTTGCAACTAAGTCTGGGAATTAGAAACCCATCCTAGATGATTTATTTAACAGGGGGCCGCTGCTAGGGAGAGGGAGGAGGGCTTTGAACTATAAAAGGGAAGCACAAGTCTCCTAGCTGGATTTAAAGACACAGACGGGCCTGGCTTCCAACCCCAGCGCCAAGACCCTCCAGCTGTGTGGCCTTGAGTACGGGGTTGGACTCCGTGCCTCGGTTTCTGTGGCTGTCAAATGGAGAGCACCTGCATTATGGCTGGGTCGAGGGAATAAAGGAACACTTAGATATATCAACGCGACTTGACTTAGCCAAGCAGTCAAGTACCTTGTGGCCTGTCTCATACTAAGAGATTACTCACACTGTCCCAAATCAGGGAACTGAGGCTCAGACAAGGATCCAGCGCTCCGTGCCTAATGGGCCTCTGATGGACATTAGGACCACCTGAGGGAGGTAAAGGCAAGTGAACAGGTTGGAGTCCTCAGCCTAAATGGCAATGAACTCCAGCTGTCTTCATGTCTGCCCAACTCCCCACCCTCCAAAACGCACAGTGGGCTTCACCCTGGAGCCCTGGCAGACAGGCTGGGATAGCCTGCCGTTGAGTGGCAATACCTCTGAGCTGCCAGGCTCTGCTTGCTAAGAAGTGGCCCTGGGGCTTTCCATGGGGCATGTGGCCTTGGCCTTTGTACAGGAGGCCACTGTTCGCTGGTGGGAACTCCCGGGCTCTTGGGAAGGTGAGGCTGAGGTTCAACCTCGTCACCCTGTCACCGGGAGGGCTCCGGTGGGACCCAGGCGGTGCAGCTGTGTTCTGACAGGGCTCTGTGATCTGCTGTGGACATGTACACAGGTGCCTGTTTGTTTGAGGTTGCAGGTGTGTGCTTGAGGGTTTATGAATGTATGGTGAGTGGGGAGGATATCATGCCTGTGGGTGTGTGAGGGCCGGGTCTGTGCTGTGTCATGTATCGTGAGGAGGTCACTGGATCTCCTGATGTGTGGTATCTAGCCCTGTCTGTAAGAGTTGCAGGGCATACTCTGAAAGGGTTAACTAAGTGTGTATGAACATCTCGGTGTGAGGTGAGATTAGAGATTTGTGCATGTTTTGGCACGTGTGTGTGTGTGTGTGTGTGTGTGTGTGAGAGAGAGAGAGAGAGAGAATATGATTAGGTTCGTATATATTTGGGCACTCAGGGGTCTGTGTGTGGATGAATAGCACTGCTGGCCAGGTGAGCCTGTGTCTGTGTGACAAGCGTGTGTGCTTTGTGGGATCTTGAATTACCGTGTCGAGGTGTTCGTATGCCTGCGTTTGGAGAGTATTTTCTGCGTGTGTCTGTGTGTGTGTGTGTGGTGTGGGAGGGGGAGATGAGTACTGGATGGCGTGTTTGTGTGATGTCTGTGGCGTGTGGTTGTGGTGTGTCATGTGTACACGAGAAGGCATTTAGGCAGCCATGAATTGTGTAGAGGTCCTGGCAAATGTGACAGTCCAGCCCCTTCTGGTTCATGGCCCTTCTTAGATGGGCCCAGGACCCACAGGATGGCGTGTGGGTCCTGGGCCCATCTAAGCCACCACGGTTTTCCTGAGACCCAGGAACTGTGCTGCTTGGGTGGATCCACTCTGCTGTGGGCAGCTGAGGGCACAGGCCTGTAGGCCTGCTGGGCAGCTCCGTCCAGGTTAGAGAAAAACCGGCTGGAATTATTTTTGGCTTGCGTTTGTGCTTCAGTCAGATTGAATAGGAAAGGGTTTCCTATTTCAGCGTCTCCATTTGTTACTTTTTTTTGTTTCCATAAAAAATTGAAAAGATTGCTCCGTTTAGATGCAAGCAGAGATGTCAATCACTTTCCCAAAAGATTCCCCCCTGCCGCTCACTCCCCTCTCCTTAGCCGGTGCCTCCTCTGACTCTCACCTCCACAGCAGTCTCAACAGAGGGTTTGTTGGCTTCAGGATCCTGAAAGGTTTCTGTCTCCCTTTTCCTCTCTCCCTTCCTTCCTTCCTCCCTTCCCTCCTCACAACTGCCTGCGGGCAGTTCCAGCTACACCAGCCTAGGTCCTCTTCCTGGACCTCTGTGGACTCCTTTGCTTGAGGCCACCTCAGGCCGGTCCTCTGTTCTCCTGCCTCGTGTTTATCCCTCAGGTTAACTGCTCCTCATCCACCTGTCGGACAGGATGCGCTGCATTCTAGCAATTCTCTGTCCATCACCTGCCCCTACAGGCCTGAGTGAGGAGGGCTGGGAAAGCTGGTTCTCTTGCAGGTGGCCAGCACAAAGGGCCATGTCACACACAAGGAGTGGGGATGGCCATTGAGCCGCAGGCACGAGGTTCAGAATCACCTCCTCAGACTTTAGCTGGAGGAGCCAGCGTGTACTGTAGCCGGAAGCTGGGTTACAGATAGAGCTGAGCCTGAATCGTGTACTGACGCTGGATGGGAGACACTTAGCCAGGGCTCCAGACGCAGCCGGACCCACCTGAGGTCCTTCCACCCGACTGAGCTGGGGTAGACAATACTCTCACTTCTCCAAATACTTTGCTCAGTCTCAAACGGCCTCCACTCCCAGACCAGGAACACTGAGAGGTGGGGACAGGAAATACGGAGTGGCTCGTGGGGAAACGCCCACCTATGCTTTTTTGGAACTGTTAGGGAGGGTCCGTTCCTCCTCTCCAACCGAGATGGGACTCTGCAGTCCCTCTCTCTCCCAACAGGGGCAGTGGGGCCGCTTGGATCTGACTCTGAGGCGACCTTGGCGAGTCACTCCGCGGCAAGCAGGGTAGAGAAGGACAAACTGTAAACCTGCCTGCAGCCCTCGACCTCTGCCTCCTTCGTCCCCACCTCAGGCCAGCTATGGAAGGCACCTTGGGGAGGAGAGCAGCCTGGGCTGTCTTGGAGCGCCCTCTCGTGGCTGAATGGGAACCTGCAGGTTGTCCTTTATTTTGCTCTCGGCGCTAAACCTCGCCCCGTCCGCCCCCAACCCCCACCGTTTACCTAGCTAAGGTCTTGGTTTTGTTCTTGCCTTCTTCATCTTCCCAGCACCCCCAGGCACCCAATGTCTTAATGTAGGCGGGTTTTTTTTTTTTTTGGGGGGGGGTTCTACCCTGCAGCATATCTTCCACAATGTTTCCGCAAGGAATTGGCCACGTTATTTCCATCTTTTTTTATCCTCTACCCTGGCTTCCCCAGTGCCTCTAGGACCAAATTTAACATTTTTTGGTACCTTCAGGCTCTGTACCAACAGTTCCTCTCTCGATCCCATTCTCACCTTACTCTGCTCTCAGGCAACGCTGGTGGCCGCATTGACGTTTGCCTAGCCAGGTGACCCCAGAACCCAGGTAGGGCACCAGCTACTCCGTCATGGGAGGTGGGGTGGCCAATCCCGGAAGCAGCCCTCACCCTCATCTCTGTCACATTCCCTGTATGAGGGGTGGGGGTCGGGGGAGGGAGAGCCGTGAGATAGGGTCCAATGGCACAGGTCAACTTGGCTTTGGTTTATCATGGGCTTAGGAACTTGGCTTGGCCTGAGAGGAACAAGGGGCTAACAGGCCCTAGACACAATTTCCAGTTGGAAAAGCCCCTCAGGCAGCTGGCTGGCATAGAACCCATTCCTGGAACCTTGCGCTATCTGGGAATTTTTGGAGTCTTCTTTGTTTTATAGCTGAGGACGATCTTGAAATTCTAATCCTCCTGTGTCCACCTCAGAAGTGCTGGCATCACAGGTGTGTGCTACCATATCTTGCTGTTGTGCTGGGAATGGAATCCAGGGCTTTGGGCATGCTGGGTAAGCCCTCTTCCAAGTGAGCTACAAACATGGCCCTTGGCTGGGTCATTTTGGTGATCCTGAGACCACGGTGCCTCTGGCGGTTAGTGTGGCTTGGATTCTGGGTGATGTGTTTGTAGGTCGGCAAACACCTCACAGGCCCAGCCCACAGATCACCTGACTTGAGAATTTCCTATGGATCGTTCATAGGAAGTGCTTTTCAGAAATTATTTTATGTGTATGGGTGCTTTTGCTTACATCTATGTCTGTGCACCACGAGAGTGTGCCTGATGCCTGCAGAGGCCAGAGGAGACCACTGGATCGTCTAGGTCCTCTAGATCTGGATTTCTGAACCATTAATTGTGAGCTGCCAGGTGCATGCTGGGAATTGATTCCAAATCCTCTGGAAGAGCACCCAGTGCTCTTAACCGCTGAGACATCTCTTCTGCCCCTGGAGTGCTGTGCCCGGAGCCTCAAGTGGCTTGCACAGGATTAGGGAATATTCCATAGCTGTTACCACACATAGAAAGAACTAGAAATACAGCCTCCACGCAAATGGAAGGAAGGTGGCTCCCTGTCCCTTTTGGAAGCATACTGAGTTGCTGTTCTTTGGGGAAATTGTATTCCCACCACAGAAGCACATAGGCATTTGAATTGTGATTGGACACACTCCTTATCTCTTGGCCTTGAAATCCGGCTGTCACATCCCAGGATTCTATGGATAGAAGCAAACTTTTTTCCACGATGTTCCCCGTGTAGTCAATAAATACATTTCCAATTTGAAATACATATGGCTTAAAATTACCTCTTTTTTTAAATTTATTTATTTATTGTGCATACAATATCTGCATATATGCCTTCACATCAGAAGAGGATGCCAGATCTCATTATAGATGGTTGTGAGCCACCATGTGGTTGCTGGGAATTGAACTCAGGACCTCTGGGAGAAAAGCCAGTGCTCTTAACCCCTGAGCCATCTCTCCAGCCCACCATCTCGTTTTTAATTTAGCACTTGTTTAACTGTTTTAAACACCTTAGTCCTTAAACACAGTTAATCAGTAAGACAATTCTACCTAGTGACAGCTATTATTCCTTAAAAAACAACAAGAACAACAAAAAAACAACCTGGAAGTTAATGGGGCTCAGAGACGCTGGGACTTTCCCAAGGTCACAGAGCTGCAAAGTGGGTAGCTGGGGACCTGAACTGGTATGTATGCGCTCCCCGTTGGCCTGATGTGTCAGCAGCTGGCAGCCAGCTCTTGCTCTCTTCTGTGTCCTCAGACTCTTTGGCCTCCTAAGACAGGCATGCTCTGGCCACTGCCGACCACTAGGTGTCGCATGGTAGCTTCGGAATCGGTGCCGGGCGTGGGCTGGTCACAGGTGCCATCCCACTGCTGCTCAGCACTCGAGTTTTGACCTGCTCCGTCTCCGACCTGGGCTGGCTCACCCCTACTTAGGTAGCCTGGTCGTCCCCCGTTACCGGGAGGTCACCACATCGATGCCGGAGTTCGTGCGGACATCCGATCACCATAGCCTGTCAGATGCTTGGCTCCTCTTCACGGCCCACCCCCACCCCCGGGCTTCTGCTATTTAACATCCTTTGGTGCCGCTCAGATCCCTGGAGCAAAGTACAGCTGCCCTGAAGAGTCTCACGAGGCTGGAGCTGTCACCCCCATTTCACAGATGACAGAATACATTCAGAGAGAGTAACCCCGGATCATTGGGGGGGGGCTTAGGTGGGGATCTGCTTAGCTGTGCTCCCCCAAGAGTGGAGCATGGCTTCCCTAGGGCTAGCGGTAGGAGAACTGGGGTGGACGTCCCAGGAGGCCGCCAACCCTGGAGAGAAGGCACCGGGTGGGGACTGGGCTGGTCAGGGCTCCAGTCCGAGCTCTGGGGACGCAGGGGCGCCGGCAGTGACTGCTGGCTGCTGATACCCTGTGATGCCCATGTCCCTGGTGTTTTCCCAAGCACATGCCATGGCCCCAACCACAGCAGTTCAGGGCCTTCAGGGCAGAATCCACCCTCACTGACTTGGGCCGGGGGGGGGGGGCTTATTTCGAGAAGGTGCCTTTAAAAGGAGACGCCCTCCACCCCCCATGGAAGAAGAGTCGCTGTTCTGTGGGGCAGTTCGGTGTGTGTGTGTGCGCGCAACATGTGACTATAAGGTTAGACAAAGAGAAGGACTTTTCAGGAAGGGCGCTGGGAGCGGCAGGCACTATTTTCGTTAGAGCAGCTACTCGGGCGGAAAGGTCGGCCTTGAACTGCAGGGACAGTTCTAGAGTTGCAAACATCAGAGACAAAGATCAAGGGCGAAGGGGGAGAGGGAAAAGGCTCCGTTTGGCTGGTGAAGGTGTGGGAAGGGTAGAAGGGAGTCAGGGGCCACGTGGTCCAGGGCCCAATGCCTACTTTTTTTTTTTTTTTTTTTTTTTTTAACTGAGAGCCACAGGGACAGGAGCTGTGTGGTACGGTGGGACCCAGGGAGCAGCAGGGACAGGAGCCCCGGTGAGAGGAGGGGGAGGAACCTTGTTATCTCAGGTATGGATGGAGCAGGTTAGGTTAGGATGAGGCTGGGCGGGAGGACGGAGGCCTGAAGCTTCGGGGTAGGTGAGCCTTTGGGAAAGCGGGAGAAGGCCCGGGAGTCCTGAGAGGCCCCAGGGACTGGACCGCCTGGGAAGAGGCCTTGTGCGCTGAGACCCAGGGTCAGCCTCAGGACCTTGCCCGGAGCTGAGGCCTCCAAAGGGGCTGGTGTCCGAGAGGAGGCGGAGGCGGTGGGCCAGACCCTCCGGGAGGATCCTGCCAGGGGAGAAGCAGTGGGAGGCGGGGCGGAGGGGGAGGGCTGGAGGAGGGGCCGGGCCTCTGTCCACCGCGTCAGTGCTGGTTGGAGGGCAGAAGGGGCGCGGAGCCCGCCGAGCGGAGGGTTCTCACAGGCAGGCAGCCATGGCGCTGGTGGGGCCTGTGTTCTGGGGCTCCAGACGAGAGGTCTACCTCCTGTTGCTGCTGCTACTGCTGCTGCTGCTGGCGACCTGGGTCCCGGCTGGTGAGTGTGGATGAGCTTGGGGTCGGCTCACCCCGGGGCAGACACTGAAGGCCTGGCCTGAGAAAGGGATAGCCAAGCTCCGGCCCCAAAACATGTGGGGATTCTGAGGCTGGGGCGTTCTGGGAGTTTCATGCTGAGGAGTCTATGCAAGTGGGACCAGGAGGATGAGGGCTGTTTGATTTGTGGAAGCCCGTCTGGGGTCCTGGTGTGGTGTGGTTGGTGTGGCGCGGGGCGGTGTGTTTAGGGAAAAGTTGAGAATCTTGGTGTGAGGTGTCCCTTGGCTTAGTGAGAGCTTGTCGGGCCAGGTGGAAGTGAGTGAGCTGAAGAAGTTTCAGAAAGCCCAGGCAAGCACCAAAGAGTCTGCTGGAGTCATGTGTTGAGCTGAAGTTGCCAGGCAGGTGGAAGTTCTGTCTGGGGGGACTGAGTTTAGAGAGTTCTGTCCTCCCTGAACTGGCTGCGAGTTGTCTAGCATGTTCAGCGGGCCTTCCCTGGCAACAGGAAGGTCTGTGTGTGTTCTTGCCCTCATCCTTACCCTCTACGGCTCCTCTGCCTGCATGTGAGGGGCAACCATTAAGAGCTGTGCTGGGTCTTTGGGATGGCTAGGGATTTGGGGTCATGTGTGTGTGTCGCCTGCACAGCCTGTCTCCAGCATTCGGCAACTAGGCTGGAAGGGCTCCCTGAAGCCAGCCCAGGCAACCAGTGCGCTTTTGCCTTTGTCCAAGTGCATTCAGCATTGAGCCTGGAATTCCTACTTGCGGGGAGGGGGGGGGTGTCTGTCTGGAGGACGCTTTGGTTTGGTCACTATGGTTACGAGGGCGGTGGGGAGGGTTGGGTTCCCCAGAAGCTGGTGAACCCTACCAGCGGCATCTCTCTGCCCGTGCACAAAGCCTTTATTGCCTCTTCCTCTAGGGCAGGAGGGAGGATGAGCGCCCTGGGCACAGTGAGGACCCTGTTTTTGTAGGAAGGAAACCAAAGGAAGGTCTGGGAGGGAAGGTACCTTAGGCAAATAAGGATGGAGAAAGCAGGCATGAGGTTCTGGGCTCTTTCCCACCTGTAGTTCCCAGATGCCTGTGACCATGGCACAGATGTGTGGCGTGGACTAGGACACACACTATATCAGAGCAGGTGCCCACAGGCACATGCCAGGTCTCCCCCGTGAACTCCCTGGTAAACTTGCTGATGAGTTTAGTGTGTACGGCCAGGAACATAGCACATGGCTGCGGGTAAGTGTGTACACACTGACATGCGTGCATTCACATTCAGGGTTGTTCACGCACAGGGACTGTGGGCAGGCGTCATATCAGAGGTGCAGAAGGGAGTGCCATGCCGTGCATGTTCCCCCGGAACCCCGACAGGCTCCCAGGAGCCATCCGCCTCATGACTTCTGTGCACAGAGCCCGTCCCTGGGTATCCCTGAAGCTGGACTGGGGGCACGACAAACAACAGAGCGCAGAGCTGACCGAGGGAATGAAGGAATGGAGGCTCCAGGGGCTTTGTGACTTGAAAGCTAATTTCCATCCCAGAGAGGATGAAAGTTCTGGAGGCTCCGGACCACACCCGATATTCACTCCCTCCAGGCCCTGAGCCGGGCCCCCTCCATCCCAGCCACTCCACAGCACGGGATTGCTGGTTGCTATGGAGAGGTTGAGGCATCTTGGAGTACAATGGGACACGTTGGGTTGTCCCCACCCCCCAGCCCTTCCCGAACACCCAGGGAGCACAGTGCACAAAGAGGCAGCCAGGCTTCCCCAAACCTGGCTCCTCCTCCAACTTGGGGGGGGGGCTGTAGGAGAGAAGCAGGGATGCCACTTCTAATCAACGTGGGGTCTGCTGCTCCAGCAAAGGGTTGCTCATGTGTGATCAAGCCAGCCACTGTTAGGAGGAGAGGGTTTAGCCCTCCCAGCAGCCAGTGAAACTGTTTGCAGGACAGGTAAGCAAGACTCAGAGAGGGTTGGCAACTTGTCTAGGGTCCCAAGAGCGGTGTGTGGCAGGGCCAGGACCACAGCAAGGAGATGGTACTCTGGGGGAGGGGGGCGTTGGTTACAGCTCTTCTTTTTCCTCTGTTAAGTGTGGCCATTGTTCATCCCAAGGATCATTTCCAGATTGGGTACACTAATGCTGTGAGTCTGTGATGTAGAAGACGGTCAGCCCCTCCCCAACGTCAAGGCAATTGTATTGTTGTATATTATTATCACTATCGTTATTATTAGTGTGTGTATGTGTGTGCACGCGCGCGCCAATTCAAGTGTGGAGGTCAGAGGACCACTGTGGAGCCGGTTCTCTCTCCTTCCACCTTCACATGGGTTCTGAGGGTCAAACTCAGGTCATCAGAACTCCGTAGTAGTCCTCAAGGAAATTTCAGACGGGAGCACATTAACAGTTACTAGGGAAACTGTTCACGGTGCAAGCGGCAGGTCTGACCCATCCCTGCTCGTCTTCCCCTCATGCACAGCTCTGAGTGCAGGGACTCCAGCGTGCACCAGTGCTGGGCTCTGCGTCTGAACAACCGTGCTCACCACTGCTGTTATTAAAGTAGGCCTTTCGGCTTCGGGGTGAACATCTCTGAAAAGTGTGTCCAAGCTTCTCTGCCTTCTGGGGTGTCTTTGCCTTTTCCTGATGAGTCGGAGTGGGTGTTGAATGTCAGTGACCCTTTACAGCGCCGGACCCCCTGGGGCCCTGTGCTGGCCAGTTTTATGTCAACTTGACACAAGCTAGAGTTATCAGAGAGGAGGGAGTCTCTAGAAGATCGGGCTGTAGGCAAGCCTGTAGGGCTTTTTCTTAATTAGTGATTGGTAGGGGAGGGCTCAGCTCCTGTTGGGGACACACCTGGGTGGTCCTGGGTTCTATAAGAAAGCAGGCTGAGCAAGCCATGGGAAGCCAGCCAGTAAGCAGCAACCTCCATGGCCTCTGCATCAGCTCCTGCCTCCAGGTTCCTGCCCTGTTTAAATTTCTGTCTTGACTTTTTCCAGTGATGAGCAAAGTCACGTGGAAACGTGAGCCATAATATCAACCCTTTCCTCCCCAGTTTGCTTTTGACCATGGTGCTACATCGCAGCAATAGCAGACCTGACTTAGACACAGAGGAGGTGGGTGAACTCAGGTAGAGTAGGAGCTCCTAAGCCAGGCTGAGGTCTGCCACAGCGGCATGCCAGTTGCCACGCTGCTCCTGGTGCTGCGCGCCCAGGCTACCTTGTCTCTTATTTTGCGCCAGTGCTGGGGATGCAACCTGAGACTTTCGCGTAATCTCGGCAAGTGCTGTACCAAGGAGCCACAGAAGATGCCTGGCCCTGGTGATCAGCGCTCACCAGGTGACTGCCGGCAGTCACGCCGTCCGTTTCCCGCCCGCTCTCCTCAGGGTGGGGCGGGGTGCAGGTCGGAGGAAGGGCCAGCATCCTGTGTCTGTGTTTGTTAATCTCTCCTCTGCCAGGTCAGCCCAGGCAGTCTGAGAGGTCAGAAGGGATTTGTAAAGATAAGCAGTGGCCCCTTGTTGCCCTGGCGACAGGCTCCGCCCCTCTGGCTAGGCCCTAGGAGAGCCCCTCCTCTCCCCTGCCCAATCCGCCTCCCTGGCTCGCCGTGAGCAGGTCGGGCCACCCTGGAGTGCAGTGGGACTGGAAGTGAAGAGTCTCTGGGTTGTAAAAAGGCAGATAAAACTGCTGACAGGTATCTATTGAATGAAGGTCCTGGCTGCGCAGGCTCCGCACCTTTCTGCCTCGCTCATCTGGAGATGGCCTTTCTAAGGGTGGGCTGGGCTCCGCCTCCCAGGGATTTCTCAGAGAAGCAGCCCTCTGCCCAGCTCCGGGAGGACCCATAAAGCAGCAAAGCCTCCTTCCCTGTGGCCACTGAAATAGAGGGCCGAGCTCCAGGTTGGGGTGAAGAATTCTTTGGGCCACAGGGATGAGAATCTGTGCTCTGACGGGATTACAGTAGGAGCTGTTGCCCAGTCAGGCGCTTTGTAAGAGAAGTTAGAATCACTCTCCTCTGGGGCCTTTCGGGCCAAGGGTCCCTGACCATCACGGTCAACGCCTTTCAAGGGGGCTCACTGGACATCAAGGCTTCCTACACATCATTTTGGGACTCCTCACGACACTGGATCTGTCTGGTGCTTCAAACCATGCTTTTTCCTGAAGGTCCTCCAACCGCTTCCTACTGCAAGCCCCTAACCATCTTCCCGTCTTCCATCAAATAGTTTTCTCACCCCCCACAGGGTATATCCTGGGTGTGTACTGAGCTTCCCAGTCTGTCCAGTCACGGGCACACAAGCAGAAGGCCCACCCACTGCACGTAAGCCCTCAGAGTGGCTCAGGCCTGGCAGAGGGGCGAGCAGAGGGGCCCCTTGGCCAGAAAGTATCTCAGACTCCAAGACCTGACCCTCTATGTGGCTCTGGTGGGTGCCAGGCCCCGGTGTGGAAAGAAGAACCCTGGACACTGGAGATGGGACTGCACAGCCACATTTCCCCAGGTCCACTGACCCCAGGGCTTGCTGTCCTCCATCTTGCTTGGGCTGCTGAGGGGCACGGGGATCTGGCCAGCAGACGCCCTGCCCCATGGAATGTGGATGACGCCTGACAGGCTGCCAACCTTATCTGGGGGGGCTCTTCATGGAGTGGGGGAGGGGAAGGTGCAGGGCCTGATGCTGCTCACTGCTCAGGTCTGGTTAGTGTCTGCATGACAACTTGTGGTAGGGGGAGGGTAGGTCCTGGAACTCCAGGTGAGGGGTGGAGGGGCTCCTCTCCCTCACAGTTTTATCTGGCACCTGAGGCTTTGAATCCTGTCATCCGAAAGGAGAAGGTTATCCAGTAGACGCATCTCATACAAGGTTTCACAGCTCCTGGCTCTCTGAGCTGGGGTTTGGACTCAGGCCTCTTAGTGACGAGGCTTTCAGGCTGGGATGAAGAGAAGGTATGAGGCTCTCTGAAGTTGCCTGCTAAATCAGCACAGGGTGCTCCAAGTACAGACCCTGGGCAGGCGTAGAGTGAGTGGGTCAAAGTCACCGTGCCTGCTTTGTTTCAGGTACCTATGCCAGGTTTTTGCTTACAGAGGATGAAATGAGTGCTGGAGAGCCTCTGGAGGTCCCCAGGCAAGCGGGCAAGGAGGAGGGACCAGGATGGGTAGGGGTGAGAAGGCTGAGCCAGGCCCTGCCTTTGAAGTCGTCCATTCTTTCTCAGGGGCTGAGGTCGGACATCTCAGGTTTCAGACAGGGATGGAGTTACCAGACCCCCAGCGGGGGATTAAGGAGGATAGAAGCTGTCCCCTCCTCTGTCTCCTCCACCCCTCTTGAGGCTGCTGTGGGGACACAGGCCTACCCGACTGGAAAGGCCTGGCGAGCTCCTCCCAAGAGCAATGGCAACAACCTGTCTTTGCCATCTTTTCCCTGTGACTTGCTCTGTGATGCCAGCAAGTCTTCACTTTCTTTAGCCTCTAGTTCTTTTCTGTAAAGAGAACCTAGGACAGCCCAAGCCTCTTAGGGGTGCTGCTGCAGGGGGCGACCACTTGGGTAGTACCTGTTTGCAATACAGTCACTCATTCTGTCCACTCCCTCTGCTCTATAGATACCACTAAAACCTTCCTCAGGGCCTCGGGCTGTAGCTCAGCCCACAGAATGGGCTGCCTTCCACCAAGGAGGCCTTGGGTTTGATTCCCCAACATTCCATAAACCTGGACTGGTAGTGTATACCTCTAGTCCCAGCACTTGGGAGGTGGGGGCAGGAAGAGCACAAGTTTAAGGTCATCCTTGGATATATAGCAAGTTCCAGGCCAGCTTGGAACAGTCCTTCTCAAAGTAAGCACAAAATAAGTAAATAAAGCCACCTCAGTTCCAACTGTAGATATCAGCTGTTTGTGACCAGCATGTTGCTCCCTGGGTGTGCACGCGGGCTCTTGAACATGGACAGACCTGTGTTGCTTAGGTTTGTGGCTAATGGTGGGGGAAGGGTGTTATCATGCATACCACGCCCACATTGCCAAATTGGTCTCTCTCTCTCTCTCTCACAGGACTGGTTCCTTCAGAGGCCCCAAGTGTCTGTGCCTCAGACCCGTGTGCCTCAGGGACTGAGTGCCAGGCTACAGGAAGTGGTGGCTACACCTGTGAGCCCTTAGAGCTCAGAGGCTGTGCCACTCAACCATGCCACCACGGTGCACTGTGTGTGCCCCAGGGTCCAGATCCTAACGGCTTCCGCTGCTACTGTGTGCCTGGCTTCCAGGGTCCCCGCTGCGAGCTGGACATCGATGAGTGTGCATCCCGGCCGTGCCGCCACGGGGCCACCTGCCGAAACCTGGCAGATCGCTTTGAGTGCCACTGCCCCCTGGGCTATGCAGGTAATGGTACCGGTCACCTTGGAGGGGCTGGACCATGAAGCCCATCAGCTATTCATAGTGTGAGCATGCCCGTTAGGCTTTGGCTGAAGTCCGGAGTTGTCGCAGGCTGGCTGGCAGCTTTGGTGCCCACCCTTGGACTGGCTGCACAACTGATGTTTCTTGGGTTAACTTGGCAGAGGGCATCATGCGTGTACGTTTGGGTGTTAGTGTGGGGCCTGGCATGTATCAGACACTTGACAAATATTGCTTTTGTTTCTGCCATAAAACTGAGTTTGGTCCCAGCTGGAGGCAGGGAATGACTCAGGCGTCCCTTGCAGAGTACACCTGCCTGGTTTGGCTTTCATGAGGATGCTCAGATGGTAGCTGTAGCATTTCCTCAGTCTAGACCCCTGTGGAGCTGCCGCAGACCCTGTGTGGCTCATCTGATGGTTCCTGGTATGGCTCAGGGTCCTCCAGGCATCCTGAATTCTGGCAGTGACCCGCTGGGATCCTTTCCTGTTTGTGACGGGGATGTGTCCCTAGCCATTCTTGTTGCCTAGAGTGGAATCACATGGACACAGGTGCTTGGAACCATGTCTGTGGGACATCTCACCCCAGTCCCTTCCTGCTCCCACAGCTGCTTTCCAGAGTTGCCTAATGTTAAGAGGGAGGGGACAGCTGGGGACAGGTCTTCAAAGGATGTTTAATTTATCACAGTCTAGAGTTGGCAGTAAAGCCACTGGAGTCTCCATCATCCCTGAATTTAGACACCATGCCTAAACTCGAGGGCAGTTTGAAGTCCCCCCTGGGCAAATGGTACCGACTGGAGGCTGTGTTCCAGGAAGGACATAGAGGGCTGAAATGGTACCCAACTCAGAGTGGGCTAAGACACTGGGTCCCTACGTCTTTCCCCTCTCAGTGTCCGAATATTTGTGGCAGTGAGAGTGTGGGTCCCAGCTCTCTGCATATGGATGGTAGCTCTAAGGGCCTGCCTCTGAGCACCTGCTCATATCCTATCTGAGCATGCTTCTGTGAGAATCCTGTGTGTCTGTCAGCAGGTATGTGAGCCCTGTCTGAGCGGGACTCTGGCGAATGTGATGTGAGCAGGCAGCTTTGAGTGACTCATCTCTCTCCTGCTTGGGTGGGGGAGCTGGGATTCCAGTCAGCCTGGGCCTGGCTCTCCCTGGCACAGAGGGTGGGAGTGGGGCTGGAGGGTCATGGGAAGGAGGAGTCCCGATGGGCTGGGAAGTAGGGAGGCCTCCAGCTGGAGTCAGCTGGTCCCAGAGCCCTCATGACAAAACCTTACTAGGTAGCAGGGGAAAGGCCTCGGAGATCCACACTGGCAGAAGGAGCCTATCCATTCCCACACCCGGAGACCCTTCCTCCATCTCCCTCTGGCTCCCTTGATCTCCTCTCCTATCCTGGGGAAGGCTAACGTGTACTCAGGGTTTCCCCAGGGGCACGGGAAATCCTAGGTGGAACCAGAGGCTTCCATTTTGAAAGTCAAGACAGGCTAGGAATTGGTGACCAGTGTGTCCTGTCCTGCCCCTCTTTTGTGCCTTTCCTCACATCCTTCTCAAAGCCACCAGCAACTGTTCTGAACTGCACGGCCGAACTGCTGTGGTTAATTACATAACAAGAAGCACCTAAAGAAAGGAACGGTGTGCTTCGGGTCTCGTGGAGATGCTATCATAGCATGGACAGCATGGCCGAAGCAGCGTGAGCCTTCTGGTCTCACTGTATGTATCCCCAGGCGCTGGCGCTCTGCTTGCTTTCTCCAGTTTTTTTTTTTTTCACACCTTTCTCCCCCCTCCCATTTTTTTAAAATTTATTTTTATTTTTATTTTCTTATTAAATCCAGGATCCCAGTCCTCGGGAGGGTGCTCCCCAGATTCAGGGTGGAGCTTCCTACTTCAGTTGAACCCTCCTGTAAACTCCCTTACAGATACAGTCAGAGGTGTGTCTCCCAGAGGATTTCAAATCTGGCCAAGGTGACCACAAAGATGGACAATTATTATCCCTACCAAGAACCTAATGGTTTTTTTTTTTATTAATTTTAATTTTATTTTTCTGTATGTGTATGTCATGTGTATGCGGGGACTGGAGTGAGGGAACGCAGGAGTGCTATCTGAGCACCCTCTTGAAAGCCCGACCAGGCAGGTCTGCTCTGCCAGGGCAGGTGTGAACCGCTTAATGTGGGCGCTGGGAAGGGAACGCGGTCCTCTGGAAGGGCAGGAAGCACTCTCCGCGGCCCAGCTCTCTCCAGGCTCAAAGCCTGACCACTCTTGGTGAGCAGGGACCCAGTTGGGCTCTAGTACCTGATGCTCTCATGCCTCTCACCTCCTCCACTCTCCCCAGGTTCTGTCTTTTCTCCATCTGTCCTCCAGGGTATTGTGCCTCTGCCTCAAGAGGGGTGCCACCAACTGTCACCTTTAGCCCTATCTCAAAAATCTGTTTCTGAAGAAGCCCCCCCCCCCCCCCCGCCGCTGCCCAACCCATCCCCAGCTCCTCAGAACAGACTCCTGGAGCCAGACTCCCTCACAGGATCCAGATGTGTGTGTCTCTCTCTCTTGTTGAGGCCATCACTACTAAAGAGCAGTCTTTTCCAGGCCTACCCCCACTCTGAGGCCAGCCTCACACCCGCCTCCCTGAATCTACAGCAGCATCTCCTTTGAATGCGCGAGCCACAGGCTTTTGGGTAACTGGAGCAGATTGGGGCTGCTGGTTGGGCCCTTATCGTCCCTCTAGACGTGGTCCCGTGTCTCCCATCCCTGTCCAGGGGTGACCTGCGAGGCTGAGGTGGACGAGTGCTTGTCAGAGCCGTGCCTGCACGGAGGCTCGTGCCTGGACGGAGTGGGCTCCTACCGCTGCGTGTGCGCGCCAGGGTACGCCGGTGCCAGCTGCCAGCTGGACGTGGACGAGTGCCAGAGCCAGCCTTGCGCTCACGGTGGTGTGTGTCACGACCTGGTCAACGGGTGAGCCCTCAGCGGGGTGCCCTGGCTGCGGGGAGGTGGGCTTTGGGGAGAAGGGCAGGCGCTCAGCTTCCGCCCCGCCCACGCCAGGTTCCGGTGCGACTGCTCGGACACGGGTTACGAGGGCGCGCGCTGCGAGCAGGAGGTGCTGGAGTGCGCCTCTGCGCCCTGCGCGCACAACGCGTCCTGCCTCGACGGCCTCCGGAGCTTCCGCTGCCTCTGCTGGCCGGGTGCGTGCGCGCTTGCGCTTCTGTCTCTGTCTGTGTCTCTCTTTGTGTATGTGTGTTTGTGTGTTGGGGGAGGAAGGGGAGAGCCGCAGGCCGATGTGGCGGGTGTGAAGCCCAGTGCAGCATGAGGACAGTCTGGGCCCTTTGAGACTTGCACGCGCAAGCAACTTGCGTGAGTCACAGTTTCCCGATTTGCAGTCAGGGTTGAAAATAGTGCAGCGAGAAGGCGTGATGTGCGTGGCACACAGGAGGTGTGTCTGAGTGTTAGTATATAGTATTCTTAACAATCTGTATGTGGCCGTTACTAGCCCCTACTGTCCCTCTGTTAGCATCCGCGTCCTGCGCTTATGCCCCCATCCGGCCCTGGGTTGGCTTGGGTCATGGAGGGGAGCTGACTGGACGCCTGTGTTTCCTGATGTCTCCACGCGCGCCCCAGGCTTCAGCGGAGAGCGTTGCGAAGTGGATGAGGATGAGTGCGCCTCGGATCCCTGTCAGAACGGGGGGCGGTGCTTGCAGCGCTCCGACCCAACCTTGTATGGGGGTGCCCAGGCCGCCTTCCCGGGAGCCTTTAGCTTCAGCCACGCCGCTGGCTTCCTTTGCAGCTGCCCTCTGGGCTTTGCCGGTGAGTTACCTGCTGGAGAAACCCTCAGCCAGGGTCCAGGACCCCAAGGATGGACCCAGCCTGGCCAGTACGCTGCCTGAGTCCATGCCCCTCCCCTTTCTCTCTGGGTCTCAGTCTCCCAAGTTGTAAAATGGACCCATTTGGTTTTGGTCTGGCTGTGAGGGTGCAGGCAGCGGCCACAGCTGGGTCTTTTATTTTTATTTTTATTTTTTAACAGGGGATGACTGCAGCGTGGATGTGAACGAATGTGCCTCAGGGCCGTGCCTTAACGGTGGCAGCTGCCAGGACCTGCCCAATGGTTTTCGGTGCGACTGCCGGGATGCATACACAGGTGCCCAGCTGGGGTGGGTCTGGCATGGAGGTGATAGGGTCCCTTCTGGCTGAATGTGGAAATGAGGCCAGAGTTGGGTGTGTGGGCACAGGTGACAGCTGGGTGGGGCGCGCTGAGCTGGAACCCCAGCTTTGTAAGCTGAAGGGCAAGGGCTGGTCAGTTTGAGCACAGTCAGGAGGGAAGCATGCAGAGGGTGGTACCAAGGCTGCCAGGTCATCCTCTGCCCTGGCGAATACTGGCTGGTGACGTCAGCCCTGTAGATACTGTCTGCCGAGCCAGGACCAGCTTGGGGGACAAGGTGCTGATCCAAGAGAGGGATCTGGACCAGGTCAGAATTGGAGTTCATGTATGGATGTCTGGTGGCTGGGGCTGCAGGCTTTCTGGGAGAACCAGCATAATGATGACAGGAGGTTGGACCTGAATCCTGCTATCAAACCCAAGGGGGGCCGAGCCTCAGCCAAGGCAGAAGAGAGGTGGAACTGTGCCCAAGCGCATGCCCTCATGGGGCCATGCTTTGGCTCTGGGGGCTGGGCCTGCCTTTCGTGGCGGGAGTGAGTGTGAAAGTTCTCTCTGCAGAAACACCTGGGAACTTGACACAGGCTTCCCCTCTCTAGTGTCCCTACCCCCACTGGAATGCGGGCAGCACTCCCCCACACGCAGGCATTCCTGCCTAGCACACAGCATGAGCCCTTCTCCCTGCAGGTTTCTGGAGGCAAGTTCCTTTGCTCCGGAAGGCGGTGAGATATATTCCCTCCCTCCTATCTTGGCTGCTCAGAGATTTTGGGGCTCAATGCTCCCCATGTTGGTGGCCCATGCCCTATCCACTCTAACTACTGCTTGAGGGCTCCCTCCCGCACCCTCTCCCAACGGCCCACCCCTCCATAGTCTCACAAGGATGGATTTACCATCCCCATCTCATGGAGCCTGGAGAGGGGTGTCATATACTGTCTCTATGGGAACCTAGCTCCTTCCAGTTAAACAGTTAGCAGGTGACAGGGAGGGAGGCCTCTGAGTTCAGAGTCCCGGGGGAGAGATCCTAGCTGTGAGGCTGGGCAGAGAGCCCAGCCTCCCTTGAGACACCAGAAGGCTCTGGTCAGGGAGGTCAGCCTGGCATTCCTGAAGTGGCTCAGAAGGAGGCAGGCAGGCCGGCCTGGGAGCCCTGCCCCTGAGCTTTGGTGCATCTGTAGGTGCAATGGGGCTGTGGGTACTGGGCCCCTTTCTGTGGCTCCTAGCAGGTAGGAGGACTGGGGCCTCCGGAAGGAAGAGTTTACAGCAGGTGCCTGGAGATTCTGGGAGGAGGCTGTGCGTGCTGACTGATCCCCACTGACTCCTCTGGGGCTGGGTCTCCAGGGCTGAGGTGTTGGGATGAAGACAGCCTCCGCTTGTGCTGTGGAGACTCTGGCTGGACTGGGATTGCCGTGGAGGGGGAAAAGGGTGGCACCTTCCTGGGCAGCATGTGGACCCTCGGGCCAACCTTAGGACGGAGGGACTGAAGAGCTCTCAGGTGCTCAATGGCTGTCCATGTCCGTAAAGGCTACATCAAGCCCTTTCCGTGGGTACCAAGGGCAGGTTCAGGCTCCAGAGGGATATCGCAGCTGAGGAAACATACTCTTAACACAGGGTTCTGGAGCGCTCTGAGTGATGCTGTGGTGGGGTAGCCTGGGTTAGGTGCCAGGGAAAGTGTGGCCCCTCTGTGGGCCATGCAGGGTGAGGAGGAGTTTGAAAATGGTAAGGGAAGTTGAGGCAGGACTTCCCAGGAAACAGAGCAATAGCAAGTTCAAGGCTTTCAGGGGGCAAGGTTGAGGCTTGAAAGCCTGCTAGAGCCTAGCCTATGCTACTCTTGAATACCATGGTGAGTGGCTGGGTCATATTCAGCAAAAGAGTATAGCCAGGTGACACCTGGGGGAAAGACCTCTGGTTACTCTGGAGATGGGTGGGGAGGGGCTTGGGAAGGCAGCTGACCTGGAGGCTGGCAAGGCAAGGGGCATGGTGTGGGAAAAGAGGTGGAGCCAGGGAGTGCTGGGGGAGTCAAACCCACAGGGCAGGGAGACTTATCAGACATGGCCAGCGAAGGGAACCCCGGTGAGGGGGGGACGACCTGGCGTGTAGGTGCCGAGGTCAGCATCACCAAGAGGCACGCACGGTTGGAGAATGTGGCTCTGCTAGGGTGTACTGATCCCTGGCTGGTCTCTCCGCCTTAGGTCTGACATGCCAGGAAGATATGGACGAATGCCAGTCGGAACCATGCCTGCATGGTGGGACCTGCAGCGACACTGTAGCAGGCTACACCTGCCAGTGCCCGGAGGCCTGGGGTGGGCATGACTGTTCTGTGCAGCTCACCGGATGCCAGGGCCACGCCTGCCCATGGAATGCCACCTGCAACCCCACCTTCAGGTCTGGGCTCCACAGTTATTCCTGCCGCTGCCCGCCTGGGACCCACGGGCCTCTCTGTGGCCAGAATACCACCTTCTCGATTGTGTCCGGGAGCTCTGTGTGGGGATTGGTGCCAGCTGGTGCCGCCTTGGCTGTGGCACTGAGGTTTCGTACCACGCTGCCTTCTGGGGCCCTGGCCACCCTCAAGGACACGCAGGAAAGCTTGGAGCTGTTCCTGGCGGGGGCCACGCTCCAAGCCACGTTCCGGAGACACGGTACTGTTGTGGTTGTCCTTCCACTGCCTGGCCTGGCCTTAAATGATGGCCACTGGCACCAGGTGGAGGTGGCGCTCCGCCTCAGAACCCTGGAGCTGCGGCTCTGGCATGCCGAATGCCCTGGCCAGCTCTGTGTGGCCTCTGGTCCTGTGGCGACAGGTCCCACGGCCTCGGTGGTCTCTGGACCTCCGGGACCCTACTCCATCCATCTGGGTGGCTGGGCCTTTGCAGGCTGCTTCCAGGATGTACATGTGGACGGGCACCTTCTGCTGCCCGAGGAGCTCAACGGAAATGTACTCCTGGGTTGCGAGCACAGGGAACTGTGCCAACCTCTGCCCTGCGCCCATGGAGGGGCCTGCGTGGATCTGTGGACTCACTTCCATTGTGACTGCCCGCGACCTTACCACGGGTCCACGTGCGCTGATGGTGAGGGGTCAGCAGGTGGGGGAGGTCACATTAATGCCGGGCCCCTAAGCCTGCTGGCTTCACCCCAGTACCATCTCTCTCTACAGAGGTTCCCGCAGCCACCTTCGGCTTGGGTGGCACCAGGAGCTCAGTCTCCTTCCTGCTCCACCAGCTAGGCCCAAACCTCACTGTGTCCTTTTTCCTCCGCACCCGTGAACCTGCTGGCCTGCTGCTTCAGTTTGCCAATGATTCAGTTGCTAGCCTGACTGTGTCCCTGAACGAGGGCCAGATCCAGACTGAGGTGACGGGTCGGCCTGCCGTGCTCCTCCCCGGGCGCCGGGATGATGGGCTCCGCCACTTGGTCATGCTCAGCTTTGGGCCTGACCAGCTGCAGGCCCTGGGCCAGCGGCTGTATGTGGGCGGGAGGCTCCCCCCGAATGACATCCGGCCCTGGGGTGGGCCCTTCCGAGGCTGTCTCCAGGACCTACAACTCAACGGCCTCCGCCTCCCCTTCTTCTCTTCGCCGATGGAGAACTCAAGTTGGCCCGGTGAGCTGGATGCTGCTCAGTCCTCCAACCTCACCCGGGGCTGTGTCTCTGAGGACATGTGCAATGTGAGTGCCCGGGAGAGGCTCTTCACTACTATCTGTGCTGCCCAGGGTAAACTGAGGCTCAGGATAGCCACGGGAGCTGCTCACATTCCTGTCACTAGAATGGCAAAGCGGGAGCATACCATGTCCTCCCCGTCCAGTTCTTTCCTCCCCGAGGTCCCATGATCTCCTGTGTAGCAGTTGCAGAGGGCAGCCTTACCTAAACAAAGGCCTGGACCTCAGCCTTTCTCTACCTGCCGCTTGTGGGAAATTGGCGTGGGGGATCGTGAGCAGCACCTAGAATGGCCAATCTAGCGCCGCCTCGGCTGGCCTCTTTACTGGGTGGGCCCCTCAAACAAGCAGCTTCCCCTCTCTGCGCCTAGCTCCTCATCTGTAATGTAGGGGTGATGGCAAACTTCCCTGACTTTGGGATGGGGTAGGTGGTCTTGGGAGGGGGTGCTGCTTTCACGCCGGGTTTCCTGACTCTTCCACAGCCCAATCCCTGTTCCAATGGTGGGATTTGCCACGCCGCCTGGAATGACTTCCGCTGCAGCTGCTCTGACAACTTCACAGGGCCCACCTGTGCCCGGCAGCGGTGGTGCCCCCGGCAGCCTTGCCCGCCGCCTGCCACCTGTGAGGAGGTTCCAGATGGCTTCGTGTGTGAGTTTGTGGCCCGGGTGCTGGATACCAAAGCTGATCAGATCCCTTAGGGTTTATGGGATGTTGGGCTGTGGAGCAGGGATGCCAGCAGCTCCGATATAGTGGGCCATTGCCCTCTGCGGGACAGAGACTCTTGGGGGAGGTGGGCATATACTTGGGTTTCCAAGGCCTTTTCAAGGAAGCCACAGGGGAAGACCACCAGGAAGGGGGTGACATGTGTGAGGCTTTGCCATTCCTAGGGACATCTGGAACACAAGATGAGGAAAATACTGCAGGCCACGGATTGAGAAGTTGGTAGGGGATTTGGAGCCCAGGCCAGGCAGGCCAGAGACCAAGGGGTCTCACATTGCTCAGGCTAGCCCTGAACTCAGTCTGTAGCAAAGGATGATCTTGATTTGAATCTGTGATCCTCCTGCCTCAACTCCCCCAGTTAAGGAACCACAGCTGTGGGCCCCTACATCCAATTTGTGGGGTGCCAGGGATGGAACCCAGGGCCTCCTACGCGCTAGGCGTTCTACCAACCGAGCTACATTGCCAGCTGAGGGCTGTAAAGGGGAGAAGGGCGTGACTGGACCTGCAGCTGTGTGTGGTGAAGAGCGAGCCTCCTTCAGGGAGGAGAGGCGCAGGCTGGATTTACTAGCAGTTAATATCGTTAACATGTGTGGGTCCTTTAAGGTAGCAGGTATTGTGGTCTCCTTAGGATTGTCCTGGAACTGATTCCCTCCAGGTGGAGAATGCATAAGGGGTGGAAGAGGGAGCTGCAGTGTATGAGATCAGGTGACAGGTGGGTGCCTGCCCTGGCCAGCAGCTGTGGACCGTGGACCCTGCTACCTGGACGCCTGGGTATGGGGTGGTGTAGAAGGCTGGAGGTTCACTTCCCAGCGGCCCTAACTCTC
Organism: Psammomys obesus; assembly: GCF_907164565.1. NCBI lineage: Eukaryota > Metazoa > Chordata > Mammalia > Rodentia > Muridae > Psammomys > Psammomys obesus. The sequence goes on along the minus strand of NW_026585895.1, from coordinate 44,154,591 downwards.
TCTCTGCAGGTGTGGCGGAGACCACATTCCGTGAGGATTCTCCTGCTGTGTTCAGTGGCCACAATGTGTCCTCAGCACACACACTCGGCGACCTCAGCCTGGCCTTCCGAACGCGAGACCCTGAGGCTGGGCTGTTGCGCGCCACGGGCCCCGGCTCCAGGATCTGCCTGGCGGTGCGCAATGGCTCACTGGCAGTGGAGGTGGCGGGCTCTGTGCTGCCCGCGCCGGGGCCACACGTGGCCGACGGAGTTTGGCATCGCGTGCGCCTGGCCCGGGAGTTCCCACAGGCCCCCGCCTCGCGCTGGCTGCTCTGGCTGGACGGCGAGGTGACACCCGTGGCTTTGCAAGGCATGGGCGGCGATCTGGGCTTTCTGCAGGGCCGGGACGCTGCGCGCTTGCTGCTGGCTGAGAACTTCACGGGCTGCCTGGGCCGCGTGGCGCTGGGCGGCCTCCCGTTACCCTTGGCGCCGCCGCGGACAGGCGAGGTGCCCGGGGCGCGCCAGCACTTCGTGGCCTGGCCCGGGGCTCCGGCCGTGCGCCTCGGCTGCAGCGGAGCGCCTGTGTGCGCGCCCTCGCCATGCCTGCACGGCGGCGCCTGCCACGATCTCTTCGATCTCTTCTCCTGCTCCTGCGGCCCCGCCTGGGAAGGACCCCGCTGCGAGGTCCGCGCCGACCAGTGTCGCTCGGCGCCTTGTGTCCGGGGTCAATGCCTCGCGCACCCTGATGGCCGTTTCGAGTGCCGCTGCCCTCCGGGCTTCTCGGGACCGCGCTGCAGGTGCGGGTGACAGGGAACCCAAATACAGGTTAAAATACTCTGCTAAATTTGAGTTTCAGAACAACAGTGTGGGTTGGGGAGGGCATGGTTTTGGAGCTTTGCAGCAAGCTGCCCTTAGTGACATTGCTTCTCTGTGCTGATATCACCAGGGCCAGAGTCTTTGCAACTCCCCCGTTTCCTTCTGAGTCCAGAGCTGTCTAGCTCCGGTCTTGCTCTCCTCTCTCCTCAAGTTTAGGAACTGTTTCGCCCTGTGCTGGGCCTGCCCTTTCATTTCAGCTCTTGTGGGGACAGGCAGAGCGACAACCCTGTATTTCTTTGCATCGTGGGGAGGGGTGTGGAAGATGCGACTGCATTCCCCAGGTGGAGGCTCGCCAGCTCCTAACACCTCATCTGGCCTTGCATTTCTCTGCAGCTTGCGTATCTTGCCTCAGGGATGTACCCTCAACTCCACCTGCAAGGATGGCACCCCTTGTGAGGCTGGCCCTTTAGGCACCAACTGCAGTTGCCAGGAAGGCCTTGTTGGCTTGAGGTGGGTCTGGGGACCAGGGCCCGGGACATTGACTGGGAGCTTGCTTGCCCTTGGTATTTCCAGCCTGCGCAAGGGAAATGGGGTCCCCCTTGTCTTGTCCCTCATTGACATCTGTGCCAGATGACTCACCAATGTTACTTGGCAATTCTGGGACTTCCAATACCATCATCTGTTAGGCAGATGCCAGCTGGGCAGTAGTTGTCTCTCCAGTTGTCCATCTTTTCTTTTTTCTTCCCTCCCTCCTTTCCTTTCTTTTTGTTTTGTTGTTTGTTTTTCCAGACAGGGTTTCATTATGTAGCTGGCTGTCCTGGAACGCACTCTGTAGACCAGGCTGGCATCAAACTCAAGAGATTCACCTGCCTCTGCCTCCCAAGTGCTGGGATTAAAGGTGTGTCCCACCACTGCTGGACCCACCCAATTTCTTAAAGCCCTTTGGTCCCCAGTGGACATGGCCAAAAATGCAACTTCTGAACCTCCAGGAGGTGCAGTCGGCATCCCTGCCCTGCCCTACACCCTGACCCTCCTGCCTCCGTTCTCAGTGGAGTAGGAACCCTGAGCCCAAGGGGACCGAAAAGGTGATGGAAATCACCTTCAGCTCTGGTCCCCTGGCAGGGCTGAGCCAAGCAGGAACAGTGGCTGATAAGCTTTGGTGGGTGGCGGCGGGGAGTATCTAGGAGGATGGGAGGCGGCAGTGGGTGGAAGAAGTTAGCTTCCTCAGCCTCTGTCTTTTCCAGATGTCCGAATCTTGACCTGTCCTGTGGAGCCAGCCCGTGCTTGAATGGGGGCACCTGCCGGGCCACCAGTGGCATATTTGAATGTACTTGCAGTGCAGGATTCTCCGGCCAGTTCTGTGAAGTGGTGGTGAGTGGTACCGAGGGGTGGGCTGCCAGGCCTGTTTAGACCTTAGCAAGAGGACAGTGGGTAGGGAGGGTGTGGTCCTTGTGGTCTTGACACTGCACGGACTCTGCTGAGGGTGGGGAGAGGACACTCAGGCCCCTTCCAGGACCTCGTGTAGGGGGTATTTGCACCTCAGGGAGAGCTTGGGGAGCATCAGGCATCAGGAGCTTCCTGCTGGTATCCAGGGTAGTGGCAGTGGGGACAGGTTCCAAGTGTGCTCTGGGACCAGCCTCTGAGCCCACAGGAACACGCGGCCTGTAGTCAGTCTCCTTGGGTTCCAGAGCCTAGTTTCTGAAACAAATCAGGCTTGGGCACTGCAGGTATCCTTGGCCCCAAGGAGGCTTGGCTGACAAGGCATGGGCCTGTGGGGACTAGCACTGAGCCTTGGAGAGGCTCTGAGGCCGACAGTGGGTACTGACATGAGTTTTCAGAAAGGGCAGTCTGGGGAGGCTCCCGGCAGGCTGGCTGTTAGCCAGGAGTCCCTTCTGCTTCTGGAGAGGGGTTCCTTTCAAGGTGAACTATATAGGCTTTGCCTCCCCACCTTCCCACCAGACCCCACTACACACACCAGGGGAAGGAAATGGCTTTACAGCTCCAGCTGAAGTGCTGGAGAGGGGGAAGCTATGAACTTTATAGCTTTGGGGCCCCTTCTTGAGGGCTGAAGACTCAGAATGGGGCAGCAAGTGACAGACAGGATGTAGGGGAAAGAGCCTGGTCTCAGGGCTGCTCTGGCCCTGATTCCGGGACTTGGGGGCTCTAGGCACATAGAATCTTCAATGGGAGCACCATGGGGCCCTATGAGTGGGAAAGGGAAATGCTGCCCTCACTCCCAAACCAGGCTGTCAGAGAACCCCTCGCAAGCAGGCAGGCCGTAGGGAATTCTGTCTGTCCTTGCCATTAGTGTGGGCTCAGTTCATTCCGGCCCTGCTTTTTGCTCCTGCTTTCCTTCGGCTGATTGTTGTTGAATTCTGTGTCCCCCTCCCACGCACGGCTGGAATGTCCACTGCCTACCTTCCGAGCCAGGGCTCTGCAGCACTCCCCTGGCACTGGCTTAGACAAGTGGCTTCCTGGCTTCTGCCTGCACATCCCAGGGGCTGCCTGTCTCACTGACTCTGGGACTCCTACTTCTCTGAGTCTTCTCGTCATCCATCTCTTGCAGAAAAGCCTGCCTCCACCCCCGCCATTCCCACTGCTGGAGGTAGCCGTGCCTGCTGCCTGTGCCTGCCTCCTCCTCCTCCTCCTGGGCCTCCTCTCAGGGATCCTGGCTGCCAGAAAGCGCCGCCAGTCTGAGGGCACTTACAGCCCAAGTCAGCAGGAGGTGGCCGGGGCCCGTCTGGAGATGGACAGTGTCCTCAAGGTACCACCAGAGGAGAGACTTATCTAGGCTTGCCTGGCTGCTGGTGCCATGCCCTGAAGGTCACTGCAGGACTCGTACCTGGAGCTTGAAGGAGACTGTTTCCAGAGCTGGAACATCCATTGGATGCGCCCCCATGGTTGGCAGCCCTTGCCCCTGTCCATCACGGACTCAGGAAATGGGGAACAACTCAGGGAAGCAGAAGGGGCTATGAGAGTATGAACTCCTGACCTGCTGGGCTATACAGGGGTTACATGTGAGTGCCCATGGTATGAGAGGTGCGTGAGGGTGTGTGTGAGTGTGTGTATCTGTCTGTCAGAGGGAGAGGAGGGAAGAGCAAGGAGAGGAGAGGGGAGGAGAGGAGAGGGAGAAGGGAGCATGTGCTGGTCTGCAGACTGTAGTGTGTTGTGACAGAGCTTGTGGGCAAGCCCTGTGTATCTACATGACTGTAGTAAGGGCTTCACGTCTGGGGACAACCTGGATGCCTCTGAGACAGGGGCAGCCCCAGGCTGCATGCTCGGTAGCATTGGACAGGACAGAGCTTGCCCTGGCACCTAGACTTTGATCTTGACATCTTGTTCAACTTCTAAGGACAGCCCTTGTCCTGGAGAAGCTGGAAAATGGGGATAGAGTCTTGGCTTCCAGACCAAAAGCCCTTGAGGGCAGATCTGATTGACAGTGCCATGGCCTTGTCTGCAGGGCAGGCCTGCAGGAACCAAGGAGCAGCTGCCCTGAACTGCCCTGCCTGCTGTGGGCATTTGCAGGAGTGGAACGCTCTCTCTGCCTACCTCACAGGGCTATTCTGAGGATCCGATAGACAACTCCAGAGCTTTTAAAACTCCAGTCTGATGGGAAGAACTGGCTGCCCTTTCAGGTTTTGTAAAGTGTCTCGCCTGTCTAGAGTTGAAAGGGCTTCCAGGACCCTGGCAAGGAAACCACAGGTGTACAAGAATGGAGGTGTCATTCTCTGTTCCTGTCCCTTGCAAACTCTCCACCTTGTGGTTCTCCAGCTCAGGCTGCCCTTTTGCTTGCAGTTCCATTGCCAAGGAAGGCCTCAGTTGTGGCCAAACAACAGTGCCCAGCAGATGGCACCGGGTAGTTTCTGCACTGGCGCTCAGGCTGCAGAAGCTGATTACATCCTGTGGATACTCAGTGCCTGACTTCTGATCTCCCCTCCCCCACGGCCCTTTGACTTGAAGATGTGTTCTTATCCTTGTTTGGCGGCGGGTCAGTGCCTCCTTACTGGAGTTGCCATGTGTAAAGGCCAGATGACTTTACACAAGGAAACTGGATGTTTCAAGGTTTCAGTCACTCCTGAAGGCACAGCCTTGAGGGCACCAGGTGCTCAGTAGGAGCTTTGTTATGAGACTATGCTAAGCTAAGAGGGCTGCTTGGTTCTTACTCTGTAGTGTGCCAGCTGTGTCCTTTGGGAGAGGGGAGAGGAACCAGGTTCCTGGGTGAACTGTTGCAGTTGCCAGCTCCTAAGATGTTTCCCGTGGAATGCCAACATATGAAACATTCCAGCTCCACTTCAGCGTCACCAGCGTGGCCTCCTTGTGGTACTCACTTGGAGGCAGGTGCTGTTCTTGCTCAGATCTGGGGAAGGGGTGGAACTTGTTCCTTCCTGGAATCCTGCCCATCTACCCACATGCAATTCCATCCCTGGGAGGGAAGGCGCAAGTGGTCACAGGCTGGAGGACAGTTGCCTCTGCTTCCGCAGAGCAGCTGCTGAAGATGGCGAAGTGCCTGATCAGGTTTCCTGTCCCCCAGAGCCCCTTCAAGGACTCAGGACCACAGCCCTCTCCCCAATTTTATTGACCACACACAGAGTTCGTGGTTGGGTTTGCAAATTCTGCTCGGCGAGTGGACAGATTACAGTGAACATGTACACTGGCCGCAGTGGGCCGTGGGTGTGTGCCACTTCCCAGGCCGCCTGGCACCTTGTCACCCCACTGGCTCATTGGGCTGGGACACGGCCTCATCTCAGGTGGGCCTGGAATTTGCTGGGATGGAGGAAGTGGATCTAAGACCTGTCCAGAATGCCAGGAGGGTTCCCCTGACCCAGGAGAGATCTGCCTCCTAGCAGCTGTGGACATCCCAAGGCAGAGCCCTGGGTAGGGATGCATCTCAGGCCTGGCCTCAGAGAGCCCTGCGCAACCTCCCAGACACAGAGACGGTTCCCTAGAGTGACAGGGCCTCCAGTGACCCCACCCCCCTGTATCCTGGGGTACCTTGAAACCCCGGGGGTAGGCTGTCTGACGGTTCACACATAGGAAATGAGAATCAGGTCAAATGTGCACAATTTCCTGCATGTCTCTGATGGATGTTTTCTTAAATGGTTAGGCTGTGTTTTACCTTGGTTTATTGAAAGGAATCAATTTTCAAGATTCGTCAAATCAATAAGGTAAAAAGAAAACGAAGATCAAAGAAACAATAACAACATTTCATCATAACTTTGGTGACTTGGCCTCAGGAATCTCTGCGCTGGCAGGAAGCTGGAGGTGGGGGGGGGAGGTGGGGGCGAGCTGGCTTCCAAGTCCCCACTGCCCCAGGCTGAGAGTATCACTCCAATCGGAATCTGGGTTGGGGGCATAGGGCCCCACCTGGTCCTGACCCAGGAGCCCAAACAGCTGTGCCTCCCCCTTTGTCTGTGGCAGGAAGCTTGTCTTTTGAGTTGGAATCTGGGTCACCACTGCCCAATTCTGCCCATAAAGCTCCAAGTGGCCAGAGCCAGAGCCGGAGCTTTGATTGACATGAAAGCCCATAGTTATGAGGGTAGCAGAGAGCTGAGGGCATCTCCTAACACTCAGATTTGGGGGTTCTCTTAGAAATCAAAGTTGCTGGTGTTCCCAACCCCTGAAAGGGCTAGCTGGAGCTGGGTTTGCCGGCCATTAGATCCCCAGACTCCTGTTCCCCAGGAACAACTCAAGTTTGGTGGTTAGGCAAAGACAGGAAAGAGTATATTGCTAGAGAGGTTTGACGACCACCAGGGAGAAATGCTGGCCCACAGGCGGGCCTCATTTTATCCCAAAAACCTGTGTTTCCCCCCCCCCCAAAGATGTGCTCACACTGGGTGTTACTGACATGTGCCCTGTGGGGCAGGGCCCGGTAGAGGAGGAGAGCTGGGCTTAGGGAGCAGCCCTGAGCTTCTTGACTCCTCTTGGGCTACATACAGGAGGGAAGGTGTTAGGACATGGTTGGCCCAGTTGACATAGTGCAGAACCCACACAGGGTGCTGAGGAGGGTGGCAGGCAGCTCTTCTGGGACAGTACCGTTCCCAGGGCCAGGCCTCAGAGATGGGCTGTGGAGGAGAGGGGGCAGAGAGTCCCTTTGCCCCAGTGGAAGCTGGTCAGAAACAGGACAGAGGGGAGGCATGGCACTCGACAGTGGCACAGGCCGCTCACTCGAAGGTCTCCCACTGCCTACGGAGTTGCTCCACAGAGGCCGGGGCTGGGGCTGGGCTCACGTCTTGCTTGGTTTTTCGTAGCAAATCCTCAAAAGGGTCTCTGGCCTGTGCAGGAGCAGAGGGCTGCAGGGCTGGCTCTAGACCCTGGGGGGGTCTGGGAGGCAGCAGTGGGGGTTCACTAGGCCTCTGGACCAACCCCTGCTTGGCCTCAGCAGCCCTGGCACTTGAGCGTGCCAGAGGCAACGTTCGGATCCTGGAGGGGGGTACAGCTGGGGGGCCAAGTGGCTGCAGGGGACTAGTGTGGGTACCCATGGGAATCTGGCCAAAGAGATTGGGCATGGAGAGAGCAGAGAGGTGCGGCTGAGACCTGTGAGGGCCATAGAAGCCAGAACCAGACAGCAGGATACTAGGTGCATATGCCGGCCCCAGGGATGCTGGAGGGGTCCCAAAATGCCTGGCTGGTGTGGAGCCCAGGGACAGGGTAGGTGGTGCTGCTGGCATAGATGGGACAAAGGGATTGAGGGGCGGCTGTACAAAAGGGGTGGGTGTCACTGTTGGGGGGAAGCTGAGCTGGGGAGTGAACGAGGTGGCCACATTGGGGGTGGCAGGATGTGGTGGGATGGTGCTGCCTGACCAGGCTGTATTAAGTGGGTCCAGGAGGGCAAGCAGGGCATCACTGCCTGAGCCTGCAGCTCCTGGGGCTGGGCTGAGCGGCTGCAGAAGTTCTGCGGTGCCTTGGGGCGCACTGGGGAGCAGCCCTGACAAGAGCGCGGGGCTCAGGGCACCTCGTCTTTCTCGGTCCATCTGGAACGGCTCTGAAGAGAAGTCGCCAGGCGGGCCACCAGCAGCCTGGAGCTTGGCTGGCCGGGCAGTGGGCGGTGGAGGCACAATGCCCAGCTCAGGGGTCTTTCTGCCTTGTGGCCGGGGAACGGTGATGCTGCCCAGAGCTGAGATGGGAGCCTCCTCCTTGACGCTGGGGCTCAGGATGCCCTCCTGGTTCTGGGGTCTGTAAGGCAGGGCTGGGGAACTACCAAGCAGAGCTGCGGGCTTCTCAGGGGAGGTGGTGGAGGGCTTGGTGGGGATGGCCATGTCGTCCTGACCCAGACTCCAGAGCTTAGTGTATGGATGAGGAAGCTTCAGAGCTGCAGCCATGCCAAGGCCCCTTTCACTTCTGCACAGGTCCAGCCTCTGTGGGGGAGGAAGGAGGGAGTGGTGACCACAGGCTGGCCCAGGCAACAGTAGAAAGTACATGCCTGTTCCCAACCCTTCCTCGTGATAGGCACATGGCTCCTGAGACAGGGAGGAGACACAGGTTCCCAGGACTCCTGCAGAGATCTAGGCCTATCTGGACTTAGAGCCCTATTGTGTCCCACAAAGGGAATCCAGAAGAATCTGTCTTTTTACAAAAACCTATGATTGCCAAGCAGTTTCAGGAAAATGTCCCATCTGTGCGCCACCTAACAATGGCTTGGGTCTTTCTGCTGTTCAGAGACTATAGTATCTTTGGTCACTCACAAGAGGGCAAGTGGCTCCAGGCCTGGATGAAGACACGTGAACCGGAAAAGGGAGACTGTGAGTCCTGACTCTTGCCTGACACTTGTAGGCCATTTGACCTGTCTCTGGACTAGAGTTGCTTTATTCCCAGAAGGTGGGATAATCTGTGACTCCCGGAGGGGGAAGGTGACTGATAGTCACATTGGGAGAACCAATCCAGAACCCAGGAGTTTGATCCGAGGAGCCCTGGGGGGTCTGGACAAGCCTCGAAGCAGCCTACCCTCTGAGATAAGAATGGAGGCAGGCAGACACCCCCTGCTGTGCTAGCAGACAGCTCTGGGCGATGGCTGGCAGCTTGGTGGTGCTGCTGGCAATGGGGTGGGGTTGGAGTATTGACTTAAGATGGGTGGGGAGCGTGTCGGAAATGGCATGGATGACTTGGAGGACCTAACTCATAAGCAGGAAACACCCCATACATACCTGGTAGTCAAAGCTCCCTGGCTGTTCCTGCAAGTCTTTGGGGGCCCGGAGATCCTCCAAGCTCTTGGCTTGGCCCAGTGGCTGCAGTGGTGCCTCCATGTCTAGGCTGCTGAAGACATCTTCTAGAAGGTCAATGCTCGCAGCTCTGTCGGGTGGAGCAGGGATAGGTCCCCAGGGCTCAGGAACTAACTGCTCTGGACTCTCCGTCTCATCACCTTCTGCGCTGTCAGATTCTTTCAATGTCCGGTATGGCTGTGGCCTGGGAGGAAACAAAGCCAGCTGAATTTTCCTCTAGGGCATCTGTGGGAGCAGCAAGTGGCCCTAGCCCCATTTTTTTTTTTTCTTTTTTTTTCTGGTTTCTCCTGTGGCTAGATTGTGTTCTTCTGTGTGCTTGGTGCCCTGGGCAGAACGCTGTGGCTCTCACCTGCTCTGAGGAGACCTCGAAGTGCCCTAGAGCCCAGGGTCTTTGTATGCACACATACAAATGAGGCAGGAGTGGAGGGGACATTGCATTCGCGCACATGTATTCCTTTGTCCCTCCTGCTCCCTGTATAGTAAGCAGCCTCAGCTTCAGGGTCAGGTCCAGAATATGCCTAACCACGAGCATCTCTAAGGAGACTTCTAGGCCTCAACTTGTAGGACTTCTGTTTGAGCCCGGGTCGTAGCCCTCATTGGGAGGACCTGGGCAGGTCAGTTGATCTTTGTGAGTGTGGCTCTGTGAACAAGTACAGAGGCTATGCAAAGCTGGCGACAACCACCCACGCATGCATGGCTGTCACCTGCGCTCTACACACATCACAACCTTCGGGCGAGCTGGGCCTAAGTAACAGCTGGTTCCTTTGGCTGAGCCTCAGGGCAACATTGAGCTGTGGGGAGGCGGTGCCTGCCCTGCCTGAGGTGAAGGCTGGCTAGTGCAGCGCCCTGGTGAAGTAGGCGGAGGACTCCACCTGCTGGTCACAAGCATGGTGACACCAAAGGCTCACTGAAAGATTAGGAGGGAGGACAGCCCCAGCTCTGGTCATCAGACGTTGTTGTCTGGGACTTACACTCTACAGATGAGGACATGAAGCTCAAAAGACTCAAGAAACTCATTCTGTGCTTCACATCATCCAGAAAGGGGTGGAAATGGAGGCCAAGTGTGAGATTCTCCAAAGTCCTTGCCTCACTGACCAAGGAACTCAGGAACCTTTAATCTAATCTGAGCACAAAGGAAGGGATAAGGAAGAGTCCTACTTCCTAAACGCAAGGGAGCAGTAGTTTTTAACCCTTAGTGTTGTGAATTAAGGTGGAACAGCTCCTTTATAAACACACAGCAAGCCCTGAACTGGCTCTGGGTACAGGCTAAAGAAGAGAATTTTTATCCACTGCTTAAAGAAGGAAGCATCAGGGGCCCCTGTGTCCAGCATGTGAGGCCCTGGGTTCTATTCCCAGCACCATTTAAGGGTGTGTTTGTGTATGTGTGTGTCAACCATTTAATTCAGAGAACCTAATAGGGTAAGGCCTTGGGCAGAGTCAGTGGGAGTCCCCTAAGCAGGTTGCTTTTTCTGCAGGGTGATTTGAGGTTGCCTCTCAGATGGGCATGTGTTGTTTCAAGAGCTCTTTGTTCTAACTAGTAATAGCTACATCAGTAGGCACATTAAACCTGAGACAGCAGAGACAGTACCGCTGGGGAAAGCCTGATTCTTCAAACTTTTTTAAAAAAAAAAAGATCAAAGAGAGAATGAAAGTAGTGGAAAGGTGCGTGTGAAGACCAGGGACGAGGGACTACATGGACTACACACTGCTGTTGCTGCAGTAAGCTGCCAGCAGGAAAGGGACAGGGGCAGGGTAGCCTTGGACTCAGACAGTCCAGGATGACGCCCCAGGGAGAAGGTGCTAGTGCTGGTGCTGGTCAGAAAGGAGGGTGGGGCTGAGGGGTGGACTGGTGGAGGAAGACAATAGTCCCTCAATAGTGAACTGGCCAGCAGCTAGCACTCTGGCAGGTTGTGGTCACACCCCTGAGGCTCCTGGGTAGAACACTGGTATGTAAGGTGAGCTTCTTTTCCTTTAAAAAGAATTGCTGTTTGTAATTTGTATGCAGCTTAGGATACAAAATAAGATAATTAAGATGAAATTAATTTTAAGAAAGCCAGATAGACCATAACATGTAAATAAGACAGATCTTGTATATAGCTCAGACTAGCTTGGAACTTGCCCAGGCTAGTCTGAAACAGTCCTTCTATCTCAGCCTCCTAAGTGCTGAGACTACAGGTGTGCATCATCATACATGACTGATATGCTGGTGTTAACACATTTCATGTAACTAAAGTTGGCTTTCTACTTAACAGCCAACTTTACTTCCTTCTCCAAGGCTTTCTAAGATGCACTGAGAAAAGGAGGATCAGTAGTCAGGCTTACTGTTCCATTAATCAAGTCATTTCCCCTTGTAAGGAATGGAGACCAACACTTCAGCCTCATCTGTTACCTGTCACAGCCATGTGGGGCTGGGACAGCAGGAGCCTGAGAAAGCCTGTAGACATGCCATCCACCCTGTAAATAGGCATCCGGGAACTTTTCTCCCCATGGCAGCAAGCAGCTCCAGTCCCCCACGCTCCCCCCTGAACCCTAAGAGTCACCAGGTTGAGCCCAAGGAGCTGGAAAGAGGAAGAGAGACCATTCAAAGGGAGCAGAGAAGAAAAGGCTTTCAGTGAAGCCAGTGCTGGGGGCCTCTTCCCGTCGGCATTCCTCATCAGAGGAGTCTTCAGAGAGGAAGACAGCATAGTGTCGCAAGGGCTTTACCAGGCTGGACAAGAGAGAAAAGAAGAGGCAGTTAGGGTACCAAGAGAGCACCATGAGAGGGTGGGGAGAAGGCTCCAGGGCACCCACTGGGGTAAGGAGGCTGACTCTAAGCAGAGAGGAAGCTGGGTTTGCCATGTGTGTCAAGGGCCTTGAACTCTCACCCAGCAATGTCTGGCCTGGTTAATTTACGCTAACCCTAAATTAACAATGAACCCTCACTGCTCTATTTAAAGTACTAAAATACTTCCAGCAAGTGGAACCAGGCACTGCTGGCCGAATGCTGTCTTCCCATTACATATAATGCTAATGAACAGAATTTAAAAGCACGACACAGTTGCTATTTTCATGATTGGCCTCCCCACACCGTAGGCACTATCTCTACAGATTCCATCGGCTATGAGTTCAAAATGTGGCTGTGGTGGCACATGCTCTTAATCCTAGCACTAGGAGGCAGAGGTGGATGGATCTCTGAGTTTGAGGCCAGCCTGGTCTACAGAGTGAGCTCCAGAACAACCACGGCTACACAGAAAAACCCTGTCTTGAAAAACAAAGAAAATGTTTGGAAAAATTGCATCTGTACTGAGCATGTGCATTCTGTTCTCCTATCATCATGTTATTCCCCAAACACAGCTCCACAGCATCTACACTGCATGCACACTGGATTAATTATAAAAAGTAACCGCACACACAGGAGGGTGTGACGGGCTCTTTGCAAACACCATACCATTTCACGAAACAGGCATATACACATCCTGAATTTTGGCATCTGGACCTGGTTCCCTGATGATACTGTGTCCCCTAATTTACTTGTAGGAAACTGCACAGGAGAAAGACTGAAAAAGCAAGTGCTTAAATTCCAGTAACGGCTGGGGGGAAGAGTGGGTGACCTCGCCTTTTGCTTCTTCTTTTTTTTTTCCTACAGCATGCATATCTCTACCTCAAAAATCAGTCAGGAAAAAGTTGAGCAAAAAATGAGCAACATGGAAGCAACCCCCGAGAAGACCCTTTTCTGATTAGTTGCCCTCTCTGGAGTCTCCCTTGGATGCTTCTTCAGAGAGTCTTTTTTATCTGTGATGTGGAAATTAAATATTCATTGTTATAAAAAATATATCTCCCTTGTCAGCCACCTGTGCACTCTAGCTCCGTAAACAAAAACACACCCAACCCAGAGTCCACACCTGGCTCCTATCAATTATATACTGACCAGCGGTGCCCACGAGAGGCCGTGGGCCCAGGAGAAGAGAGCTCAAACTGTGGCAGGTTCAAATCCTAGCCCCACCATGGATGCTGTTGCAGCTAACACCTCTGCCCCTGTCAGTGGCTGGGCTCACTGTGAGGAGCCCTGAGAGAGAACAGTGAAGTTTTGGGGAGAGAGTCAGGAGACGCTAGGTATCAGGGCCATCTGCCTTCAGAAGCAGCCTTTCTGCACTTTCCACTCTGGAAGTCCTTTCAGGCTGAAACAAGTACACAAAGGCCTGTACAGGAGGCTGAGGAGGGCCCTGTCATGGCAGTGCTGTGACCACATTCCTAGCGCTATCCTCTTATTACTTGAAGTAGCTCCCAGAACCATTCAAAGCTGCAGCACTTCCTGCTGTATAGCCTCATTTTCTTCTCTGTCCCTGCAGGCTCACCATGAGCTTTCTCCTCAGACTTCAGTGGAGGTTGGGGCTAGCCCAGGGTCATGCATCAGGAAGGGGCAGATACAGGGCTGTGCTAACTTCCATTCCCTGACCACCTGATACCTAGCATGAGACACCTTAGCTCTTCCACAACTGGAGAAAGACTGCTGTGGAAGGATGCTGATGGCAGGAGGCTCTGCATGAAGAAATGTGTTTCTTCTGGCCTAGCACGAAACTAGGTCCCTGCTGCCTTCATAGCCTATGAGGCTGAGTAGAAGGGACAAGCTAATCCATTGCAGAAGGGGTAAAGAGAAATATTCAGATGCAGAAGTAAACTGATCTCTCTCTTTTGCCTCTGCTCTCAAGCATGGGGCAGTTTCTAGCTGGTGTGGGGCAGGAATCCCAGCATTTTCACTCCACTCTGGGCAGCTTGAGGTGCATACTGGGTATGGGTGGATTGTAGGCCAAGCCCTGAGGCCCCTTCCCACCCATCCATGGCACTTAAGCTGGAGAGTCATCTCTGAGCAGGCATCCTTTGCCACTCAGAGTTTGTGCCTGTCTATCCCAGAACTGTTTTTCCATCTTGAAGACCTGACCCAGATGTCAACCCCTAGGAAGGACCTGAAGTTCCCAGCTATACCTGGCTGTGGGTCTTGGTACCTCATGGACCCCAGTTAATCTGCAATTCTGTTCCTGATGGAGCTCAAGGCCAGGGGCCTGGCCATTGCTGCTTTTCTTCCTCCTGGGGCCCACATTAGTAGGATGAAGGTTTGTGGTTAAAAGACTGAGGGCTGGCATGCTGGGGATCCTTCCTCCTCCTCCAAGAGCACCTAACACATTACACAGATCTCATCACTTTAGGGGTCTGATAAATGTGACCCCTGAGATACTTACATACAAAGTGTACAGGATTAAGAGCAGAAGGCATCAAGCTAGGGTTCGGGTTAACACCACAGGCACTGGGGTGGCCAGTGCTGTGATCCCTACTGCTGGAGTAACCTGTTATTACCTGAAGTGCCTCTGAGAACAGCAACCTAACATGCAGCCGTCTAGCCATCTCCCCCTTTGTCTGAGCACCTACCTACCTACTTACCTACCCAAAGTGCATTTCCTGACTGTGCTTAAGCAGATCTAGTGCTAGGGATCTGCTAGGGGACTACTGATGAAGGAGAGAAAAGTGAGCAGATAACCAAGCCAGAAAGCAAGCCAGGGGCTCTAGCTCAGGCTCTCCTAAGAATCACAGCGCTGACCACAGATACACACAAGACAACATACGTCCTTACCTGGGTCACATAGAGCCAAGTGCTTGGTGAGCCTCAAATTCACTGTGAATGCCTCTTCGACACCTACAGAAAGCACGAGCCCCTTCCCTGGCACAGACCATTCCTGTCACATTCCCAGAGAGCAGAGAGATAGCCTTTATGCTGGGAGGACTTTGGTGTCATTAAAGTGCTGCAGGGCGGGGTCATCTTTGACACCTGGGTCCTTCCCCCCCACCCCCCACCCCCGGTGTCCCCCGTGCTGTGACTGCAGGAAGCAGGAGAGGGAGCACTACTTCTCAGTCTACACCTAGCTTCTTTCAGCTGGCTCTGCCGGCAGGCCAGGCTCAGGTGTTCATAGCACATCATTGCTTCTTGAGTGACAGGCACTGGAGGGAAATGTGCCATGTGATTTGGTCAATCAGAGCTTTGTCATGTCCAGGACACAAGGATGGCGATGACTCAGAAAACAACTCACATGCTGTCCACACAATTTCTCACTAATTTTTCATAACAGAGAAAGCAAAGCTCAGAGAAGGGGTGTTCCTAGCCTGGGGTCACACAGCAGCTGAAGATGGGGCTGGAGTGGAATCTAGATTTGCCTGTCTCTAAACACCACAGGGTCCTGCCACCTGTTCCCTGGAGCTGAAACAATGAAATGAGAGGTAGGGGGTTTCCACTTCCCCTTTTAATGAAAGATGAGGTTTCAAAATAAACTTATTTAAATTCAGCTGCTCATGTTCTCCCATGAAAGATACAGTCAGATATTTGTCAGGGATAAAGGATGAACCATCGAAAATGTCCAGGTTTAAATTTTTTATTAGCTTAAGGCAGAATATAAAAAACTGTACCTCTTCCCTCATTAACCCAATTCAGCTACTACCCTGCAGTCTGCCCCCCACCATTTGCCTGCATTTTATTACACACAAAGGGGCTGTCTGGGAAAAGGCAGGCCTCGCTGAACTTGGCTACCCAGCAAGGGCTGTGATGTCACGGTGTGAGAGAAAGGCTCTGTCCATCACAGCTTGGACCTATCATCTCTCTGCTGCCCCTGCCTTGTCCACCCTGCAGTGGGGTTCCCATGCGGATGACTCCTGAGCCCTTTCTAATGTTTGGTTTAACGTGTCGCTGGTTAGCGCGCGTGTGTGACAGTGGTGACAGGCGAGGCTGTTCCTTTTTAAATACCATGTCAGAGACACGGCATCAGGAAGCTGGGATGTGCTCTGCGCTCTCTGCTGCTTCAGGATCGCACTGGCTTATTTTTTAATGAGGAAGATCTACATCGAGAGTTTTTTAATGTGTCACATCGCATGGACAAATCAGCTGCACGTCACGCTGGCCCGAAATGAAGTGCTGACAAATGTAGATGTTTCAAATTTAATTGACATTTAAATGCACTTGAGATAAAGATGGGAGGAAATCATCCAGGCCTTGGTCTCCTGAGGTAATGAGGGGACACCATGATCATTTTAGAAGAATCATTTCACGCTGGCACAAAGGGTCTTCACTTTGTAAATGGCCTGGCTACTTTGTGTTTCTTGATGACACAGTCCTGGTTGGGTAGCTTGTATAGACAGGCACTGGAGAAGGCCAGCCTGTCCATTTTCAACTTCTTTTTCCTTTCTTTCCAGACACCTTGGCAAAGTCGCTTTACCTCCTTGGACCTTGAGTTCTCTGCAAATGGGGATGCTGTGCTTTCCTGAAGGCCTGAGCAGGGAAGTGAAATGCTCGCCAAGGGCTTTGCATGGTGCCTACTAAGTACTGAGCCCTCAGCTGCTGTCCCCATGCTGCTTTACACAGTGATGTTGGACACCTCTCTCCTGGTCAGAGATGAAGAGGTGGTTGTTATCTTCCACACGAGCGGTCCTCCGCTGGATGTATCTCAGGAGATGGGTATCACCCAGCCAGCCTTACCTAGAATTCCCACAGCTCTTCCAACCACATGATATAGGACCATCCCCCCCAACCACAGACTTGGTAGTGGCTGAAAAGCAGAAAGGGCTCTGAGGCAAGGTTGGGTACCTCTGGGAGCCGGAGGCAGCCAGAGTAAGAGCTGCTGTGTTGAGGGAGGAGCTAAAGGCTGACACAGGAACTATGTACACAGGGATGTTTGTACTCAGTTACATGAATATCCGCTGAAGAGCGAGGGTTATTGCCATCGCCAGTCACCATCAGAACAAGGGCTATTCTGCTGTCAGTGATAATTCCTACTGTCATCGGCAAGAATCCAGATCCTTCCACTTCCTTGGAAACTGGCTTTGCCAAGAGACAGCAGGGGTGAGGGGTACCCTTGGCTCAAAGACTCTCAGATGAGGCTCCCTAGAAAATGGCATGGACTCTGCACTTTCATCCTGAGCAGAACAAACGTGGCTTGATGGCCAGGGGTGCCTCTGAGACCATCAAGGGTGGGTTGTTCAGGAGAGAGCAGACCTGGGGGTGGGAGCCTTGGATAGGGAAAGGATAGATGGCTTGGGTAGGCTGAGGTGATGTGTGGCCAGGTGGTAGGGCTACCATCAGGAGCAGGAAGATGGCCAGTCCTGGTCTCTCTCTTGGGCTTATTATTATTTATTTTCTACTCTCCACTAATGCACCCACTGAGGCATTCCTCAGCCTTTGTGGCCATCCCTTCTGTCAACAGAATTCTCTAATGCCCATATGGTAAGCCCAGACTTGTGGTTCAAGCATGGCCAGAGAAGGTCCTTACCAAGTTAGCAGGGAACATACACAGGAATAAGACGTTTCCACTCTCTGGGCTCTGGGCTTCGGGGCTAAGGTGAGGATAGGGAGAGTCTGGAGATACCAACATTGTGTGGACTCAGCCCTTCACCCTCAGAACAACCCTGAGGGCCATGGAAGCTGTGGAGAGGGACCTCTCACGACATTCCTAGGTGTGCGACTCAGCCTCAGGGTAAGCTGCTCCACTTGCTAGAGGCCTGGCTCCTTTGTGTTTGAGAGGGGCTCATGCTGTCCTGGCTGGGCTCAGGGAGGTTAGGCATGACCCATGATGGGGCTGGGAACACAATAAGCTATTGTGGCATGGAAAGTATAAGAGGCAGGGGTCTCAGCTAAGTGTTAAAGCCTTTAAGAGGTAATGGAAAGGGTAATTCCTTGGAGCTTTCCAGAGAGAATCAATCCCTGTGGTGATAGAGCTTGGGAACTGTCCTTCTGTGTGTGGGGAGGATGCTTCGGATGTGTGGGTGCAGCTTTCTTTGACTGCTGAGCGACCTTTGTGCTCAGTCACATGAAGAGCCAGTGAAAGGGCTATGGTGTCTCCAGTCATATGAGCCATTGCCGATGGGGTAGAGACACCCCCAGCTTGGACACTCTTGGATGGGGGGGTAACCCTTTTCCAGTTTTGGCTCCAGTGCCTCATATGGCTTCAGGATTCTCTTTGTCTCTACCACCCAGAATCCACTGGGGAGGTGCTGAGTCAGGTCAGGGGCCTCTCACTCTGCTAATTGGGCCTGTGACCTTCTGTGAGGGTGTTTGGATTTCTGGTTGCTCAGGCAGTAGGTATTGGCAGCCTGCCAGGGGGTTAGCCCCCCCTGGGGCCCAGGCCCAGCTGGTATCCTGGAGACTTGACTTGTTCCTGAGCTGGTGGCAGCTCCTAGCTCTTGCAGGATCAGGGCAGGCGAGGTGCTAGCAGCTTCACAGTCATAGTCCACGCACACCTGGTATACAGTGAGTGCTTGTTAGGTGTTTGTGCTTGTTTATTGGCATTTTCCTGATCTCCAGGGTTGGTGGACTGTGAGCAGCAGGCATCTTCCTTCACCAATTCCTATGTTCCTCCATTGAGGAAATACCTTTGAGTAGAAATCTGAATAAGCACTGGTTTGTGAATCAAAGTCAGAGTGGAAGAATATACAACTATTGCCCTGGAGAAGCTCGGGGCACAGGCACATGTGTGTGTGAGTTCACGAGCGAATGTATATGTGCAACCACATGCACACTTCTACAAATAGTGTGTATGATATATCCAGAGGAATTTTAGCAGTATAGGTTCACACTGGGGATGGGGGTATGGGGAGGAAAGTCTGTGGTCCTTGCTGAACATCCAGGTATGGGAGGACTGAGACTGGCAGTTGCTGGAGAGGTGAGGAGGGAGGGGAGGTCATGTACCCCTCCTAATTTAGGATGTGACCGTGGCTCCTCTGGATAGTCTCAGGTGGAGGAGAAGCCTTGGTACCTCAGAGGTGGTGGGCAGAGCCCTCAGCAGTGTGGGCTCCACTCGGTGCAGACTGTCTGTCCAGCCAGCACACCTGCAACCTTCCTCATCCAGAGAATTTCCAGCTGCTGCTGGCTGCCCAGAACCCCAGCGGTGCAGTTCTGGCAGAATGAATGAGGCAGTGCAGTTCCTGTTCACTGAGTTCTACAGAACTGACGGGTACTGGCATAGTCATCAAGAGGTAGAACTGAAGCCCAGCTCTGCCACTAACCAGCTGGGTGGCCAAGGGCAGGGATAATTCTTGAACTTTTGGCCACTACTGTAAAACAGAGCTCAGATCTCTCACCTCCCAATTTCTCATGAGGATGCAATGAAATGTCCTGTGTAAAGTGCCTAGCACACAGTTCTCAGTGAATGGTACTATCAGGTCCACATCTTGTAGCGATATAGAATGAGAGAAAGCTCAGCAAGGAGGGGTATGACCCCAACATTTTTCTTATGAATGAAACCTTGGGAACAAAAGCTAAAGGTATAGTATGGGGGCAGGTTAAGAAGAAACATTCCCTCCATATACACCCCTGGAGTCACAAATGACAGAGGTTATCGAGACACAGTGATAAGTCCATACAGTTGGATGCCACGGACTGGGGAGTTCTAAAAATATGACTAGGCAAAGCCTGGAGGGAACTCTACAGATACTTATGGATCACTGAATCAAAGTTGTGGGATTCAAAGTGCACTTGTCTCCTTCCTGACCTCTAGGCTGTCTCTAAGGCGACTGTATGATTATGATAAACAAAACTGCTTAAAAAGATCAGCTTTCCTGTAGATCTGCTGGGAGAGGTTCCCTGGAGGCTGTACCTGGGCTCGTCTTTCGTATAAGGGAACTTCAATAATAGGTTGTGGCCAGCAGAACCTGCATCTTCGTGAGAATGCCATGCAGTCTAGAGAGGTTGGAGGGCAGGTGACCAGAACAGGGCACTTCAGGTCCACTGCCATCTGCAAGTCCCTAACCTCAGGACCCATCAGGTGGACTGATGTACCATGAAGAGGAGCCAGGGGCCATACCCAGGTGATGCCCCTCTGTATTTTCAGTCACTCAGTGAGGGCCACTGTCCCTGTCCCTGATCCCTCTGTAGCCTTCTATTAGGGAACACGAGACTGACACCTGGACAGCACTGTGGTCATTGAGCCCTTGCCTCAGTCTCAGTGTGGAGTCATGTGGAGATGGTGAGACTCATCACAGTGTTCTTAGAGTGGGCCATGGAGCGTTGGCTGAGAAGCAAGCTGCATGGGGATTCCCCAACACCTGGCAAGCTGGGTGGAAATACCTTGGGGCTTGACAACCAGGCGTGCTCTGGTTGGGAACCAAGGCCACCTCTAACAAGGGGAGGTGTGACTGTGTGACCTCTTTGCACTCATGGTAGAGGCTGAGGAGCTGCTGGAGCATAATCAGGTTCTGAATAGAAAGGCTGGATGGTGGAGAAGCTAGGGCCAGTCTTCTGTCATAAGACTGGTGGTCTCACTCAGTCTCATGGACCTGAGACTTTAGTGATCTTGGCCTGAGCCTCAGCTTCTCCATCAAGAACCTGATACCAGCTATCTGACACTAGCCCACGGGAAATGTGCTCAGGCTCTTCTGGTGACTGTTCTGTGACAGTAAAACTGAGGGGCCCCACTTCCCAATTTCAGGCTCCAGAGAATCTGGGAAGAGGGCTGGTAAGCTGGGCAAGCTGTCTTGGGACACAGAGCTGTGTCTTTGGGCAAGGCCAGACTGCAAAGGGGCCACATAGGTCCTATGATAAGAAGGGCAACAGGGTGCAATGGCAAGGGCTAGGAAGCAGAACTTAGGTGGCACTGCTACTTTCCAACTGTGGCTGGTCCCTCCCAGTCCCCGCCAGGGGAAAGTGCTAGCACAGCAGAGGGACTAGAGGATAGAGTGTCCTGCTGACTAGCATCTTCTGTTTTGAATGATAAAGGGAGGAGCTAATGCTTCTTAGAAAAAAATACTGCGAGGGATTAATGCTTATTAGAATAATAATAATAATAGGAGGGGCTAACGCTTCTTGGAGGGAAAGAGCAGTTAATTGTATTGTGCCTTCATTTTGTTGAGTGTGTACATGTGAGGTCTGTGTAGGGGCAGGTGTGCCTGCATGTGTGGAGGCCAGAGGCTGACATCAGCTGTCTTCCCTTATTGCTGTCTACCTTATTGGTCTGAGACGGCCTCTCACTGAACCCACCGCTCACTGGTTAGCTAGACTGGCTGGCCAAGGCTGTGCTCTACTACACTCTCTTTTGTGAGGGCGCTGGGGATCCAAACTCAGGACCTTATGCTGACTGAGCCATCTCCCCAACCCTTAGCCTCACCTTATTCAGTGAGTGGCGATTAAAAAACAGACCCCCTCCCCCCAAAATCTTTTAAAGTGTTTATCCAAATGCTACGAAATGGCCTTAAGGGACAAGGAAACTTTGATTCAGAAAGAAAATTTCCCGTTGGGCAAATGTAAGTCAACAGATGAATCACCATGGGAACTCCCTCTGAAGGCTGATCAGTGTGTGCCTACCAGGTTTTCAAAGATGTTCACTGAATGAATGGACATGTGAATGTACATAGAGAGCAATGGACAAAACACGTCAGCAGGAAAGGAAGAGACGGACTTTAGGGGAGTAGCAGTTAGCACCGCTGGATCTTGGTGGAGCTCCGCCTTGCTGAGTAGAGATAACTGCTGAACGTGCTGCTGGAAGTGAGGGCAGGGCAGGAAGCTAAGAGTCACCTCTTCAGCTACAGCCCACACTCTCTAAGAGCCCAGTGGACTTTGCTGTCCCTGGCAGAGATGAAGATCTAGGACAAGAAAAGTCAGAGTGGATGAAAAGGCCAGGTCCTGAATCCATGTGTGCCAGTGGGAACCGCCCTCCACAAAGAGCACTGGACGATGACTTCTGCCTCCTGGGCCCTCTTCTGAACTCTCCCAGCACGAAGCTGACAGATTGGTGGCGCTGTTTTCCTTTCCTTCCAGAACAATATTTGAGGAGTCTGTTTTATTAAAATATTTTCCGCTGGATGCTTCCTGTGTTTCAAGAAGTTGGTCTTGCCAGCTGGAGCTGGTGACAGTTGAGAGAAACACATCCAAGTGCTGTTGTGACATGGCATTTGGAAGTGGAGGAGCATGGGGGAGTAGTAGGGGGATGGCAGCATGGAAGAGATGCAGGAAAACACCCGGGTGGCACCAGAAATGTCATTGGCATGATGAGAGCACAGCCTCCCTCTTCCTCATTAAGGAAATGTGAAAAGGAACCCTAGCAATGACGTCTTAGAGCATCCCTTGCTACCTCCTGGCCAGCCCGAGCTGCGACGAGGTGTTCTCGTGAACCTGTCTTTTAATTCCTGCCACTGTTGTTTGCCAGTCCTCTGAACCAGCCCCCATACCCTCTCTTGTCCAGTTCATCTCAACCTGACACTTTCAGGAAAGAAATCTAAGACAGGCACATTACACAAAAATACTGAAGTGATTCCGACACGGCTAAGGCAATTACCAGGAAGAGCTACCTTCTTGACACAACTAGCTCTTTGCACACACTAAAGCATCGCCCCCTGTCACTGGATTTGGAACAGAAACAGCATAAGTAAGTGTGCTTGGTGAGTCCAATCTCTAATCAGGACTGCAAGGTGGGGAATGTGTTTCCATAGGATGTGAACCGCTGCTGGTCGTGTGTGTGTATGCAAGAACAGCCAGAGTTTATGACTCAGAATCCACAGGTCCATGGCCTCTAGCCTAGGACACTGTAAAAGGATCAGCTACGAAGAGGTAGCCAATTCCATTCTGTTCACGAGAAATCTTCAGGACAAGAGGAACTCCAGCGCCATGCAGCATTCTCACCACAAGGGGGCAGTCATAATCCACAGCAAAGAAGGCATCCCAAAGCATTCTGACAATACCCAGGGTGCAGACAGAGCCCAAGTTAAACCTGCCCCAACTGCAGGCATCCCCTCTTCAAAATCTCACACATCCAAGCATCTCCAGAAACACACACACACTCTCTCCCACTCTGATGTTCTCTGGGTAAAAACTATTCAGGAAGGCTGATTCTAAAAACAGAGGATCATGGGAGAACTGAAGTGCACCTGGTATCATGCCACGGCCTGACATTTTGGAGATTTTTTCTTCTATTTTGGCACCTGTTCTTTGTAAAGAAGGGCACTCCTTCCTTCCACACAAGGGAAGAATGTTTTTCCTCAGCCCTCAAAGAACCCTAGGCTAAGATGGATTGGTGATATATAAGGTACCATTCTAAAGATATCCCAGGAAGCTGTTGAGTAGCTGCCGAATTGTCTGGGCAGAGCCCAGGGCTATGCACACTGACACAAGGAGAGCTAGTGCTACTTTCTCCAAGTGGCTCTGGAGTTGGAGCTGTCTGCAGCTTTTGACCCTGCAGGCTCAGTCACCCAATCTATTTAACAGCTACTTGGGTTGTGACCAAAACTGGTTCTAGGCTGGGTCCTGGGGTAACCTGAGGAGCTTCAGGACACAGGGGACATTGAAGAAAAGTCCTAATAGCACACGAGATCAAAGAGCCTAGGAGAGACCAAGGGTAGTATATCATGTGTATAAACTCAAGCCATGGGAATTTTGGACACCAGCAGGGTGTTCTTGCTAAACAAGCAGCCTCTTTGGCAAGGCAGCTTATTCTTCAGTGTAAGAGGCCCGGGACCTTTGGAATGTGACTGAGTACGTTGGCCTCACCACTCAAAGTGTAGCCCAGGTTCCCTGTTGTGGTGCTTCTTGCTGATGTGACAGTAGAGGCTGACTGTGACACCAATGACCAAGCCCTGCTCCTTGTCCAGCCTCCTTGTTTAACTCCTGCTCAGGATTTCAAGGGAACCTCCAAGAGGAAGGCTGAAGTTGCATGCTTGATGGCAACAAAGATCTGGCTCATTGGGTTCTTAGAGAGAGATGGGACGGGCCAACTGTACTCACTGCTCAGGGCTTGAAACAGATGTCCTCCGGCCTTCCACAGTGATGTTGCTCTTGGGTCTCTTGACGACATGAGGACGAGGTGGTCGTACCTAAGGATGAACATGGGGAAGTCCCCAAGAAGGAATGAGTTGGAAAGGCCCCACAGGTTCTTTGTGAACATTTAGGCAGGCAGCCCCAGAAGGCTTGGTTAGAGGTTCTCCAGGTCTGGGCTACCAGGGTCCTGCTTATCATGGAAACACCACTATTTACCATACAGCATATGGATATGCTATCTGGAATTTAAGCCAGAAAGGCTCTCCTTATCTGCAGACCCACCGGCCTCTCAGAGGGCTGAGTGAGGTATGAACTGCATGGGAGGCAAAACCACAAAGTCCTTATCCCTGGAATTCAGAAACTAGTGTGTGGATCAAAGAATTTCCACTTACACTTGTTTTATGGGTACACACGCTCAATGTACTCTTTCACATCGAATTACAGGATACTTGTTTTCTTCTCTGAATGGAAGAGGAAGCAACTGACAGCTCCACAGAGTGCCTAGCCAAGCCAAACTGCTTCTCAGGGCACCCCATGTGCCGTCTCCCAGTAGAGCTCAACTGGATGCTGCACAAAGCGCAGCTTAGGAGTGGCAGTGGGCACGTGAGGGCAGCAGAGAGCTTCCTATTTTCACTGCTGACACTGTGGGTAGATGGGTTATTCTGAGCTGCCACCTCTAAAAACCAAGATGGAACCTCAGAGGATAGGTTGGCCCCTTCCCTGCCCCATCAAAGTCTATGATGGATGAATTTCTCAGTACTCTTAGGTTGAGTCTCATTTGGTCCAATCAGTATTGTGTGGCTTTATGTGTGGTACCATCACTGCTGACCACTTCCAATGCCAAGGAGGTTTGGGAAGAGAGCTGAGAATGTCCCTCTGTGGCTCTTTGCAGGGGGCATGCATTACCTGTAACTGCAATGACACACTGGCTGAGTGCTGCTGACAAGATGGGAAGGACAGACACACTCCATTACCTACTGCCCTTTTCCACAACAACCCCACCTCCGGCAGCTGGTGGGTGACACAGCACAATGGCTTAGGAGCAATATTACAGAAGTTGGCTGCATACAAGACCAGTCTTGATAGAGTCTCATGGAGCCCTCAGGTCTGTGCACGTCTGACCGAACCAAAGATTTTCCTGTGGAGCGGCCAGTCTGAACTCAGCCTCATTTGGCAAATCAGAAACATGGTAAAGGCCAAGAACATTCCATAAAACATGCCGTCTTCTTCCACGGGGCTATTGTTAAGATTCAACCACAGGGTGAGGGTAACATACTGGCGTGGACACGGCACAAGTGTGGGCTCCAGAAATGCTTGCCTGCTTCTTTGTGATTGAGATGCCCCCTTTTATCAACAGCAAAAGGAAGGGAGGGAGTGCCTACACGAAGATAGATTGCAGATAGTTTTAATCCTTTCAGGCATCCTGTGAGGAGCCTGGTACATAGTGGAGCCTCAGCAAGATGTGTAGACAGGCCAATGTTACTGTCTGGAATATAACAGCAGTAAGTACTGTTATCAGAATGGTGCCTGCCACCCAACAGATATTTGGTCAACATTTGCTGAATAAATAGATGGCTCTATATGTCCCTATTCTCTTATGGAGGTGGTTTCCCCCTCAAGGACCCTTGGATCCCTGAGACTCTGCCTGCAAAGGAGGATAATGCAGCTGGGTGGAACAGCTCTTCTGCCCTTGGCAGGATCCTGGGGACTACGCTCAGGAAGGTCAGACATTATGGCCTGTCAGCTTGTCCCGCACAGGGCTGCTCCTTGCTACAATGCAGACAGGTTAAGAATGTGAACTTGCTACTGAAGTGGGGGGATTAAGTTTGTGGCAACTTCAACTGAACTTGCAACGTGGTGAAACATGAGGAAAAAGAACAACAGAGCTAATTAGACGAGCTGAGCTGTCAGAGTGCTGCTGAATGGCTCAGCGCCAACAAACAAAAGGAATGGGTTGGCAATCAGCAGGATCGATGGAGGAGACTGCTTCATTAGGGATGATAAAACAGACAGAGGAGGGAGAGGCGAGAGGGGTGAGGGAGGGCGGGAAAGACACAACGGACCAGAGACAGTCACCCCTGTGGTTACAGACCCACCCAGAGACACACATGCCTCACTGTTGTAGGATTATCATTACAGACAAACACCCAAATGCACCAGGGCTGGGAGACTGTACTGTATATACAGTCTCACAAACAGACATCCACAAAGGCATGCACAAGAGGTGATGGTGACATACACACACACACACACACACACACACACACACACACACACACACACA